>NC_092710.1:276441623-276754883 GCF_047496885.1 Scyliorhinus torazame | reverse complement strand
CAATAACCCATTCCCTCTCTCTATGTGCCATCCACAATAACCCAATCCCTCTGTCTATGTGCCATCCACAATAACCCATTCCCTCTCTCGATGTGCCATTCACAATAACCCATTCCCTCTCTCTACGTGCCATCCACAATAACACATTACCTCGCTCTGTGTGCCATCCACAATAACCCATTCCCTCTCTCTATGTGCCATCCGCAATAACACATTACCTCGCTCTATGTGTCATCCACAATAACCCATTCACTCTCTCTATGTGCCATCCACAATAACCCATTCCATCTCTCGATGTGCCATTCACAATAACCCATTCCCTCTCTCTGTGGGCCATCCACAGTAACACATTACCTCGCTCTATGTGCCATCCACAATAACCCATTCCCTCTCTCTATGTGCCATTCACAATAACCCATTCCCTCTCTCATTGTGCCATCCACAATAACCCATTCCCTCTCTCTATGTGCCATCCACAATAACCCATTCCCCCTCTCTATGTGCCATCCACAATAACCCATTCCCTCTCTCTATGTGCCATCCACAATAACCAATTCCCTCTGTCTATGTGCCATCCACAATAACCCATTCCCTCTCTCGATGTGCCTTTCACAATAACCCATTCCCTCTCTCTGTGTGCCATCCACAATAACACATTACCTCGCTCTATGTGCCATCCACAATAACCCATTCCCTCTCTCTATGTACCATCCACAATAACACATTACCTCGCTCTATGTGCCATCCACAATAACCCATTCCCTCTGTCTATG
Source organism: Scyliorhinus torazame (assembly GCF_047496885.1). Lineage (NCBI taxonomy): Eukaryota > Metazoa > Chordata > Chondrichthyes > Carcharhiniformes > Scyliorhinidae > Scyliorhinus > Scyliorhinus torazame. The sequence goes on along the minus strand of NC_092710.1, from coordinate 276,754,110 downwards.
TGCCATCCACAATAACCCATTCCCTCTCTCGATGTGCCATTCACAATAACCCATTCCCTCTCTCTGTGTGCCATCCACAATAACCCATTCCCTCTCTCTATGTGCCATCCGCAATAACACATTACCTCGCTATATGTGTCATCCACAATAACCCATTCACTCTCTCTATGTGCCATCCACAATAACCCATTCCCTCTCTCAGTGTGCCATTCACAATAACCCATTCCTTCTCTCTGTGGGCCATCCACAGTAACACATTACCTCGCTCTATGTGCCATCCACAATAACCCATTCCCTCTCTCTATGTGCCATCCACAATAACCAATTCCCTCTCTCTATGTGCCATCCACAATAACCCATTCCCTCTCTCTATGTGCCATCCACAATAACCCATTCCCTCTCTCTATGTACCATCCACAATAACACATTACCTCGCTCTATGTGCCATCCACAATAACCCATTCCCTCTGTCTATGTGCCATCCACAATAACCCATTCCCTCTCTCGATGTGCCATTCACAAAAACCCATTCCCTCTCTCTGTGTGCCATCCACAATAACCCATTCCCTCTCTCTATGTGCCATCCGCAATAACACATTACCTCGCTATAAGTGTCATCCACAATAACCCATTCACTCTCTCTATGTGCCATCCACAATAACCCATTCCCTCTCTCAGTGTGCCATTCACAATAACCCATTCCCTCTCTCTGTGGGCCATCCACAGTAACACATTACCTCGCTCTATGTGCCATCCACAATAACCCATTCCCTCTCTCTATGTGCCATCCACAATAACCAATTCCCTCTCTCTATGTGCCATCCACAATAACCCATTCCCTCTCTCTATGTGCCATCCACAATAACCCATTCCCTCTCTCGATGTGCCATCCACAATAACACATTACCTCGCTCTATGTGCCATCCACAATAACCCATTCCCTCTGTCTATGTGCCATCCACAATAACCCATTTCCTCTCTCGATGTGCCATTCACAATAACCCATTCCCTCTCTCTGTGTGCCATCCACAATAACCCATTCCCTCTCTCTATGTGCCATCCGCAATAACACATTACCTCGCTATATGTGTCATCCACAATAACCCATTCACTCTCTCTATGTGCCATCCACAATAACCCATTCCCTCTCTCAGTGTGCCATTCACAATAACCCATTCCTTCTCTCTGTGGGCCATCCACAGTAACACATTACCTCGCTCTATGTGCCATCCACAATAACCCATTCCCTCTCTCTATGTGCCATCCACAATAACCAATTCCCTCTCTCTATGTGCCATCCACAATAACCCATTCCCTCTCTCTATGTGCCATCCACAATAACCCATTCCCTCTCTCTATGTACCATCCACAATAACACATTACCTCGCTCTATGTGCCATCCACAATAACCCATTCCCTCTGTCTATGTGCCATCCACAATAACCCATTCCCTCTCTCGATGTGCCATTCACAATAACCCATTCCCTCTCTCTGTGTGCCATCCACAATAACCCATTCCCTCTCTTTATGTGCCATCCGCAATAACACATTACCTCGCTATATGTGTCATCCACAATAACCCATTCACTCTCTCTATGTGCCATCCACAATAACCCATTCCCTCTCTCAGTGTGCCATTCACAATAACCCATTCCCTCTCTCTGTGGGCCATCCACAGTAACACATTACCTCGCTCTATGTGCCATCCACAATAACCCATTCCCTCTCTCTATGTGCCATCCACAATAACCAATTCCCTCTCTCTATGTGCCATCCACAATAACCCATTCCCTCTCTCTATGTGCCATCCACAATAACCCATTCCCTCTCTCGATGTGCCATCCACAATAACACATTACCTCGCTCTATGTGCCATCCACAATAACCCATTCCCTCACACTATGTGCCATCCACAATAACACATTACCTCTCTCTTTGTGCCATTCACAATAACCCATTCCCTCTCTCATTTTGCCATCCACAATAACCGATTCCCTCTCTCTTTGTGCAATTCACAATAACCCATTCACTCTCTCTATGTGCCATCCACAATAACCCATTCCGTCTCTCTATGTGCCATCCACAATAACCCATTCCCTCTCTCTATGTGCCATTCACAATAACCCATTCCCTCTCTCATTGTGCCATCCACAATAACCCATTCCCTCTCTCTATGTGCCATCCAGAATAACCCATTCCCTCTCTCTATGTGCCATTCACTTTAACCCATTCCCTCTCTCTCTCTGTCATTCACAATAACCCATTCCCTCTCTCTATGTGCCATCCGCAATTACCCAATCTCTCTCTCGATGTGCCAATCAAAATAACCCATTCCCTTTCTCTATGTGCCATCCACAATAACCCAATCCCTCTCTCTATGAGCCATTCACAATAACCCATTCCCTCTCTCTATGTGGCATTCACGATAACCCATTCCCTCTCTCCATGTGCCATCCACAATAACCCATTCCCTCTGTCTATGTGCCATTCACAATAACACATTCCCTCTCTCTATGTGCCATTCACAATAACCCATTCCCTCTGTCTATCTGCCATCCACAATAACCCATTCCCTCACTCTATGTGCCATCCACAATAACCCATTCCCTCTCTCTATGTGCCATCCACAATAACACATTCTCTCTCTATGTGCCATCCACAATAACCCATTCCCTCTCTCTATGTGCCATCCACAATAACCCATTCCCTCTCTCGATGTGCCATTCACAATAACTCATTCCCTCTCTCTGTGTGCCAGCCACATAACACATTACCTCGCTCTATGTGCCATCCACAATAACCCATTCCCTCTCTCTATGTGCCATCCACAATAACCCATTCCCTCTCTCTATGTGCCATCCACAATAACCCATTCCCTCTGTCTATGTGCCATCCACAATAACCCATTCCCTCTCTCGATGTGCCATTCACAATAACCCATTCCCTCTCTCTATGTGCCATCCACAATAACACATTACCTCGCTCTGTGTGCCATCCACAATAACCCATTCCCTCTCTCTATGTGCCATCCACAATAACCCAATCCCTCTGTCTATGTGCCATCCACAATAACCCATTCCCTCTCTCGATGTGCCATTCACAATAACCCATTCCCTCTCTCTATGTGCCATCCACAATAACACATTACCTCGCTCTGTGTGCCATCCACAATAACCCATTCCCTCTCTCTATGTGCCATCCGCAATAACACATTACCTCGCTCTATGTGTCATCCACAATAACCCATTCACTCTCTCTATGTGCCATCCACAATAACCCATTCCATCTCTCGATGTGCCATTCACAATAACCCATTCCCTCTCTCTGTGGGCCATCCACAGTAACACATTACCTCGCTCTATGTGCCATCCACAATAACCCATTCCCTCTCTCTATGTGCCATTCACAATAACCCATTCCCTCTCTCATTGTGCCATCCACAATAACCCATTCCCTCTCTCTATGTGCCATCCACAATAACCCAATCCCCCTCTCTATGTGCCATCCACAATAACCCATTCCCTCTCTCTATGTGCCATCCACAATAACCAATTCCCTCTGTCTATGTGCCATCCACAATAACCCATTCCCTCTCTCGATGTGCCTTTCACAATAACCCATTCCCTCTCTCTGTGTGCCATCCACAATAACACATTACCTCGCTCTATGTGCCATCCACAATAACCCATTCCCTCTCTCTATGTACCATCCACAATAACACATTACCTCGCTCTATGTGCCATCCACAATAACCCATTCCCTCTGTCTATGTGCCATCCACAATAACCCATTCCCTCTCTCGATGTGCCATTCACAATAACCCATTCCCTCTCTCTGTGTGCCATCCACAATAACCCATTCCCTCTCTCTATGTGCCATCCGCAATAACACATTACCTCGCTATATGTGTCATCCACAATAACCCATTCACTCTCTCTATGTGCCATCCACAATAACCCATTCCCTCTCTCAGTGTGCCATTCACAATAACCCATTCCTTCTCTCTGTGGGCCATCCACAGTAACAAATTACCTCGCTCTATGTGCCATCCACAATAACCCATTCCCTCTCTCTATGTGCCATCCACAATAACCAATTCCCTCTCTCTATGTGCCATCCACAATAACCCATTCCCTCTCTCTATGTGCCATCCACAATAACCCATTCCCTCTCTCTATGTACCATCCACAATAACACATTACCTCGCTCTATGTGCCATCCACAATAACCCATTCCCTCTGTCTATGTGCCATCCACAATAACCCATTCCCTCTCTAGATGTGCCATTCACAATAACCCATTCCCTCTCTCTGTGTGCCATCCACAATAACCCATTCCCTCTCTCTATGTGCCATCCGCAATAACACATTACCTCGCTATAAGTGTCATCCACAATAACCCATTCACTCTCTCTATGTGCCATCCACAATAACCCATTCCCTCTCTCAGTGTGCCATTCACAATAACCCATTCCCTCTCTCTGTGGGCCATCCACAGTAACACATTACCTCGCTCTATGTGCCATCCACAATAACCCATTCCCTCTCTCTATGTGCCATCCACAATAACCAATTCCCTCTCTCTATGTGCCATCCACAATAACCCATTCCCTCTCTCTATGTGCCATCCACAATAACCCATTCCCTCTCTCGATGTGCCATCCACAATAACACATTACCTCGCTCTATGTGCCATCCACAATAACCCATTCCCTCACACTATGTGCCATCCACAATAACACATTACCTCTCTCTTTGTGCCATTCACAATAACCCATTCCCTCTCTCATTTTGCCATCCACAATAACCGATTCCCTCTCTCTTTGTGCAATTCACAATAACCCATTCACTCTCTCTATGTGCCATCCACAATAACCCATTCCGTCTCTCTATGTGCCATCCACAATAACCCATTCCCTCTCTCTATGTGCCATTCACAATAACCCATTCCCTCTCTCATTGTGCCATCCACAATAACCCATTCCCTCTCTCTATGTGCCATCCAGAATAACCCATTCCCTCTCTCTATGTGCCATTCACTTTAACCCATTCCCTCTCTCTCTCTGTCATTCACAATAACCCATTCCCTCTCTCTATGTGCCATCCGCAATTACCCAATCTCTCTCTCGATGTGCCAATCAAAATAACCCATTCCCTTTCTCTATGTGCCATCCACAATAACCCAATCCCTCTCTCTATGAGCCATTCACAATAACCCATTCCCTCTCTCTATGTGGCATTCACGATAACCCATTCCCTCTCTCCATGTGCCATCCACAATAACCCATTCCCTCTGTCTATGTGCCATTCACAATAACACATTCCCTCTCTCTATGTGCCATTCACAATAACCCATTCCCTCTGTCGATCTGCCATCCACAATAACCCATTCCCTCACTCTATGTGCCATCCACAATAACCCATTCCCTCTCTCTATGTGCCATCCACAATAACACATTCTCTCTCTATGTGCCATCCACAATAACCCATTCCCTCTCTCTATGTGCCATCCACAATAACCCATTCCCTCTCTCGATGTGCCATTCACAATAACTCATTCCCTCTCTCTGTGTGCCAGCCACATAACACATTACCTCGCTCTATGTGCCATCCACAATAACCCATTCCCTCTCTCTATGTGCCATCCACAATAACCCATTCCCTCTCTCTATGTGCCATCCACAATAACCCATTCCCTCTGTCTATGTGCCATCCACAATAACCCATTCCCTCTCTCGATGTGCCATTCACAATAACCCATTCCCTCTCTCTATGTGCCATCCACAATAACACATTACCTCGCTCTGTGTGCCATCCACAATAACCCATTCCCTCTCTCTATTTGCCACCCGCAATAACACATTACCTCGCTCTATGTGTCATCCACAATAACCCATTCACTCTCTCTATGTGCCATCCACAATAACCCATTCCCTCTCTCGATGTGCCATTCACATTAACCCATTCCCTCACTCTATGTGCCATTCACAATAACCCATTCCCTCTCTCTGTGTGCCATCCACAATAACACATTACCTCGCTCTATGTGCCATCCACAATAACCTATTGCCTCTCTCTATGTGCCATCCACAATAACCCATTCCCTCTCTCTGTGTGCCATTCACAATAACCCATTCCCTCTCTCAATGTGCCATCCACAATAACTCATTCCCTCTCTCGATGTGCCATTCACAATAACCCAATTCCTCTCTCTATGTGCCATCCACAATAACCCAATTCCTCTCTCTATGTGCCATTCACAATAACACATTCCCTCTCTCTATGTGCCATCCACAATAACCCATTCCCTCTCTCGATGTGCCATTCACAATATCCCATTACCCTCTCTCTGTGTGCCATCCACAATAACATATTACCTCGCTCTATGTGCCATCCACAATAACCCATTCCCTCACACTATGTGCCATCCACAATAACACATTACCTCGCTCTATGTGCCATCCACAATAACCCATTCCCTCTCACTATGTGCCATCCTCAATAACACATTACCTCGCTCTGTGTGCCATCCACAATAACCCATTCCCTCTCTCTATGTGCCATCCACAATAACCCATTCCCTCTCTCTGTGTGCCATCCACAATACCCCATACCCTCTCTCGATGTGCCATTCACAATAACCCATTCCCTCTCTCTGTGTGCCATTCACAATAACCCATTCCCTCTTTCTGTGTGCCATCCACAATAACACATTACCTCGCTCTATGTGCCATCCACAATAACCCATTCCCTCTCTCTAAGTGCCATCCACAATAACCCATTCCCTCTGTCTATGTGCCATCCACAATAATCCATTCTCTCTCTCTATGTTCCATCCACAATAACCCATTCCCTCTCTCGATGTGCCATTCACAATAACCCAATTCCTCTCTCTATGTGCCATCCACAATAACCCAATTCCTCTCTCTATGTGCCATTCACAATAACACAGTCCCTCTCTCTATGTGCCATCTACAATAACCCATGCCCTCTCTCGATGTGCCATTCACAATAACCCATTCCCTCTCTCTGTGTGCCATCCAACATAACAAATTACCTCGCTCTCTGTGCCATCCACAATAACCCATTCCCTCTCTCAATGTGCCATCCACACTAACACATTACCTCGATCTATGTGCCATCCACAATAACCCATTCCCTCTCTCTATGTGCCATCCACAATAACCCATTCCATCTCTCTATGTGCCATCCACAATAACCCATTCTCTCTCTCTTTTGTTCCTCCTTTAGCCCTTCGATCGCCTGTAGTATCGGGGCCAACAGCTCTTTCTTCATTTCCTTTTTGATCTCTTCCACACAGCATTTCAAGAACTCTTGCTGTTCAGGGCCCTATGTTAAACTGCCACCTTCCGACGCCATCGTGGTTTTTGCTTGCCTTTCTTGCCGCTGTTCTAAAGGATCCACTGCAATCCGGCCACTTTCTCCTCCTTTTTCCATCCGTATCCAGGGGGGATTCCCTTCTGGGTTACCGCACAGTGTTTTTAGCCATCAAAACTGCCGTTGGGGCTCCTATCAAGAGCCCAAAAGTCCGTTTCACCGGGTGCTGCCGAAACGTGCGACTCAGCTGGTCATCGCCGTATCCGGAAGCCCCCATTCTCTCTCTCTATGTGCCATCCACATTAACCCATTCCCTCTCTCGATGTGCCTTTCACAATAACCCAATTCCTCTCTCTATGTGCCATCCACAATAACCCAATTCCTCTCTCTATGTGCCATTCACAATAACACAGTCCCTCTCTCTATGAGCCATCCACAATAACCCATGCCCTCTCTCGATGTGCCATTCACAATAACCCATTCCCTCTCTCTGTGTGCCATCCACAATAACACATTACCTCGCTCTATGTGCCATCCACAATAACCCATTCCCTCTCTCTATGTGCCATCCACAATAACATATTACCTCGCTCTATGTGCCATCCACAATAACCCATTCCCTCTCTCTAAGTGCCATCCACAATAACCCATTCCCTCTGTCTATGTGCCATCCACAATAATCCATTCTCTCTCTCTATGTGCCATTCACGATAACCCATTCACTCTCTCTCTGTGTGCCATCCACAATAATCCATTCCCTCTCTCTATTTGCCATCCACAAGAACCCATTCCCTCTCTCTATGTGCCATTCACAATAACACGTTTCCTCTCTCTATGAGCCATTCACAATAACCCATTCCCTCTCTCTATGTGGCATTCACGATAACCCATTCCCTCTCTCCATGTGCCATCCACAATAACCCATTCCCTCTGTCTATGTGCCATTCACAATAACCCATTCCCTCTCTCTATGTGCCATTCACAATAACCCATTCGCTCTGTCTATGTGCCATCCACAATAACCCATTCCCTCACTCTATGTGCCATCCACAATAACCCATTCCCTCTCTCTATGTGCCAACCAGAATAACACATTCTCTCTCTATGTGCCATCCACAATAACCCATTCCCTCTCTCTATGTGCCATCCACAATAACCCATTCCCTCTCTCGATGTGCCATTCACAATAACCCAGTCCCTCTCTCTGTGTGCCAGCCACATAACACATTACCTCGCTCTATGTGCCATCCACAATAACCCATTCCCTCTCTCTATGTGCCATCCACAATAACCCATTCCCTCTCTCTATGTGCCATCCACAATAACCCAATCCCTCTGTCTATGTGCCATCCACAATAACCCATTCCCTCTCTCGATGTGCCATTCACAATAACCCATTCCCTCTCTCTATGTGCCATCCACAATAACACATTACCTCGTTCTGTGTGCCATCCACAATAACCCATTCCCTCTCTCTATGTGCCATCCGCAATAACACATTACCTCGCTCTATGTGTCATCCACAATAACCCATTCACTCTCTCTATGTGCCATCCACAATAACCCATTCCATCTCTCGATGTGCCATTCACAATAACCCATTCCCTCTCTCTGTGGGCCATCCACAGTAACACATTACCTCGCTCTATGTGCCATCCACAATAACCCATTCCCTCTCTCTATGTGCCATTCACAATAACCCATTCCCTCTCTCATTGTGCCATCCACAATAACCCATTCCCTCTCTCTATGTGCCATCCACAATAACCCATTCCCCCTCTCTATGTGCCATCCACAATAACCCATTCCCTCTCTCTATGTGCCATCCACAATAACCAATTCCCTCTGTCTATGTGCCATCCACAATAACCCATTCCCTCTCTCGATGTGCCTTTCACAATAACCCATTCCCTCTCTCTGTGTGCCATCCACAATAACACATTACCTCGCTCTATGTGCCATCCACAATAACCCATTCCCTCTCTCTATGTACCATCCACAATAACACATTACCTCGCTCTATGTGCCATCCACAATAACCCATTCCCTCTGTCTATGTGCCATCCACAATAACCCATTCCCTCTCTCGATGTGCCATTCACAATAACCCATTCCCTCTCTCTGCGTGCCATCCACAATAACCCAATCCCTCTGTCTATGTGCCATCCACAATAACCCATTCCCTCTCTCGATGTGCCATTCACAATAACCCATTCCCTCTCTCTATGTGCCATCCACAATAACACATTACCTCGCTCTGTGTGCCATCCACAATAACCCATTCCCTCTCTCTATGTGCCATCCGCAATAACACATTACCTCGCTCTATGTGTCATCCACAATAACCCATTCACTCTCTCTATGTGCCATCCACAATAACCCATTCCATCTCTCTGTGTGCCATTCACAATAACCCATTCCCTCTCTCAATGTGCCATCCACAATAACTCATTCCCTCTCTCGATGTGCCATTCACAATAACCCAATTCCTCTCTCTATGTGCCATCCACAATAACCCAATTCCTCTCTCTATGTGCCATTCACAATAACACATTCCCTCTCTCTATGTGCCATCCACAATAACCCATTCCCTCTCTCGATGTGCCATTCACAATATCCCATTACCCTCTCTCTGTGTGCCATCCACAATAACATATTACCTCGCTCTATGTGCCATCCACAATAACCCATTCCCTCACACTATGTGCCATCCACAATAACACATTACCTCGCTCTATGTGCCATCCACAATAACCCATTCCCTCTCACTATGTGCCATCCTCAATAACACATTACCTCGCTCTGTGTGCCATCCACAATAACCCATTCCCTCTCTCTATGTGCCATCCACAATAACCCATTCCCTCTCTCTGTGTGCCATCCACAATACCCCATACCCTCTCTCGATGTGCCATTCACAATAACCCATTCCCTCTCTCTGTGTGCCATTCACAATAACCCATTCCCTCTTTCTGTGTGCCATCCACAATAACACATTACCTCGCTCTATGTGCCATCCACAATAACCCATTCCCTCTCTCTAAGTGCCATCCACAATAACCCATTCCCTCTGTCTATGTGCCATCCACAATAATCCATTCTCTCTCTCTATGTTCCATCCACAATAACCCATTCCCTCTCTCGATGTGCCATTCACAATAACCCAATTCCTCTCTCTATGTGCCATCCACAATAACCCAATTCCTCTCTCTATGTGCCATTCACAATAACACAGTCCCTCTCTCTATGTGCCATCCACAATAACCCATGCCCTCTCTCGATGTGCCATTCACAATAACCCATTCCCTCTCTCTGTGTGCCATCCAACATAACAAATTACCTCGCTCTCTGTGCCATCCACAATAACCCATTCCCTCTCTCAATGTGCCATCCACACTAACACATTACCTCGATCTATGTGCCATCCACAATAACCCATTCCCTCTCTCTATGTGCCATCCACAATAACCCATTCCATCTCTCTATGTGCCATCCACAATAATCCATTCTCTCTCTCTTTTGTTCCTCCTTTAGCCCTTCGATCGCCTGTAGTATCGGGGCCAACAGCTCTTTCTTCATTTCCTTTTTGATCTCTTCCACACAGCATTTCAAGAACTCTTGCTGTTCAGGGCCCTATGTTAAACTGCCACCTTCCGACGCCATCGTGGTTTTTGCTTGCCTTTCTTGCCGCTGTTCTAAAGGATCCACTGCAATCCGGCCACTTTCTCCTCCTTTTTCCATCCGTATCCAGGGGGGATTCCCTTCTGGGTTACCGCACAGTGTTTTTAGCCGTCAAAACTGCCGTTGGGGCTCCTATCAAGAGCCCAAAAGTCCGTTTCACCGGGTGCTGCCGAAACGTGCGACTCAGCTGGTCATCGCCGTATCCGGAAGCCCCCATTCTCTCTCTCTATGTGCCATCCACATTAACCCATTCCCTCTCTCGATGTGCCTTTCACAATAACCCAATTCCTCTCTCTATGTGCCATCCACAATAACCCAATTCCTCTCTCTATGTGCCATTCACAATAACACAGTCCCTCTCTCTATGAGCCATCCACAATAACCCATGCCCTCTCTCGATGTGCCATTCACAATAACCCATTCCCTCTCTCTGTGTGCCATCCACAATAACACATTACCTCGCTCTATGTGCCATCCACAATAACCCATTCCCTCTCTCTATGTGCCATCCACAATAACATATTACCTCGCTCTACGTGCCATCCACAATAACCCATTCCCTCTCTCTAAGTGCCATCCACAATAACCCATTCCCTCTGTCTATGTGCCATCCACAATAATCCATTCTCTCTCTCTATGTGCCATTCACGATAACCCATTCACTCTCTCTCTGTGTGCCATCCACAATAATCCATTCCCTCTCTCTATTTGCCATCCACAAGAACCCATTCCCTCTCTGTTTGTGCCATTCACAATAACACGTTTCCTCTCTCTATGAGCCATTCACAATAACCCATTCCCTCTCTCTATGTGGCATTCACGATAACCCATTCCCTCTCTCCATGTGCCATCCACAATAACCCATTCCCTCTGTCTATGTGCTATTCACAATAACCCATTCCCTCTCTCTATGTGCCATTCACAATAACCCATTCGCTCTGTCTATGTGCCATCCACAATAACCCATTCCCTCACTCTATGTGCCATCCACAATAACCCATTCCCTCTCTCTATGTGCCAACCAGAATAACACATTCTCTCTCTATGTGCCATCCACAATAACCCATTCCCTCTCTCTATGTGCCATCCACAATAACCCATTCCCTCTCTCGATGTGCCATTCACAATAACCCAGTCCCTCTCTCTGTGTGCCAGCCACATAACACATTACCTCGCTCTATGTGCCATCCACAATAACCCATTCCCTCTCTCTATGTGCCATCCACAATAACCCATTCCCTCTCTCTATGTGCCATCCACAATAACCCAATCCCTCTGTCTATGTGCCATCCACAATAACCCATTCCCTCTCTCGATGTGCCATTCACAATAACCCATTCCCTCTCTCTATGTGCCATCCACAATAACACATTACCTCGCTCTGTGTGCCATCCACAATAACCCATTCCCTCTCTCTATGTGCCATCCGCAATAACACATTACCTCGCTCTATGTGTCATCCACAATAACCCATTCACTCTCTCTATGTGCCATCCACAATAACCCATTCCATCTCTTGATGTGCCATTCACAATAACCCATTCCCTCTCTCTGTGGGCCATCCACAGTAACACATTACCTCGCTCTATGTGCCATCCACAATAACCCATTCCCTCTCTCTATGTGCCATTCACAATAACCCATTCCCTCTCTCATTGTCCCATCCACAATAACCCATTCCCTCTCTCTATGTGCCATCCACAATAACCCATTCCCCCTCTCTATGTGCCATCCACAATAACCCATTCCCTCTCTCTATGTGCCATCCACAATAACCAATTCCCTCTGTCTATGTGCCATCCACAATAACCCATTCCCTCTCTCGATGTGCCTTTCACAATAACCCATTCCCTCTCTCTGTGTGCCATCCACAATAACACATTACCTCGCTCTATGTGCCATCCACAATAACCCATTCCCTCTCTCTATGTACCATCCACAATAACACATTACCTCGCTCTATGTGCCATCCACAATAACCCATTCCCTCTGTCTATGTGCCATCCACAATAACCCATTCCCTCTCTCGATGTGCCATTCACAATAACCCATTCCCCATCTCTGTGTGCCATCCACAATAACCCATTCCCTCTCTCTATGTGCCATCCGCAATAACACATTACCTCGCTATATGTGTCATCCACAATAACCCATTCACTCTCTCTATGTGCCATCCACAATAACCCATTCCCTCTCTCAGTGTGCCATTCACAATAACCCATTCCTTCTCTCTGTGGGCCATCCACAGTAACACATTACCTCGCTCTATGTGCCATCCACAATAACCCATTCCCTCTCTCTATGTCCCATCCACAATAACCAATTCCCTCTCTCTATGTGCCACCCACAATAACCCATTCCCTCTCTCTATGTGCCATCCACAATAACCCATTCCCTCCCTCGATGTGCCATCCACAATAACACATTACCTCACTCTATGTGCCATCCACAATAACCCATTCCCTCACACTATGTGCCATCCACAATAACACATTACCTCTCTCTTTGTGCCATTCACAATAACCCATTCCCTCTCTCATTGTGCCATCCACAATAACCGATTCCCTCTCTCTTTGTGCCATTCACAATAACCCATTCACTCTCTCTATGTGCCATCCACAATAACCCATTCCGTCTCTCTATGTGCCATCCACAATAACCCATTCCCTCTCTCTATGTGCCATTCACAATAACCCATTCCCTCTCTCATTGTGCCATCCACAATAACCCATTCCCTCTCTCTATGTGCCATCCAGAATAACCCATTCCCTCTCTCTATGTGCCATTCACTTTAACCCATTCCCTCTCTCTCTCTGTCATTCACAATAACCCATTCCCTCTCTCTATGTGCCATCCGCAATAACCCAATCTCTCTCTCGATGTGCCAATCAAAATAACCCATTCCCTTTCTCTATGTGCCATCCACAATAACCCAATCCCTCTCTCTATGAGCCATTCACAATAACCCATCCCCTCTCTCTATGTGGCATTCACGATAACCCATTCCCTCTCTCCATGTGCAATCCACAATAACCCATTCCCTCTGTCTATGTGCCATTCACAATAACACATTCCCTCTCTCTATGTGCCATTCACAATAACCCATTCCCTCTGTCTATCTGCCATCCACAATAACCCATTCCCTCACTCTATGTGCCATTCACAATAACCCATTCCCTCTCGCTATGTGCCATCCACAATAACACATTCTCTCTCTATGTGCCATCCACAATAACCCATTCCCTCTCTCTATGTGCCATCCACAATAACCCATTCCCTCTCTCGATGTGCCATTCACAATAACTCATTCCCTCTCTCTGTGTGCCAGCCACATAACACATTACCTCGCTCTATGTGCCATCCACAATAACCCATTCCCTCTCTCTATGTGCCATCCACAATAACCCATTCCCTCTCTCTATGTGCCATCCACAATAACCCATTCCCTCTGTCTATGTGCCATCCACAATAACCCATTCCCTCTCTCAATGTGCCATTCACAATAACCCATTCCCTCTCTCTATGTGCCATCCACAATAACACATTACCTCGCTCTGTGTGCCATCCACAATAACCCATTCCTTCTCTCTATTTGCCATCCGCAATAACACATTACCTCGCTCTATGTGTCATCCACAATAACCCATTCACTCTCTCTATGTGCCATCCACAATAACCCATTCCCTCTCTCGATGTGCCATTCACAATAACCCATTCCCTCTCTCTGTGGCCCATCCACAGTAACACATTACCGCGCTCTATGTGCCATCCACAATAACCCATTCCCTCTCTCTATGTGCCATTCACAATAACCCATTCCCTCTCTCATTGTGCCATCCACAATAACCCATTCCCTCTCTCTATGTGCCATCCACAATAACCCATTCCCCCTCTCTATGTGCCATCCACAATAACCCATTCCCTCTCTCTATGTGCCATCCATAATAACTAATTCCCTCTGTCTATCTGCCATCCACAATAACCCATTTCCTCTCTCGATGTGCCATTCACAATAACACATTCCCTCTCTCTATGTGCCATCCACAACAACCCATTCCCTCTCTCGATGTACCATTCACAATATCCCATTCCCTCTCTCTGTGTGCCAGCCACAATAACACATTACCTCGCTCTATGTGCCATCCACAATAACCCATTCCCTCACACTATGTGCCATCCACAATAACACATTACCTCGCTCTATGTGCCATCCACAATAACCCATTCCCTCTCACTATGTGCCATCCTCAATAACACATTACCTCGCTCTATGTGCCATCCACAATAACCCATTCCCTCTCTCTATGTGCCATCCACAATAACCCATTCCATCTCTCGATGTGCCATTCACAATAACCCATTCCCTCTCTCTGTGTGCCATCCACAATACCCAATACCCTCTCTCGATGTGCCATTCACAATAACCCATTCCCTCTCTCTGTGTGCCATCCACAATAACACATTACCTCGCTCTATGTGCCATCCACAATAACCTATTGCCTCTCTCTATGTGCCATCCTCAATAACCCATTCCCTCTCTCTGTGTGCCATTCACAATAACCCATTCCCTCTCTCTATGTGCCATCCACAATAACTCATTCCCTCTCTCGATGTGCCATTCACAATAACCCAATTCCTCTCTCTATGTGCCATTCACAATAACACATTCCCTCTCTCTATGTGCCATCCACAATAACCCATTCCCTCTCTCGATGTGCCATTCACAATATCCCATTCCCTCTCTCTGTGTGCCATCCACAATAACATATTACCTCGCTCTATGTGCCATCCACAATAACCCATTCCCTCACACTATGTGCCATCCACAATAACACATTACCTCGCTCTATGTGCCATCCACAATAACCCATTCCCTCTCACTATGTGCCATCCTCAATAACACATTACCTCGCTCTGTGTGCCATCCACAATAACCCATTCCCTCTCTCTATGTGCCATCCACAATAACCCATTCCATCTCTCGATGTGCCATTCACAATAACCCATTCCCTCTCTCTGTGTGCCATCCACAATACCCCATACCCTCTCTCGATGTGCCATTCACAATAACCCATTCCCTCTCTCTGTGTGCCATCCACAATAACACATTACCTCGCTCTATGTGCCATCCACAATAACCTATTGCCTCTCTCTATGTGCCATTCACAATAAGCCATTCCCTCTCTCTGTGTGCCATTCACAATAACCCATTCCCTCTTTCTGTTTGCCATCCACAATAACACATTACCTCGCTCTATGTGCCATCCACAATAACCCATTCCCTCTCTCTAAGTGCCATCCACAATAACCCATTCCCTCTGTCTATGTGCCATCCACAATAATCCATTCCCTCTCTCTATGTTCCATCCACAATAACCCATTCCCTCTCTCGATGTGCCATTCACAATAACCCAATTCCTCTCTCTATGTGCCATCCACAATAACCCAATTCCTCTCTCTATGTGCCATTCACAATAACACAGTCCCTCTCTCTATGTGCCATCCACAATAACCCATGCCCTCTCTCGATGTGCCATTCACAATAACCCATTCCCTCTCTCTGTGTGCCATCCAACATAACACATTACCTCGCTCTATGTGCCATCCACAATAACCCATTCCCTCTCTCAATGTGCCATCCACACTAACACATTATCTCGCTCTATGTGCCATCCACAATAACCCATTCCCTCTCTCTATGTGCCATCCACAATAACCCATTCCATCTCTCTATGTGCCATCCACAATAACCCATTCTCTCTCTCTTTTGTTCCTCCTTTAGCCCTTCGATCGCCTGTAGTATCGGGGCCAACAGCTCTTTCTTCATTTCCTTTTTGATCTCTTCCACACAGCATTTCAAGAACTCTTGTTGTTCAGGGCCCCATGTTAAACTGCCAACTTCCGACGCCATCTTGGTTTTTGCTTGCCTTTCTTGCCGCTGTTCTAAAGGATCCACTGCAATCCGGCCACTTTCTCCTCCTTTTTCCATCCGTATCCAGGGGGGATTCCCTTCTGGGTTACCGCACAGTGTTTTTAGCCGTCAAAATTGCCGTTGGGGCTCCTATCAAGAGCCCAAAAGTCCGTTTCACCGGGAGCTGCCGAAACGTGCGACTCAGCTGGTCATCGCCGTATCCGGAAGCCCCCATTCTCTCTCTCTATGTGCCACCCACATTAACCCATTCCCTCTCTCGATGTGCCTTTCACAATAACCCAATTCCTCTCTCTATGTGCCATCCACAATAACCCAATTCCTCTCTCTATGTGCCATTCACAATAACACAGTCCCTCTCTCTATGAGCCATCCACAATAACCCATGCCCTCTCTCGATGTGCCATTCACAATAACCCATTCCCTCTCTCTGTGTGCCATCCACAATAACACATTACCTCGCTCTATGTGCCATCCACAATAACCCATTCCCTCTCTCTATGTGCCATCCACAATAACATATTACCTCGCTCTATGTGCCATCCACAATAACCCATTCCCTCTCTCTAAGTGCCATCCACAATAACCCATTCCCTCTGTCTATGTGCCATCCACAATAATCCATTCTCTCTCTCTATGTGCCATTCATGATAACCCATTCACTCTCTCTATGTGCCATCCACAATAATCCATTCCCTCTCTTTATTTGCCATCCACAAGAACCCATTCCCTCTCTCTATGTGCCATTCACAATAACACGTTTCCTCTCTCTATGAGCCATTCACAATAACCCATTCTCTCTCTCTGTGGCATTCACGATAACCCATTCCCTCTCTCCATGTGCCATCCACAATAACCCATTCCCTCTGTCTATGTGCCATTCACAATAACCCATTCCCTCTCTCTATGGGCCATTCACAATAACCCATTCCCTCTGTCTATGTGCCATCCACAATAACCCATTCCCTCACTCTATGTGCCATCCACAATAACCCATTCCCTCTCTCTATGTGCCATCCACAATAACACATTCTCTCTCTATGTGCCATCCACAATAACCCATTCCCTCTCTCTATGTGCCATCCACAATAACCCATTCCCTCTCTCGATGTGCCATTCACAATAACCCATTCCCTCTCTCTGTGTGCCAGCCACATAACACATTACCTCGCTCTATGTGCCATCCACGATAACCCATTCCCTCTATGTGCCATCCACAATAACCCATTCCCTCTCTCTATGTGCCATCCACAATAACCCATTCCCTCTGTCTATGTGCCATCCACAATAACCCATTCCCTCTCTCGATGTGCCATTCACAATAACTCATTCCCTCTCTCTATGTGCCATCCACAATAACACATTACCTCGCTCTGTGTGCCATCCACAATAACCCATTCCCTCTCTCTATGTGCCATCCGCAATAACACATTACCTCGCTATATGTGTCATCCACAATAACCCATTCACTCTCTCTATGTGCCATCCACAATAACCCATTCCCTCTCTCAGTGTGCCATTCACAATAACCCATTCCCTCTCTCTGTGGGCCATCCACAGTAACACATTACCTCGCTCTATGTGCCATCCACAATAACCCATTCCCTCTCTCTATGTGCCATCCACAATAACCATTTCCCTCTCTCTATGTGCCATCCACAATAACCCATTCCCTCTCTCTATGTGCCATCCACAATAACCCATTCCCTCTCTCGATGTGCCATCCACAATAACACATTACCTGGCTTTATGTGCCATCCACAATAACCCATTCCCTCACACTATGTGCCATCCACAATAACACATTACCTCTCTCTATGAGCCATTCACAATAACCCATTCCCTCTCTCTATGTGGCATTCACGATAACCCATTCCCTCTCTCCATGTGCCATCCACAATAACCCATTCCCTCTGTCTATGTGCCATTCACAATAACCCATTCCCTCTCTCTATGTGCCATTCACAATAACCCATTCCCTCTGTCTATGTGCCATCCACAATAACCCATTCCCTCACTCTATGTGCCATCCACAATAACCCATTCCCTCTCTCTATGTGCCAACCAGAATAACACATTCTCTCTCTATGTGCCATCCACAATAACCCATTCCCTCTCTCTATGTGCCATCCACAATAACCCATTCCCTCTCTCGATGTGCCATTCACAATAACCCAGTCCCTCTCTCTGTGTGCCAGCCACATAACACATTACCTCGCTCTATGTGCCATCCACAATAACCCATTCCCTCTCTCTATGTGCCATCCACAATAACCCATTCCCTCTCTCTATGTGCCATCCACAATAACCCAATCCCTCTGTCTATGTGCCATCCACAATAACCCATTCCCTCTCTCGATGTGCCATTCACAATAACCCATTCCCTCTCTCTATGTGCCATCCACAATAACACATTACCTCGCTCTGTGTGCCATCCACAATAACCCATTCCCTCTCTCTATGTGCCATCCGCAATAACACATTACCTCGCTCTATGTGTCATCCACAATAACCCATTCACTCTCTCTATGTGCCATCCACAATAACCCATTCCATCTCT
The DNA here is from genome assembly GCF_047496885.1 of Scyliorhinus torazame. Lineage (NCBI taxonomy): Eukaryota > Metazoa > Chordata > Chondrichthyes > Carcharhiniformes > Scyliorhinidae > Scyliorhinus > Scyliorhinus torazame. The sequence continues at coordinate 276,734,603 of NC_092710.1, read as the reverse complement.
TGATGTGCCATTCACAATAACCCATTCCCTCTCTCTGTGGGCCATCCACAGTAACAAATTACCTCGCTCTATGTGCCATCCACAATAACCCATTCCCTCTCTCTATGTGCCATTCACAATAACCCATTCCCTCTCTCATTGTGCCATCCACAATAACCCATTCCCTCTCTCTATGTGCCATCCACAATAACCCATTCCCCCTCTCTATGTGCCATCCACAATAACCCATTCCCTCTCTCTATGTGCCATCCACAATAACCAATTCCCTCTGTCTATGTGCCATCCACAATAACCCATTCCCTCTCTCGATGTGCCTTTCACAATAACCCATTCCCTCTCTCTGTGTGCCATCCACAATAACACATTACCTCGCTCTATGTGCCATCCACAATAACCCATTCCCTCTCTCTATGTACCATCCACAATAACACATTACCTCGCTCTATGTGCCATCCACAATAACCCATTCCCTCTGTCTATGTGCCATCCACAATAACCCATTCCTTCTCTCGATGTGCCATTCACAATAACCCATTCCCTCTCTCTGTGTGCCATCCACAATAACCCATTCCCTCTCTCTATGTGCCATCCGCAATAACACATTACCTCGCTATATGTGTCATCCACAATAACCCATTCACTCTCTCTATGTGCCATCCACAATAACCCATTCCCTCTCTCAGTGTGCCATTCACAATAACCCATTCCTTCTCTCTGTGGGCCATCCACAGTAACACATTACCTCGCTCTATGTGCCATCCACAATAACCCATTCCCTCTCTCTATGTGCCATCCACAATAACCAATTCCCTCTCTCTATGTGCCATCCACAATAACCCATTCCCTCTCTCTATGTGCCATCCACAATAACCCATTCCCTCTCTCGATGTGCCATCCACAATAACACATTACCTCACTCTATGTGCCATCCACAATAACCCATTCCCTCACACTATGTGCCATCCACAATAACACATTACCTCTCTCTTTGTGCCATTCACAATAACCCATTCCCTCTCTCATTGTGCCATCCACAATAACCGATTCCCTCTCTCTTTGTGCCATTCACAATAACCCATTCACTCTCTCTATGTGCCATCCACAATAACCCATTCCGTCTCTCTATGTGCCATCCACAATAACCCATTCCCTCTCTCTATGTGCCATTCACAATAACCCATTCCCTCTCTCATTGTGCCATCCACAATAACCCATTCCCTCTCTCTATGTGCCATCCAGAATAACCCATTCCCTCTCTCTATGTGCCATTCACTTTAACCCATTCCCTCTCTCTCTCTGTCATTCACAATAACCCATTCCCTCTCTCTATGTGCCATCCGCAATAACCCAATCTCTCTCTCGATGTGCCAATCAAAATAACCCATTCCCTTTCTCTATGTGCCATCCACAATAACCCAATCCCTCTCTCTATGAGCCATTCACAATAACCCATCCCCTCTCTCTATGTGGCATTCACGATAACCCATTCCCTCTCTCCATGTGCAATCCACAATAACCCATTCCCTCTGTCTATGTGCCATTCACAATAACACATTCCCTCTCTCTATGTGCCATTCACAATAACCCATTCCCTCTGTCTATCTGCCATCCACAATAACCCATTCCCTCACTCTATGTGCCATTCACAATAACCCATTCCCTCTCTCTATGTGCCATCCACAATAACACATTCTCTCTCTATGTGCCATCCACAATAACCCATTCCCTCTCTCTATGTGCCATCCACAATAACCCATTCCCTCTCTCGATGTGCCATTCACAATAACTCATTCCCTCTCTCTGTGTGCCAGCCACATAACACATTACCTCGCTCTATGTGCCATCCACAATAACCCATTCCCTCTCTCTATGTGCCATCCACAATAACCCATTCCCTCTCTCTATGTGCCATCCACAATAACCCATTCCCTCTGTCTATGTGCCATCCACAATAACCCATTCCCTCTCTCGATGTGCCATTCACAATAACCCATTCCCTCTCTCTATGTGCCATCCACAATAACACATTACCTCGCTCTGTGTGCCATCCACAATAACCCATTCCTTCTCTCTATTTGCCATCCGCAATAACACATTACCTCGCTCTATGTGTCATCCACAATAACCCATTCACTCTCTCTATGTGCCATCCACAATAACCCATTCCCTCTCTCGATGTGCCATTCACAATAACCCATTCCCTCTCTCTGTGGGCCATCCACAGTAACACATTACCGCGCTCTATGTGCCATCCACAATAACCCATTCCCTCTCTCTATGTGCCATTCACAATAACCCATTCCCTCTCTCATTGTGCCATCCACAATAACCCATTCCCTCTCTCTATGTGCCATCCACAATAACCCATTCCCCCTCTCTATGTGCCATCCACAATAACCCATTCCCTCTCTCTATGTGCCATCCATAATAACTAATTCCCTCTGTCTATCTGCCATCCACAATAACCCATTTCCTCTCTCGATGTGCCATTCACAATAACACATTCCCTCTCTCTATGTGCCATCCACAACAACCCATTCCCTCTCTCGATGTACCATTCACAATATCCCATTCCCTCTCTCTGTGTGCCAGCCACAATAACACATTACCTCGCTCTATGTGCCATCCACAATAACCCATTCCCTCACACTATGTGCCATCCACAATAACACATTACCTCGCTCTATGTGCCATCCACAATAACCCATTCCCTCTCACTATGTGCCATCCTCAATAACACATTACCTCGCTCTATGTGCCATCCACAATAACCCATTCCCTCTCTCTATGTGCCATCCACAATAACCCATTCCATCTCTCGATGTGCCATTCACAATAACCCATTCCCTCTCTCTGTGTGCCATCCACAATACCCAATACCCTCTCTCGATGTGCCATTCACAATAACCCATTCCCTCTCTCTGTGTGCCATCCACAATAACACATTACCTCGCTCTATGTGCCATCCACAATAACCTATTGCCTCTCTCTATGTGCCATCCTCAATAACCCATTCCCTCTCTCTGTGTGCCATTCACAATAACCCATTCCCTCTCTCTATGTGCCATCCACAATAACTCATTCCCTCTCTCGATGTGCCATTCACAATAACCCAATTCCTCTCTCTATGTGCCATTCACAATAACACATTCCCTCTCTCTATGTGCCATCCACAATAACCCATTCCCTCTCTCGATGTGCCATTCACAATATCCCATTCCCTCTCTCTGTGTGCCATCCACAATAACATATTACCTCGCTCTATGTGCCATCCACAATAACCCATTCCCTCACACTATGTGCCATCCACAATAACACATTACCTCGCTCTATGTGCCATCCACAATAACCCATTCCCTCTCACTATGTGCCATCCTCAATAACACATTACCTCGCTCTGTGTGCCATCCACAATAACCCATTCCCTCTCTCTATGTGCCATCCACAATAACCCATTCCATCTCTCGATGTGCCATTCACAATAACCCATTCCCTCTCTCTGTGTGCCATCCACAATACCCCATACCCTCTCTCGATGTGCCATTCACAATAACCCATTCCCTCTCTCTGTGTGCCATCCACAATAACACATTACCTCGCTCTATGTGCCATCCACAATAACCTATTGCCTCTCTCTATGTGCCATTCACAATAAGCCATTCCCTCTCTCTGTGTGCCATTCACAATAACCCATTCCCTCTTTCTGTTTGCCATCCACAATAACACATTACCTCGCTCTATGTGCCATCCACAATAACCCATTCCCTCTCTCTAAGTGCCATCCACAATAACCCATTCCCTCTGTCTATGTGCCATCCACAATAATCCATTCCCTCTCTCTATGTTCCATCCACAATAACCCATTCCCTCTCTCGATGTGCCATTCACAATAACCCAATTCCTCTCTCTATGTGCCATCCACAATAACCCAATTCCTCTCTCTATGTGCCATTCACAATAACACAGTCCCTCTCTCTATGTGCCATCCACAATAACCCATGCCCTCTCTCGATGTGCCATTCACAATAACCCATTCCCTCTCTCTGTGTGCCATCCAACATAACACATTACCTCGCTCTATGTGCCATCCACAATAACCCATTCCCTCTCTCAATGTGCCATCCACACTAACACATTATCTCGCTCTATGTGCCATCCACAATAACCCATTCCCTCTCTCTATGTGCCATCCACAATAACCCATTCCATCTCTCTATGTGCCATCCACAATAACCCAATTCCTCTCTCTATGTGCCATTCACAATAACACATTCCCTCTCTCTATGTGCCATCCACAATAACCCATTCCCTCTCTCGATGTGCCATTCACAATATCCCATTCCCTCTCTCTGTGTGCCATCCACAATAACATATTACCTCGCTCTATGTGCCATCCACAATAACCCATTCCCTCACACTATGTGCCATCCACAATAACACATTACCTCGCTCTATGTGCCATCCACAATAACCCATTCCCTCTCACTATGTGCCATCCTCAATAACACATTACCTCGCTCTGTGTGCCATCCACAATAACCCATTCCCTCTCTCTATGTGCCATCCACAATAACCCATTCCATCTCTCGATGTGCCATTCACAATAACCCATTCCCTCTCTCTGTGTGCCATCCACAATACCCCATACCCTCTCTCGATGTGCCATTCACAATAACCCATTCCCTCTCTCTGTGTGCCATCCACAATAACACATTACCTCGCTCTATGTGCCATCCACAATAACCTATTGCCTCTCTCTATGTGCCATTCACAATAAGCCATTCCCTCTCTCTGTGTGCCATTCACAATAACCCATTCCCTCTTTCTGTTTGCCATCCACAATAACACATTACCTCGCTCTATGTGCCATCCACAATAACCCATTCCCTCTCTCTAAGTGCCATCCACAATAACCCATTCCCTCTGTCTATGTGCCATCCACAATAATCCATTCCCTCTCTCTATGTTCCATCCACAATAACCCATTCCCTCTCTCGATGTGCCATTCACAATAACCCAATTCCTCTCTCTATGTGCCATCCACAATAACCCAATTCCTCTCTCTATGTGCCATTCACAATAACACAGTCCCTCTCTCTATGTGCCATCCACAATAACCCATGCCCTCTCTCGATGTGCCATTCACAATAACCCATTCCCTCTCTCTGTGTGCCATCCAACATAACACATTACCTCGCTCTATGTGCCATCCACAATAACCCATTCCCTCTCTCAATGTGCCATCCACACTAACACATTATCTCGCTCTATGTGCCATCCACAATAACCCATTCCCTCTCTCTTTGTGCCATCCACAATAACCCATTCCATCTCTCTATGTGCCATCCACAATAACCCATTCTCTCTCTCTTTTGTTCCTCCTTTAGCCCTTCGATCGCCTGTAGTATCGGGGCCAACAGCTCTTTCTTCATTTCCTTTTTGATCTCTTCCACACAGCATTTCAAGAACTCTTGTTGTTCAGGGCCCCATGTTAAACTGCCAACTTCCGACGCCATCTTGGTTTTTGCTTGCCTTTCTTGCCGCTGTTCTAAAGGATCCACTGCAATCCGGCCACTTTCTCCTCCTTTTTCCATCCGTATCCAGGGGGGATTCCCTTCTGGGTTACCGCACAGTGTTTTTAGCCGTCAAAATTGCCGTTGGGGCTCCTATCAAGAGCCCAAAAGTCCGTTTCACCGGGAGCTGCCGAAACGTGCGACTCAGCTGGTCATCGCCGTATCCGGAAGCCCCCATTCTCTCTCTCTATGTGCCACCCACATTAACCCATTCCCTCTCTCGATGTGCCTTTCACAATAACCCAATTCCTCTCTCTATGTGCCATCCACAATAACCCAATTCCTCTCTCTATGTGCCATTCACAATAACACAGTCCCTCTCTCTATGAGCCATCCACAATAACCCATGCCCTCTCTCGATGTGCCATTCACAATAACCCATTCCCTCTCTCTGTGTGCCATCCACAATAACACATTACCTCGCTCTATGTGCCATCCACAATAACCCATTCCCTCTCTCTATGTGCCATCCACAATAACATATTACCTCGCTCTATGTGCCATCCACAATAACCCATTCCCTCTCTCTAAGTGCCATCCACAATAACCCATTCCCTCTGTCTATGTGCCATCCACAATAATCCATTCTCTCTCTCTATGTGCCATTCACGATAACCCATTCACTCTCTCTATGTGCCATCCACAATAATCCATTCCCTCTCTTTATTTGCCATCCACAAGAACCCATTCCCTCTCTCTATGTGCCATTCACAATAACACGTTTCCTCTCTCTATGAGCCATTCACAATAACCCATTCTCTCTCTCTGTGGCATTCACGATAACCCATTCCCTCTCTCCATGTGCCATCCACAATAACCCATTCCCTCTGTCAATGTGCCATTCACAATAACCCATTCCCTCTCTCTATGGGCCATTCACAATAACCCATTCCCTCTGTCTATGTGCCATCCACAATAACCCATTCCCTCACTCTATGTGCCATCCACAATAACCCATTCCCTCTCTCTATGTGCCATCCACAATAACACATTCTCTCTCTATGTGCCATCCACAATAACCCATTCCCTCTTTCTATGTGCCATCCACAATAACCCATTCCCTCTCTCGATGTGCCATTCACAATAACCCATTCCCTCTCTCTGTGTGCCAGCCACATAACACATTACCTCGCTCTATGTGCCATCCACGATAACCCATTCCCTCTATGTGCCATCCACAATAACCCATTCCCTCTCTCTATGTGCCATCCACAATAACCCATTCCCTCTGTCTATGTGCCATCCACAATAACCAATTCCCTCTCTCGATGTGCCATTCACAATAACCCATTCCCTCTCTCTATGTGCCATCCACAATAACACATTACCTCGCTCTGTGTGCCATCCACAATAACCCATTCCCTCTCTCTATGTGCCATCCGCAATAACACATTACCTCGCTATATGTGTCATCCACAATAACCCATTCACTCTCTCTATGTGCCATCCACAATAACCCATTCCCTCTCTCAGTGTGCCATTCACAATAACCCATTCCCTCTCTCTGTGGGCCATCCACAGTAACACATTACCTCGCTCTATGTGCCATCCACAATAACCCATTCCCTCTCTCTATGTGCCATCCACAATAACCATTTCCCTCTCTCTATGTGCCATCCACAATAACCCATTCCCTCTCTCTATGTGCCATCCACAATAACCCATTCCCTCTCTCGATGTGCCATCCACAATAACACATTACCTGGCTTTATGTGCCATCCACAATAACCCATTCCCTCACACTATGTGCCATCCACAATAACACATTACCTCTCTCTTTGTGCCATTCACAATAACCCATTCCCTCTCTCATTGTGCCATCCACAATAACCGATTCCCTCTCTCTATGTGCCATCCACAATAACTCAATCCCTCTCTCTATGTGCCATTCACAATAACCCATTCACTCTCTCTATGTGCCATCCACAATAACCCATTACGTCTCTCTATGTGCCATCCACAATAACCCATTCCCTCCCTCTATGTGCCATTCACAATAACCCATTCCCTCTCTCATTGTGCCATCCACAATAACCCATTCCCTCTCTCTATGTGCCATCCAGAATAACCCATTCCGTCTCTCTATGTGCCATTCACTTTAAAACATTCCCTCTCTCTCTCTGTCATTCACAATAACCCATTCCCTCTCTCTATGTGCCATCCGCAATAACCCAATCTCTCTCTCTATGTGCCAATCAAAATAACCCATTCTCTCTCTCTATGTGCCATCCACAATAACCCAATCCCTCTCTCTATGAGCCATTCACAATAACCCATTCCCTCTCTCTATGTGCCATCCACAATAACCCATTCCCTCTTTCTATGTGCCATTCACAATAACCCATTCCCTCTCTCTATGTGCCATTCACAATAACCCATTCCCTTTCTCCATGTGCCATCCACAAAAACCCATTCGCTCTCTCTATGTGCCATCCACAATAACCCATTCCCTCTCTCAATGTGCCATTCAAAATAACCCATTCCCTCTCTCTATATGCCATTCACAATAACCCATTCGCCCTCTCTATGTGCCATCCACAATAACCCATTCCCTCTCTACATGTGCATTCCACAAAAATCCATTCCCTCTCTCTATGTGCCATTCACAATAACCCATTCCCTCTCTCTATGTGCCATTCACAATAACCCATTCCCTCTCTCGATGTGCCATTCACAATAACCCATTCCCTCTCTCGATGTGCCATTCACAATAACTCATTCCCTCTCTCTATGTGCCATCCACAATAACCCATTCCCTCTCTCATTGTGCCATTCACAATAACCCATTCCCCCTCTCTATGTGCCATCCACAATAACCCATTCCCTCTCTACATGTGCCATCCACAAAAACCCATTCCATCTCTCCGTGAGCCATCCACAATAACCCATTCCATCTCTACATGTGCCATCCACAAAAACCCATTCCCTCTCTCTATGTGCCATCCACAATAACCCATTCTCTCTCTCTATGTGCCATCCACAGTAACCCATTCCCTATCTCGATGTGCCATTCCCAATAACCCATTCCCTCTCTCTGTGTGCCATCCACAATAACACATTACCTCACTCTATGTGCCATCCGCAATAACCCATTCCCTCTCTTTCTGTGCCATCCACAGTAACACATTACCTCGCTCTATGTGCCATCCACAATAACCCATTCCCTCTCTCTATGTGCCATCCACAATAACCCATTCCCTCACTCGATGTGCCATCCACAATAACCCATTCCCTCTCTCTTTGTGCCATTCACAATAACCCATTCCCTCTCTCATTGTGCCATCCACAATAACCGATTCCCTCTCTCTATGTGCCATCCACAATAACTCAATCCCTCTCTCTATGTGCCATTCACAATAACCCATTCACTCTCTCTATGTGCCATCCACAATAACCCATTCCGTCTCTCTATGTGCCATCCACAATAACCCATTCCCTCTCTCTATGTGCCATTCACAATAACCCATTCCCCCTCTCTATGTGCCATTCACAATAACCCATTCCCTCTCTCGATGTGCCATCCACAATAACTCATTCCCTCTCGCATTGTGCCATTCACAATAACCCATTCCCCCTCTCTATGTGCCATCCACAATAACCCATTCCCTCTCTACATGTGCCATCCACAAAAACCCATTCCATCTCTCCATGAGCCATCCACAATAACCCATTCCCTGTCTACATGTGCCATCCACAAAAACCCATTCCCTCTCTCTATGTGCCATCCACAATAACCCATTCTCTCTCTCTATGTGCCATTCACAATAACCCATTCCCTATCTCGATGTGCCATTCCCAATAACCCATTCCCTCTCTCTGTGTGCCATCCACAAGAACACATTACCTCACTCTATGTGCCATCCACAATAACCCATTCCCTCTCTTTATGTGCCATCCACAGTAACACATTACCTCGCTCTATGTGCCATCCACAATAACCCATTCCCTCTCTCTATGTGCCATCCACAATAACCCATTCCCTCTCTCGATGTGCCATCCACAATAACCCATTCCCTCTCTCTATGTGCCATCCACAATAACCCATTCCCTCTCTCTATGTGCCATCCACAATAACCCATTCCCTCTCACTATGTGCCATCCACAATAACCCATTCCGTCTCTCTATGTGCCATTCACAATAACCCATTCCCTCTCTCATTGTGCCATCCACAATAACCGATTCCCTCTCTCTATGTGCCATCCACAATAACTCAATCCCTTTCTCTATGTGCCATTCACAATAACCCATTCACTCTCTCTATGTGCCATCCACAATAACCCATTCCGTCTCTCTATGTGCCATCCACAATAACCCATTCCCTCTCTCTATGTGCCATTCACAATAACCCATTCCCTCTCTCATTGTGCCATCCACAATAACCCATTCCCTCTCTCAATGTGCCATCCAGAATAACCCATTCCCTCTCTCTATGTCCCATTCACTTTAACCCATTCCCTCTCTCTCTCTGTCATTCACAATAACCCATTCCCTCTCTCTATGTGCCATCCACAATAACCCAATATCTCTCTTTATGTGCCAATCAAAATAATCCATTCCCTCTCTCTGTGTGCCATCCACAATAACCCAATCCCTTTCTCCATGTGCCATTCACAATAACCCATTCCCTCTCTCTATGTGCCATCCACAATAACCCATTCTCTCTCTCTATGTGCCATTCACAATAACCCATTCCCTCTCTCTATGTGCCATTCACAATAACCCATTCCCTCTCTCCATGTGCCATCCACAATAACCCATTCCCTATCTCTATGTGCCATTCAAAATAACCCAATCCCTCTCTCTATATGCCATTCACAATAACCCATTCGCCCTCTCTATGTGCCATCCACAATAACCCATTCCCTCTCTACATGTGCATGCCACAAAAAACCATTCCCTCTCTCTATGTGCCATTCACAATAACCCATTCCCTCTCTCTATGTGCCATTCACAACAACCCATTCCCTCTCTCGATGTACCATTCACAATAACCCATTCCCTCTCTCGATGTGCCATTCACAATAACTCATTCCCTCTCTCTATGTGCCATCCACAATAACTCATTCCCTCTCTCATTGTGCCATTCACAATAACCCATTCCCCCTCTCTATGTGCCATCCACAATAACCCATTCCCTCTCTACATATGCCATCCACAAAAACCCATTCCATCTCTCTATGAGCCATCCACAATAACCCATTCCCTCTCTACATGTGCCATCCACAAAAACCCATTCCCTCTCTCTATGTGCCATCCACAATAACCCATTCTCTCTCTCTATGTGCCATCCACAATAACCCAATTCCTCTCTCTATGTGCCATTCACAATAACATATTCGCTCTCTCTATGTGCCATCCACAATAACCCATTCCCTATCTCGATGTGCCATTCCCAATAACCCATTCCCTCTCTCTGTGTGCCATCCACAATAACACATTACCTCACTCTATGTGCCATCCACAATAACCGATTCCCTCTCTCTATGTGCCATCCACAATAACTCAATCCCTCTCTCTATGTGCCATTCACAATAACCCATTCACTCTCTCTATGTGCCATCCACAATAACCCATTCCGTCTCTCTATGTGCCATCCACAATAACCCATTCCCTCTCTCTATGTGCCATTCACAATAACCCATTCCCTCTCTCATTGTGCCATCCACAATAACCCATTCCCTCTCTCTATGTGCCATCCAGAATAACCCATTGCCTCTCTCTATGTGCCATTCACTTTAACCCATTTCCTCTCTCTCTCTGTCATTCACAATAACCCATTCCCTCTCTCTATGTGCCATCCGCAATAACCCAATCTCTCTCTCTATGTGCCAATCAAAATAACCCATTCCCTCTCTCTATGTGCCATCCACAATAACCCAATCCCTCTCTCTATGAGCCATTCACAATAACCCATTCCCTCTCTCTATGTGCCATCCACAATAACCCATTCCCTCTCTCTATGTGCCATTCACAATAACCCATTCCCTCTCTCTATGTGCCATTCACAATAACCCATTCCCTCTCTCTATGTGCCATCCGCAATAACCCAATCTCTCTCTCTATGTGCCAATCAAAATAACCCATTCCCTCTCTCTATGTGCCATCCACAATAACCCAATCCCTCTCTCTATGAGCCATTCACAATAACCCATTCCCTCTCTCTATGTGCCATCCACAATAACCCATTCCCTCTCTCTATGTGCCATTCACAATAACCCATTCCCTCTCTCTATGTGCCATTCACAATAACCCATTCCCTCTCTCTACGTGCCATCCACAAAAACCCATTCGCTCTCTCTATGTGCCATCCACAATAACCCATTCCCTCTCTCTATGTGCCATTCAAAATAACCCATTCCCTCTCTCTATATGCCATTCACAATAACCCATTCGCCCTCTCTATGTGCCATCCACAATAACCCATTCCCTCTCTACATGTGCATTCCACAAAAAACCATTCCCTCTCTCTATGTGCCATTCACAATAACCCATTCCCTCTCTCTATGTGCCATCCACAATAACCCATTCTCTCTCTCTATGTGCCATCCACAATAACCCAATTCCTCTCTCTATGTGCCATTCACAATAACATATTCGCTCTCTCTATGTGCCATCCACAATAACCCATTCCCTATCTCGATGTGCCATTCCCAATAACCCATTCCCTCTCTCTGTGTGCCATCCACAATAACACATTACCTCACTCTATGTGCCATCCACAATAACCCATTCCCTCTCTTTATGTCCACAATAACCTATTCCTTCTCTCATTGTGCCATCCACAATAACCCATTCCCTCTCTCGACATGCCATTCACAATCACCCATTCCCTCTATCTATGTGCCATTCACAATAACCCATTCCCTCTCTCTATGTGCCATTCACAATAACCCATTCCCCCTCTCTATGTGCCATCCACAATAACCCATTCCCTCTCTACATGTGCTATCCACAAAAACCCATTCCATCTCTCTATGAGCCATCCACAATAACCCATTCCCTCTCTACATGTGCCATCCACAAAAACCGATTCCCTCTCTCTATGTGCCATTCACAATAACCCATTCCCTCTGTCTATGTGCCATCCACAATAACCCATTCCCTCTCTCGATGTGCCATTCCCAATAACCCATTCCCTCTCTCTGTGTGCCATCCACAATAACACATTACCTCACTCTATGTGCCATCCACAATAACCCATTCCCTCTCTTTATGTCCACAATAACCTATTCCTTCTCTCATTGTGCCATCCACAATAACCCATTCCCTCTCTCGACGTGCCATTCACAATCACCCATTCCCTCTATCTATGTGCCATTCACAATAACCCATTCCCTCTCTCTATGTGCCATTCACAATAACCCATTCCCTCTCTCTATGAGCCATCCACAATAACCCATTCCCTCTCTCTATGTGCCATCCACAATGACCCATTCCCTCTCTCTATGTACCATTCACAATAACCCATTCACTCTCTCTATGAGCCATCCACAATAACCCATTCCCTCTCTCTATGAGCCATCCACAATAATCCATTCCCTCTGTCTATGAACCATCCACAATAACCCATTCCCTCTCTATGTGCCATCCACAATCACCTATTCCCTCTCTCTAAGTGCCATCCACAATTACCCATTCCCTCTCTCTATGTGCCATCCACAATAACCCATTCCCTCTGTCTATGTGCCATCCACAATAACCCATTCCCTCTCTCTATGTGCCATCCACAATAACCCATTCACTCTCTCATTGTGCCATCCACAATAAATATATTCCCTCTGTCTATGTGCCATCCACAATAACCCATTCCCTCTCTCTATGTGCCATCCACAATAACCCATTCCCTCTGTCTATGTGCCATTCACAATAACCCATTCCCTCTCTCTATGTGCCATCCACAACAACCCAATTCCTCTCTCTATGTGCCATTCACAATAACCCATTCCCTCTCTCTATATGCCATCCACAATAACCCATTCCCTCTCTCTATGTGCCAATCACAATAACCCATTCCCTCTCTCGATTTGCCATTCACAATAACCCATTCCCTCTCTCTATGTGTCATCCACAATAACCCAATCCCTCTCTCTATGTGACATTCACAATAACCCATTCCCTCTCTCTCTGTGCCATCCACAATAACCCATTCCCTCTCTCTATGTGCCATCCACAATAACCCATTCCCTCTCTCTATGTGCCATCCACAACAACCCAATTCCTCTCTCTATGTGCCATTCACAATAACCCATTCCCTCTCTCTATATGCCATCCACAATAACCCATTCCCTCTCTCTATGGGCCATCCATAATCACCCATTCCCTCTCTCTATGTGCCATCCACAATGACCCAATTCCCTCTCTCTATTTGCCATCCACAATAACCCATTCCCTCTCTCTATGTGCCAATCACAATAACCCATTCCCTCTCTCTATGTGCCATTTACAATAACCCATTCCCTCTCTCTATGTGCCATCCACAATAACCCATTCCCTCTCTCTGTGTGCCATCCACAATAACCCATTCCGTTTCTCTATGTGCCATTCACAATAACCCATTCCCTCTCTCTATGTGCCATCCACAATAACCCATTCCCTCTCTCTATGTGCCATCCACAATAACCCATTCCCTCTCTCTATATGCCATCCACAATAACCCATTCCCTCTTTCTATGTGCCATCCACAATAACCCATTCCCTCTCTCTATGTGCCATTCACAATAACCCATTCCCTCTCTCTATGTGCCACCCACAATAACCCATTCCCTCTCTCATTGTGCCATCCACAATAACCCATTCCCTCTCTCTATGTGCCATCCACAATAACCCATTCCCTCTCTATGTGTCATCCACAATAATCCATTCCATCTGTCTATGAGCCATCCACAATAACCCATTCCCTGTCTCTATGTGCCATCCACAAATACCCATTCCCTCTCTCTATGTGCCATCCACAATAACCCATTCCTTCTCTATGGGTCATCCACAATAATCCATTCCCTCTGTCTATGAGCCATACAGAATAACCCATTCCCTCTCTCTATGTGCCATCCACAATTACCCATTCCCTCTCTCTATGTGCCATCCACAATAACCCATTCCCTCTCTCTATGTGCCATCCACAATAACCCATTCCCTCTCTCGGGGCATCCACAATAATCCATTCCCTCACTCTCTGTGCCATCCACAATTACCCATTCCCTCTCTCTCTGGGCATACACATTAACCCATTCCCTCTCTCTATGTGCCATCCACACCCATTCCCTCTCTCGATGTGCCATTCACAATAACCCATTCCCTCTCTCGATGTGCCATCCACAATAACCCATTCCCTCTGTCGATGTGCCATCCACAATAACCCATTCCCTCTCTCATTGTGCCATCCACAATAACCCATTCCCTCTCTCATTGTGCCATTCACAACAACCCATTCCCTCTCTCTCTGTGCCATCCACAATAACCCATTGCCTCTCTCTATGTGCCATCCACAATAACCCATCCCCTCTCTCATTGTGCCATTCACAATAACCCATTCCCTCTCGCTATGTGCCATCCACAATAACCAATTCCCTCTCTCTATGTGCCATCCACAATAACCCATTCCCACTCTCATTGTGCCATCCACAATAACCTATTCCCTCTCTCTATGTGCCATCCACAATAACCCATTCCCTCTCTCTATGTGGCATGCGCAATAACTCATTCCCTCTCTCTATGTGTGATCCGCAAAATCCCATTCCGTCTCTCTATGTGCCATTCATAATGACCCATTCACTCTCTCTATGTGCCATCCACAATAACCCATTCCCTCTCTCTATCTGCCATTCACAATAACCCATTCCCTCTGTCTATGTGCCACCCACAATAACCCATTCCCTCTCTCATTGTGCCATCCACAATAACCCATTCCCTCTCTCATTGTGCCATTCACAATAACCCATTCCCTCTCTCTATGTGCCACCCACAATAACCCATCCCCTCTCTCCATGTGGCATTTGCAATAACCCATTCCCTCTCTCTATGTGGCATCCGCAATAACCCATTCCCTCTGTCTATGTGCCATCCACAATTACCCATTCCCTCTCTCTCTGTGCCATCCACAATAATCCATTCCCTCTCTCTATGTGCCATCCACAATAACCCATTCCCTCTCTCATTGTGCCATCCACAATAACCCATTTTGTTCTCTCTATGTGCCATCCACAATTACCCATTCCCTCTCTCTATGTGCCATCCACAATAACCCATTCCCTCTCTCTATGTGCCATCCACAATAACCCATTCCCTCTCTCTATGTGCCATCCGCAATAACCCATTCCCTCTCTCTATGTGCCATCCACAATAATCCATCCCCTCTGTCTATGAGCCATCCACAATAACCCATTCCCTCTCTCTATGTGCATCCACAATAACCCATTCCCTCTCTCTGTGTGCATCCACAATAACCCATTCCCTCTCTCTGTGTGCCATCCACAATAACCCATTCCCTCTCTCTATGTGCCATCCACAATAATCCATCCCCTCTGTCTATGAGCCATCCACAATAACCCATTCCCTCTCTCTATGTGCCATCCACAATAACACATTCCCTCTCTCTATGTGCCATCCACATTAACCCATTCCCTCTCTCTATGTGCCATCTACAATAACACATTACCTCGCTCTATGTGCCATCCACAATAACCCATTCCCTCTCTCTGTGTGCCATCCACAATAACCCATTCCCTCTCTCTTTGTGCCATCGACAATAACCCATTCCCTCTCTCTATGTGCCATCCACAATAACCCATTCCCTCTTTCTGTGTGCCATCCACAATAACCCATTCCCTCTCTCTATGTGCCATCCACAATAACCCATTCCCCTCTCTGTGTGCCATCCACAATAACCAATTCCCTCTCTCTATGTGCCATCCACAATAACCCATTCCCACTCTCATTGTGCCATCCACAATAACCCATTCCCTCTCTCTATGTGCCATCCACAATAACCCATTCCCTCTCTCTATGTGGCATGCGCAATAACTCATTCCCTCTCTCTGTGTGCCATCCGCAAAATCCCATTCCGTCTCTCATTGTGCCATCCACAATAACCCATTCCCTCTCTGTATGTGCCATCCACAATAACCCATTCCCTCTCTCTATGTGGCATGCGCAATAACTCATTCCCTCTCTCTATGTGCCATCCGCAAAATCCCATTCCGTCTCTCTATGTGCCATTCATCATGACCCATTCACTCTCTTTATGTGCCATCCACAATAACCCATTCCCTCTCTCTGTGTGCCATCCACAATAACCAATTCCCTCTCTCTATGTGCCATCCACAATAACCCATTCCCACTCTCATTGTGCCATCCACAATTACCCATTCCCTCTCTCTCTGGGCATATACATTAACCCATTCCCTCTCTCTATGTGCCATCCACACCCATTCCCTCTCTCGATGTGCCATTCACAATAACCCATTCCCTCTCTCGATGTGCCATCCACAATAACCCATTCCCTCTCTCTATGTGCCATCCACAATAACCCATCCCCTCTCTCATTGTGCCATCCACAATAACCCATTCCGTCTCTCATTGTGCCATTCACAATAACACATTCCCTCTCTCTCTGTGCCATCCACAATAACCCATTGCCTCTCTCTATGTGCCATCCACAATAACCCATCCCCTCTCTCATTGTGCCATTCACAATAACCCATTCCCTCTCGCTATGTGCCATCCAAAATAACCAATTCCCTCTCTCTATGTGCCATCCACAATAACCCATTCCCACTCTCATTGTGCCATCCACAATAACCCATTCCCTCTCTCTATGTGCCATCCACAATAACCCATTCCCTCTCTCTATGTGGCATGCGCAATAACTCATTCCGTCTCTCTATGTGCCATCCGCAAAATCCCATTCCGTCTCTCTATGTGCCATTCATAATGACCCATTCACTCTCTCTATGTGCCATCCACAATAACCCATTCCCTCTCTCTATCTGCCATTCACAATAACCCATTCCCTCTGTCTATGTGCCACCCACAATAACCCATTCCCTCTCTCATTGTGCCATCCACAATAACCCATTCCCTCTCTCATTGTGCCATTCTCAATAACGCATTCCCTCTCTCTATGTGCCACCCACAATAACCCATCCCCTCTCTCCATGTGGCATTTGCAATAACCCATTCCCTCTCTCTATGTGGCATCCGCAATAACCCATTCCCTGTGTCTATGTGCCATCCACAATTACCCATTCCCTCTCTCTCTGTGCCATCCACAATAATCCATTCCCTCTCTCTATGTGCCATCCACAATAACCCATTCCCTCTCTCATTGTGCCATCCACAATAACCCATTTTGTTCTCTCTATGTGCCATCCACAATTACCCATTCCCTCTCTCTATGTGCCATCCACAATAACCCATTCCCTCTCTCTATGTGCCATCCACAATAACCCATTCCCTCTCTCTATGTGCCATCCACAATAACCCATTCCCTCTCTCTATGTGCCATCCGCAATAACCCATTCCCTCTCTCTATGTGCCATCCACAATAATCCATCCCCTCTGTCTATGAGCCATCCACAATAACCCATTCCCTCTCTCTAGGTGCATCCACAATAACCCATTCCCTCTCTCTGTGTGCATCCACAATAACCCATTCCCTCTCTCTGTGTGCCATCCACAATAACCCATTCCCTCTCTCTATGTGCCATCCACAATAATCCATCCCCTCTGTCTATGAGCCATCCACAATAACCCATTCCCTCTCTCTATGTGCCATCCACAATAACACATTCCTTCTCTCTATGTGCCATCCACAATAACCCATTCCCTCTCTCTATGTGCCATCCACATTAACCCATTCCCTCTCTCTATGTGCCATCCACAATAACACATTACCTCGCTCTATGTGCCATCCACAATAACCCATTCCCTCTCTCTGTGTGCCATCCACAATAACCCATTCCCTCTCTCTTTGTGCCATCGACAATAACCCATTCCCTCTCTCTATGTGCCATCCACAATAACCCATTCCCTCTTTCTGTGTGCCATCCACAATAACCCATTCCCTCTCTCTATGTGCCATCCACAATAACCCATTCCCTCTCTCTGTGTGCCATCCACAATAACCCATTCCCTCTCTCATTGTGCCATCCACAATAACCCATTTTGTTCTCTCTATGTGCCATCCACAATTACCCATTCCCTCTCTCTATGTGCCATCCACAATAACCCATTCCCTCTCTCTATGTGCCATCCACAATAACCCATTCCCTCTCTCTATGTGCCATCCACAATAACCCATTCCCTCTCTCTATGTGCCATCCGCAATAACCCATTCCCTCTCTCTATGTGCCATCCACAATAATCCATCCCCTCTGTCTATGAGCCATCCACAATAACCCATTCCCTCTCTCTAGGTGCATCCACAATAACCCATTCCCTCTCTCTGTGTGCATCCACAATAACCCATTCCCTCTCTCTGTGTGCCATCCACAATAACCCATTCCCTCTCTCTATGTGCCATCCACAATAATCCATCCCCTCTGTCTATGAGCCATCCACAATAACCCATTCCCTCTCTCTATGTGCCATCCACAATAACACATTCCTTCTCTCTATGTGCCATCCACAATAACCCATTCCCTCTCTCTATGTGCCATCCACATTAACCCATTCCCTCTCTCTATGTGCCATCCACAATAACACATTACCTCGCTCTATGTGCCATCCACAATAACCCATTCCCTCTCTCTGTGTGCCATCCACAATAACCCATTCCCTCTCTCTTTGTGCCATCGACAATAACCCATTCCCTCTCTCTATGTGCCATCCACAATAACCCATTCCCTCTTTCTGTGTGCCATCCACAATAACCCATTCCCTCTCTCTATGTGCCATCCACAATAACCCATTCCCTCTCTCTGTGTGCCATCCACAATAACCCATTCCCTCTCTCATTGTGCCATCCACAATAACCCATTTTGTTCTCTCTATGTGCCATCCACAATTACCCATTCCCTCTCTCTATGTGCCATCCACAATAACCCATTCCCTCTCTCTATGTGCCATCCACAATAACCCATTCCCTCTCTCTATGTGCCATCCACAATAACCCATTCCCTCTCTCTATGTGCCATCCGCAATAACCCATTCCCTCTCTCTATGTGCCATCCACAATAATCCATCCCCTCTGTCTATGAGCCATCCACAATAACCCATTCCCTCTCTCTAGGTGCATCCACAATAACCCATTCCCTCTCTCTGTGTGCATCCACAATAACCCATTCCCTCTCTCTGTGTGCCATCCACAATAACCCATTCCCTCTCTCTATGTGCCATCCACAATAATCCATCCCCTCTGTCTATGAGCCATCCACAATAACCCATTCCCTCTCTCTATGTGCCATCCACAATAACACATTCCTTCTCTCTATGTGCCATCCACAATAACCCATTCCCTCTCTCTATGTGCCATCCACATTAACCCATTCCCTCTCTCTATGTGCCATCCACAATAACACATTACCTCGCTCTATGTGCCATCCACAATAACCCATTCCCTCTCTCTGTGTGCCATCCACAATAACCCATTCCCTCTCTCTTTGTGCCATCGACAATAACCCATTCCCTCTCTCTATGTGCCATCCACAATAACCCATTCCCTCTTTCTGTGTGCCATCCACAATAACCCATTCCCTCTCTCTATGTGCCATCCACAATAACCCATTCCCTCTCTCTGTGTGCCATCCACAATAACCCATTCCCTCTTTCTGTGTGCCATCCACAATAACCCATTCCCTCTCTCTATGTGCCATCCACAATAACCCAATTCACTCTCTCTGTGCCTCCTTATTTTCTGAGAGCTGTTAATCATGTCACATCACGGAGGTTTACCATTTTTAAACACTTTGGGTGTGATTCTCCCGCCTTGTGCCCCTTCTTTCTAGGGAAACGAGGCTGGTTCATTGCGGTAGAGGCCGAAAACGAGACCCGTGCCAGGCACCAAACAGTTTGAGATGCAACTGGCCCGCTCCCATAGGCGCAATCGCGATCTTGCCATAGCGTGGCAAGAAACCAATATCCTAACTAAAGCCTTAATTTCATACAATTAAAGCCCACCCTGGCAGCAACTACAGTTTCTGAAAGAGTTTCCCAATTTAAAAAATAAAATGGAACCCCCACCCTCCCAAAGAACTGTCCCACGTCCACCACCACCAAACTCCCCCCAACAACAGAACCCCCCACCTCCCAGTCCCCAGGACCTCCCCTAAGGAAACCAGCCGGCAGTGCCAGGGCAGGACCATCTCCCCCATGGTGGCTGTATTTGTGTGCTCCCGGAGGGTTCTGCTCACCAGGTGCACGTTGTTGGGAATCTGGTGGGATTCATGTCGGTGTACGATCATGCCGACGTGAATGGACAATTTCACGTGGGCGCATTATCAGGCATAAAGTGCATATTTAAATGGATGCAAATGGTGATCCTGTTGGGATTCCTCTTGTGTCACTGGCGGGGTGCGGGGGGCTATCGACCTGGGAAATCCTGCTGACGTAAAAGCCGTTTTCAGACTCCTGCTCCATTCTCTGCCCTCTCTGCCGCTCCCACTCCCAAAAACAGGAGTGGAAACCCTTCCTTTCCAAGCTATCACTGTGATGTGACCATCAATTCACACGAGACGGAGAGTTGAAGAGAACAGTGGCTTTAATCAGCTAGAACTGTGCCTGCCTGCAACTGCTCTGCAATGAGATCTGCCTGCAAGGCAGCAGCTCTATATACCTACCCCAAGGGGGCGGGGCCAAGGGGAGCCCACAAGGGCACCAACATGATATAATGCGGTGTAGTACAATACAATGGTCCATAGGTGGAGCCCTCAAGGGCAGCAACATAGTACAATGCAATACAGTGGTGAATGGCTGCCATAATACATTCACCACATTCACCCCCTGTTAAAAAATTGAAGTCCAGCGGGGGTGAAGTGGCTCACAGGTTGAGTCTGTCCGGCGCCCTGATTGTGCACTGCAATTGCCTGAGCTCTGGTTTCGTTGCGGGCACGGGTGTTGAACACGTCGACGCGGGCACGGGTGTGGACTCCGGGAGCGTGTCTTCTGGAGCTTCCTCCCTGGGTCGGTGATGGGGGGAGGGAGTGTAGGAGAGGGGGGGGGGTGGAGGCCATGTAGGAGCGGGGCGCTGTTCGGTTTAGGTTGGGGGGTAGGTGATGGTCGTAGGGGAACCTGCGGGTGCCAGGTCCCGGAGGGAGACTGTATCTTGTCAGCCGCCATGATGCGCTACGTAGGCATACTGGGGGTTGGCGTGAAGGAGCTGGACCCTCTCGACCAGGGGGTTGGACTTATGGCTCCTCATGTGTTTTCGGAAGAGTACAGGCCCCGGTGTCGTCAGCCAGGCTGGAAGCGAGACCCCGGAGGTGGATTTCCTAGGGAAAATGAATAGGTGATCAATAGGCGTTCATGGCTGTGCAAAGAAGTGACCTAATGGAGTGGAGCATGTGGGAAACTGGGAGACTCTTAGACCGTAGGGCCAGGAGGACGGCCTTCCATACCGTCGCGTTCTCCCTCTCCATCCGTTTCCCCGGGGGTTGTAACTGGTAGTCCTGCTCGAGGCGATGCCCTTACCGAGCAGGTACTGACGCAGTTCGTTGCTCATAAATGAGGAGCCCCAGCCACTGTGGATGTAAGTGGGGAAACCGAACAAGGTGAAGATGTTATGCAGGGCCTCAATGACAGTGGCCACGGTCATGTCGGGGCAAGGGATTGCAAAGAGGAAACGGGAGTACTCGTCAACGACGTTGAGAAAATACGCGTTGTGGTTGGTAGAGGGGAGGGCCCTTTGAAGTTGACACTGAGGCGCTCGAAGGGCCGGGATGCCTTCACCAGGTGGGCCTTATCTGGTCGGTAGAAGTGCGGCTTACACTCCGCGCAGATTTGGTAGTCCCTGGTCATGGCTCTGACCTCCTCGGTGGAGTAGGGCAGGTTGTGGGCCTTGATGTAGTGGAGAAGCGGGGTGACCCCCGGGTGGCAGAGGTCATTGTGGATAGCCCGGAGTCGGTCATCTTGCGCGCTGGTGCATGTGCCACGGTACAGGGCATCTGAGGGCTCATTGAGCTCCCCAGGACGATACACGATATCGTAATTATAGGTGGAGAGTTCAATCTTCCACCTCAAGATTTTATCGTTCTTGATCTTGCCCCGCTGTGTGTTGTCGAACATGAAGGCTACCGACCGTTGGTCGGTGACGAGGGTGAACCTCCTACCAGCGAGGTAGTGTCTCCAGTGCCGTACAGCTTCCACAATGGCTTGAGCTTCTTTTTCGACTGAGGAGTGTCGAATCTCGGAGGCGTTGAGGGTACGGGCCAAAAAGGCTACGGGCCTGCCTGCCTGATTAAGTGTAGCGGCGAGGGCGACCTCTGACGCGTCGCTCTCCACCTGGAAGGGGATCGACTTGTCCACCGCGTACATTGCGGCTTAGGCAATACCTGCCTTGATGCGGCTGAAGGCCCGGCGGGCCTCAGCCGCCAGTGAGAAGATGGTAGCTTTGATCAGTGGGCGGGCTTTGTCCGCATAGTTGGGGACCCACTGGGCATAATAGGAAAAGAACCCGAGGCATCTTTTCAGGGCCTTGGGGCAGTGGGGGAGGGGGAGTTGCAGGAAGGGGCGCATGCGGTGGGGTTCGGGCCCTCGGACTCCGTTTTACACAACATAGCCGAGGATGGCTAGTCGGGTTGTGCAGAGAACGCATTTCTCCTTGTTATAAGTGAGGTTGAGGGCTTGGGCGATTTGGAGAAACTTCTGAAGGTTGGCGTCGTGGTCCTGCTGGTCGTGGCCGCAGGTGGTGACGTTGTCCAAGTACGGAAATGTGGCCCGCAGCCCGTACTGGTCCACCATTCGGTCCATCGTTCTTTGGAAGACTGAGATCCCGTTGGTGACGGCGAAGGGGACCCGGAGGAAGTGGAAGAGGCGGCCGTCTGCCTCAAAGGCCGTGTAGTGGCGATCTTCCGGGCGGATTGGGAGCTGGTGGTATGCGGACTGCAGATCCACCGTGGAGAAGACTTGGTAGTGTGCGATCTGATTCACCATGTCCGCTATCCGGGGGAGGGGGTACGCATTGAGGTGTGTGCACCGGTTTATGGTTTGGCTGTAGTCTACAACCATCCGGTTCTTTTCCCCGGTCCTGACGACCACCCCCTGGGCTCTCCAGGGGCTATTACTGATCTTGATGATCCCTTCCCGCAAGAGCCACTGGACCTCGGACTTGATAGAAAGTCCTGTCCTGGATACTGTACAGCCTGCTACTGGTGGCGACAGGTTTACAGTCGGCAGCCAGGTTCGCGAAGAGCGGGGGAGGGTCGACTTTCAGGGTCGCAAGGCTACATACGGTGAGAGAGGGTAGGGGCGCGCCGAACTTCAGGGTTAGGCTCCTGAGGTTGCACTGGAAGTCCAGTCCCAACAGGATAGGAGCGCAGAGATCAGGGAGTACATATAGTTTAAAATTTGCGTACTCGGCGCCATGTATCGCGAGGTTCGTGACACAGTAACCCAGGATCTGCACTGAATGCGATCCAGAAGCGAGGGAGATTGTTTGAAATGCGGGGGAGATTTGGAGAGAACAGCGCCTTACCGTGTCTGGGTATACGAAGCTCTCCGTGCTCCCAGAGTCAAACAGGCAGGGCATTTCGTGCCCATTGACCCAGACGGTCATCATGGAGTTCCTGAGGTGCTTTGGGCATGACTGGCCAAGGGTGACCGCACCGAATTGCGGGTAGCCGGCATGGTCAGAGGTGGTGGGGTGATCCCAAGATGGCTACCCCCGTCGGTCGCACGTGTCGGGCAGCGTTGTAGATGGCGGCCAAGATGGCGGCCCCCATCGGTCGCACGTGTCGGGCGGCGATCAAGATGGTGGCCAAGATGGCGGCCCCCATGAGTCGCACATAGCGGGCTGCGTGGGGGACGGCGGCCAAGATGGCGGCCCCCATAAGTCGCACGTGTTGTGTAAAGTTGAAGTTCGCTGCCCCCACGAACAACATGGTAGGCATGCAGCCATGCTGCGGGGTCTGCGGGCCTGTGAGTCTGAGAGTTGGGCCTCTGATTTGGAGGACTTGGACCTGGCCAGGCAAACTTTGGCAAAGTGTCCTTTTTTGCCGCAGTCGCTACCGGTCGCATTCCGAGCCGGGCAACGCTGCCTGGGGTGCTGGTGCTGACCACAGAAATAGCAGGGTAGCCCCCTGGGTTGGGCGGGCAGCCGTGCGGCACAGGCCTGGGGTACTCCCTGGTTGGGTGTCCAAGAGGGGGCCGCGTGGTCGGAGGGGAAAGCGTTGAGGCTCTGAAACGCTACTTCTAGGGAGGTGGCTAGTTTTACCGTTTCTTCTAGGTCGAGGGCGCCCTTCTCGAGCAGACGCTGTCTGACATAGTTGGACCGGACTCCAGCAGCATAGGCGTCCTGGATGGCGAGTTCCATGTGTTGTGAGGCCGTGACGGCCTTGTAGTTGCAGCTTCACGCGAGTACTTTCAGGTCACGTATGTACTCCACCAGCGATTCCCTGGGGCGTTGGCAGCGAGTGGTGAGGAGATGCCACACGAACACTTCGTTCACCGGCCTCATGTATTGCCGCTTCAGGATCGCGACCGTGTCTGCGTATATGGTCGCTTCCTCGATTTGCACGGAGATTCGATGGCTCACCCGGGCGTGGAGGAGGCTCAGCTTCTGTTCGTCGGTGACGGAGGGCGAGGAGGAGGCAGTGAGGTAGACCTCAAAACAGTGGAGCCAGTGCGAAAAAATCCCTTTGGCTTCAGAGGCCTGTGGGTCGAGTTCCAGTCGATCAGGTTTGAGGGCTGCTTCCATCGCGATGTTGTAGCTGATTAAATTGATGCGACCATCAATTCACACGAGACGGAGAGTTGAAGTGAACAGTTGCTTTAATCAGCTAGAACAGTGCCTGCCTGCGACTGCTCTGCACTGAGAGCCGCCTGCAAGGCAGCAGCTCTATATACCTCCCCTAAGGGGGCGGAGCTAGGGGCGGAGCCCACAAGGTCACCAATATGATACAATGCGGTGTAATACAATACAATGGTCCATAGGTGGAGCCCTCAAGGGCAACAACATAGTACAATGCAATACAGTGGTGAATGGCTGCCATAATACATTCACCATACACTGTAGGGGAAGGCAATGAGGCAAACTCAAGAACTGGTTCATCCAGAATAGAATTGAACCTCACATTGTTGGCATTATTCTGTCAACTGGGGCAACACGGTGGCGCAGTGGTTAGCATTGCTGCCTCACGACGCCGAGGACCCAGGTTCGATCCCAGCTCTGGGTCATTGTCTGTGTGGAGTTCGCACATTCTCCCTGTGTTTGCGTGGGTTTTGCCCAAACAACCCAAAGATGTGCAGGGTAGGTGGATTGGCCACGCTAAATTGCCCCTTAATTGGAAAAAATGAATTGGGCACTCCAAATTTATAATAAAAAATAAAAATTATTCTGTCAACTGAGCTGACGGATCCAGCAAATCACTGGCAGCCTTTAATTTCTGAAATCATGCTAGGGGTTTGACTCCCACCATTCTCTTTGGAAAGCGCATTCCAAGTGTTGACCTGTGTGAAGAACCTCCTGGTGCCAGTTCTAACAGGACCTATTATTACTGTTGACCCGTGTTACGCTTGTCCCACAACAACTGTTCAATGTCGAATGGTTATTGGATAATTTTCCCCATGCCATTTAGCATTGTAGAAACCTGCCCCATTGTCTGGACCGTAACATTTTTGTTCAGCTTATTCTTTAGTTTCTGGCTCTCCTGTTCAATTCCACTGCCCACTAAGTTTGGCGTCATTGCAAATTTCACGGTCTGCAACAACTTTGCAATAAATTAAAAATAGAACCCTGGGACAATCTACTTGGTAAATCTCCTGATTTTGACATTATCCTTCTGACCAGTCCCACTGTCAGTTGTGAATTGTGTTCAATTGGATGCACATTGTTGGCAATAACTGGGGATTCATTTGCAACCCAATAAATAGATCACTTGAGACCCTACAGTCACAGATTAAAGCTGTGGTTGTTGGGTTTGGGTTGTAATGTGCAAACAAATATAAAATTGCATAAAGATTGGCACCAGTTTTTCACCAACTGGCTATCTGAAATAGAATGTCCATTGTTTCCAGTGCTTCAAACAATTTTCAATCATACCCACATTTTCCAGAATTTTCTTCACAGATTTGAACTTAATCAGTCATTGTTCATGTGAGGGAGATAGAGAACCTAGTGGAATGGTGCAGCGACAACAATCTCTCCCTCAATGCCAGCAAAACTAAAGAGCTGGTCATTGACTTCAGGAAGCAAAGTACTGTACACACCCCTGTCAGCATCAACGAGGTGGAGATGGTTGACAGCTTCAAATTCCTAGGTGTGCACATCACCAAAAATCTGTCCTGATCCACCCTCGTCGACGCTACCACCAAGAAAGCACAACAGCGCCTATACTTCCTCAGGAAACTAAGGAAATTCGGCATGTCCACATTGACTCTTACCAACCTTTGCAGATGCACCATAGAGAGAGTATCCTATGGCTGTTTAGCACAGGGCTAAATCGCTGGCTTTGAAAGCAGACCAAGGCAGGCCAGCAGCACGGTTCAATTCCCGTTACAGCCTCCCCGAACAGGCACCAGAATGTGGCGACTAGGGGCTTTTCACAGTAACTGCTTTGAAGCCTACTTGTGACAATAAGCGATTTACATTTCATCTGGCTGCATCACAGCCTGGTATGGCAACTGCTCGGCCCAAGACCATAAGAAACTTCAGAGAATCCAATCCATCACACGAACCTGCCTCCCATCCATTGACTCTAACTATACCTCCCGCTGCCTTGGGAAAATGGGTAGCATAATCAAAGACCCCTCCCAGCCGGCTGACTTACTCTTCCAACTTCTCCCATCGGGCAGGAGATACAAAAGTCTGAGAACACGCACAAACAGATTCAAAAACAGCTTCTTCCCCACTGTTACCAGACTCCTAAACAACCTTCTTATGGACTGACCTGATTAATACTGTACTCCTGTATGCTTCATTCGATGCCGATGTCTATGTATTTACATTGTGTACCTTGTGTTGCCCTATTATGTATTTTCTTTTTCTTTTCTTTTCATGTCTTAAATGATCTGTTTGAGCCACTCGCAGAATAATACTTTTCACTGTACCTCGGTACGTGTGATTCTCCGCCCGATTGCATTTCCCGATTCTGGCATCGGCCGATGGGGAATCCCGCCAACAATGTCACTGTTGTGGCACAGGTGCTGACAGTGGCCATCATCACTGTGGAGTGCTTTCCCTACAACCGCCTGGGACAGTTTGGAAACATTTGTAAGTCCTCGAGACACATGGAGGATCCCAAACGAATCCAACAATATTTCTGGGGAGAAATTAAGGATCGCAGATTCACATTTTGGAATGGTGAGTCCCAGTCCCAGTTCATGGCAACATCGCTGCTGGTCAGCTACAAAAATCTTCGACAGATACGCCAGGATCAGATGTGAGATGAAGATGGGTCTGTATCTGGCAGGGCAGCCTACAAGGTTGGCCACGGCAGCGTCCAGGTGACAATGTTGTGAAAGTTTACTTTGAACAGTGGAAACACTTCACCGTTATTGATGATCTGCTGCTGTCTGATGAGCGGTTGGTCGTTCACGCCTCTCGCTGACCGGAGATTCTACAATAAATCCACCCGGTGCAGAGCATTGGCCCAGCTTGCAGTGTGGTGCCGGGAATATCAGGAGCAATTGAGGAAATGATTTTAAACTGCCAGGACCCTGGGCCCCCCGCCCCCACCCGATCTCCGTGCAAAGAATAACAGCTGGCATTGCCAGGGTGCCACCCTGCCCAGAGGGCATACACCTGGGTGCATCCAATCCCCTGGAATGCCGTTCCATCTGGTCCCAGTTTGTGGAGACCGTACTTAACGGAGCTTGACTGAGGTTGCCAACGTAAAGGGATAGATGCCAACACGTTGATTACCTCAGGGAACTACATAGTCCCACTCTAAAATGCAGATTTGCCTAAAAGTGATCCCACCCAAAATGGGCGGACTTCACATTGTGACGTCTCGCAAGATCGCGTTAGATCTTGCGAGGCGAGCCAGGTAGATCCCAGGAGCAGGGTCTCCTGTCATTTACTGGGCACATTGCACCGCAGTGCACTGCTTTTCGGGCACAGCGAGGCCAGCAGAGCGCGCCCCCAGAATCGGGATAAACAGGTCATTTTCAGGTTGGCAGGCTGTGACAAGGAACAGTCCTTGTTTCCAAGTTTGCTGATGCCACAAAACTCGGTGGGAATGTGTGTTGGAGGAGGATGTAAAGAGACATCAAGGAGATTTACACAGACTAAGTGAATGGATATCCACCCTCGAGCACTGTAAGAATTTTGTATATGTCAATGAGATTGTCTCTCATTTTTCTAATCTCCAGCGAATACAGGCCCATTCTCTTCAATCGTTCTTCATAAGATAATCCCACCATCACAGAGATCAGTCTGGTGAACATTTGTTTTACTCGCTCTACGGCAAGTATATAGCAGATGGAATATAATGTGGACCAGAAATGCAGAGTATTTCTTAAATGGGTCGAGATTGGAAAATGTTGATGTCCAAAGAGACCTGGCTGTTCTTGTTCGCAAGTCACTGAAAGCTAATGGGCGGGATTCTCTGATCCTGAGGCAAAGTGTTGACACTGTTGTAAACGCCGTCGCGTTTAAGGCCGGCGTCAACAGGCCCCTAGGATCAGTGATCCTGCGCCGCACAGGGGGCCAGCACAGCACTGGAGTGCTTCACGCAGCTCCAGCTGCCGATACCGGCGTTAGAACGGAGTCCGCGGGTCCGCACATGTGCGCTATAGCCTGCGCAAATCTGTAAATGCGCGCCAACTCCGGTGCAAATTCGCGCTTGGGTTGCCTTCTCCGCACCAGCCCCCAGGCAACATGGCGGAGAGCTACAGGGGCCCGCCGCAGAGGAACACCAGGATAAGCCTGCCCACCGATCGGTAGGCCCCGATTGCGGGCCAGGCCCGACCGTGGAGGCCCCCCACGGGGTCAGATCCCCCCTCCCTCCCATCAGGCCGCCCCCCCCGGCAGCATGAACACCGAGGTCCCGCCGGGTAGGACCACACGTGAACGGCGCCGGCGGGACTCGGCCTATCTCGGCGGGCACTTGGCTCATCGTGTGCAGAGAATCACCGAGGGAGGCTGCTGCCGGTACGGTCTGGCAGCGATTCTCCGGTCTCCGGCGTTGCGTGAATTGCACCCCTCCCCCCGGCCCAATAAACCTTATAATTGTAATACTATTTTTCAGAAGTCCATTTAATATTGTGCACTTTAATAAAGATCTACACATTATTATGAGTTTCAACAAGCAATTAATAAGGTAAATAAGCCTTTATTGCAAGGGGGTTTGAACATAAGGAGTAAAGAAGTCTTGTTTCAGTTCGAGCTTTGGTGAGACCACACCTGGAGTAAGTGCGTGCAGTTTTGGTCTCCTTACTTCAGCAAAGATATCTCTGTGATGGCGGGATTATTTTATGAGGGACAATTGAGGAGACTGGGCCCGTATTCTCTAGAGTTTAGGAGAATGAAGAGGATCTCATTGAAGTATTCAAAAAAAATTTACATCAATTATTTGTTTTCCAATTAAGGGGCAATTTAGCATGGCCAGTCCACCTAGCCTGCACATCTTTAGGTTGTGGGGGTGAACCCCACGCAGACATGGGGAGAATGTGCAAACTCCACACGGACAGTGACCCAGGGCCGGGATTCGAACCCGGGTCCTCAGCGCCGCAGTCCCAGTGCTAACCACTGCACCACATTCCGCCCCGAAGTATTAACATTCTTCACAGGGCTCGACAGGTAGTCAAGGTGTTCCCCCTGGTTGGAGGAGGTGTGTGTGTGTGGTGCTTAGGACCAGCAAAGGGGGGGGGGGGGGGGGAAAACAGTGTCAGGAAGTTCTTAATGCAGAGGGTGACAAATCTTTTACATTTCCGATCCACGAAAGCCGTGGATGCTCAGTCATTGAGTATGTTCAAAGCAGAGCTTGATAGATTTCTAGGTAATGGACATCAAGGGATGCAGGGATAGTGCGGGAAGATGGCGTTGAGCTAGAAAGTCAGCCATGATATAATTAAATGTGAAGCAAGCTTGAGTGGCCAAATAGCCTCCTGCTCCTATTTTCCTACTGTTTTGGGCCAGGGTTTAAAGAACCCCAAAGTGTATCATGGAGTTCACCTGACCCACAACTTTGAATAGATTGTGGTCTGGGGAGCACACGGCCCACTCTACAAAAGTGGTACAGCAGAAATGGAAAAGTAGTTTTTAAAGCAAAACAATGTTTATTCTATGAACTCAAGTTAACCTTTTAAAACATACAGTGAATATCTTAGCAATCATCACTTCAAATATAACCCCCAAAGAATACAACACTAAGTAATCCTTAAGCTGTTTTTTTAACATCCATAAGACTTTAAAAAAAACTTTAAACAGAAGCACCTCAGGTTAAAGTCACTACTGAGAGCAGTTATTAGTTTTTAAATCACCAAAGGATCGATTTACAGTCTTTAGATTACAGAGAGAGACTCATACACCTTCTGGCTGTGACTGTAGCTATCCAGCTCTGAAAACTAAATTAAAACACACCCTGCAGCAAACAGCCTAAAACAAAAGTAAAAATCTGACAGACAGCTCAGCTTCACCCACTCTCTGACATCACTGCAGTAGTAAACACCCATTTCTTAAAGGTACTCTCACTGCAGATATTTTATACACATCCATTTCTTAAATGTACTCTCACATGACACTACTTTAAAGACAAGGTCCCAAAAGTTAACAATCTTATAATTGTAACACTATTTTTAAGAAGTCCATTTAATCATAGAATTTGCAGTACAGGAGACCATTCGGCCCATCAGGTCTGCACCGGCACTTGGAAAGAGCACCCCACGCCTCCAACCTACCCCCGTAACCACAGCCAACCTTTTTGGACACCAAAGGCAATTTATCATGGCTAATCCATATTCAGTCCATTTAATATTGTGCACGTTAATAAAAACTACACATTATTAGGATAGTTTTTTAAAAAGTGCATTGCATAATTAAGTTGCTTCCATATTTGGCTGATAGCATTGTTTAATAGGAAGCCAATAAACCGAATTTGCGTTTAGTTGAGGTCCTTGACATTTGGGGAAGAGTTGGGTTTCAATTTGTGTTTTTGTTTTGACCGATTAGCACTCATAGTTCAAAGTGTGCGCCCTGAGAAGATACTTTTTGTAATTGGCAATTTGGTATTAGAATGAATTACCCATTTCCTCCGTCACTGCTAATATATGAGCAAATTAATTTTAGCTTTGAGAGTAACTGTGACCGAAGAATGGCTCCCAGGCAAGCAAAACCTGGATTTTAAAATTCTCATCCATTTTTAAATCACTCCATTGCATCACGCCTCCCTATATCTCAAACTTCCTCCAGCCGTACAACTCCTGAGGTATCTGTACTCCTCAAATTCTGAGCTATTGCAGACCTCTATTTCTAAAGATTGCACCTTTGGTTTGGTCTTCAGTTGCCAAGATCTCACTCTGGAATTCCCTCCCTAAACTTCTCTACCTCTTTCCTTATTTCAGACAGCCCTTAAAATTTATCTGTGACCAACTACCCATAGCCCCTTATCATAAAGTCCCTAGTGCAGAAGGAAGTCATTCAGCCTATCAGGTCTGCACCTACCCTTTGAAAGAGCACCCTACATAGGCCCAAATCTCCACCCTAGCCTTGCAACCCCACCCTAAGGGGCAATTTAGCATGGCCAATCCACCTACCCAGCACATCTTTGAACTGCGGGAGGAAAATGGAGCACCTGGAGGAAACCCAAGCAGACACGGGGAGAACGTGCAAACTCCACAATATCACCTGAGGTCGGAATTGAACCCGCGTCCCTGGCACGGAGAGACAGCAGTGCTAACCACTGTGCACTATGTTGTTCATAGTCAAAATTTTGTTGATAATTATTCATTTTGTTGGTCAAATAGGTTCTTCTAATATGCTGTTTTCAGTCTGGGGAACGTGAATTTATTGACAGAACTTTCCCACATTACGATTTCCAGATACGGGGTTGTTGGCGTAAAGCTTTAAATAGGAGCTTAGTTCATCTTTACAGAAGAGAAATAAAAGTGGTCACTGATACCACCCAAGTAGCTAATCACAGGGTGTCATTAGCAGATGCCTGGAGGCACCCTTAAAGGGAGGCTAAGTGTAATGATTGAAAAAGGGACTATAATTTACAAAATAAAAGGAATAGCTCTATAATAAATTCAACACATTCCCTTTTTAATACTCCATGACATAGCTGTCCTCCAAAATAAATTGCAGTCGACTGTACTTGGGTCATGAGTCACATGAAACCTGTACCTGACACAATTGTATTGCATTAATGCTGACCTTTCACTTTCTGACCTCAGCAATTGTATTCTGTCAAAATTTTAACTTTGGGTTGATGTTGTACAATCAGTTCGATGAATGGACTGCATGTTCCTGCAAACTCTCTATTTGACCCGTTCTCTTTCTTTCTCCTCCCCCCCCCCCCAAAGTTGTCATCCAATTTCAGTGTTCTGTGATCTGTCTGACAGACCAGTCGAATAGCGTGATTGTTTAGTGCAATAAGAAATTAAGAATCTATTAAAATATTACACAAAGAAAAGGTGTAGAGGGCACTGGTTAGATATTGGTGAGCATGCTACCCATGTCAGGGACTACTCAAATGTGTCTGTTTGGATTTCCAACAATTATTTATCAATGTAGAAGAGGGAAACTACATATAGTTGTGATAAATGCAGAACATTACTTCAAATTAACGTGGAATATAAATCCAAAAGACATGAACTTAATAGAAAAACAGAAAATTTGGATAAACTCAGCAGCATCTGGAGAGAAACAGACTTGACATTCCCAGTAATTTGTCCCAAACTTTCCTTTGCAGGAAAAGGACAAGTATTTTCTCATCCGCCTCCAAAGGAAGACTGGCTGTATCCTCCACACCTGTACCTCTTCAACAATACCTGGACACTTTTTAATCATCCAAGCTTGAAGTTATGAAGGTTGGACTGGTAGATCTGGTATTGCAGTCAGACATATGAACAAATGGGATAGCTTTCAAAGACCAAGAGAAACATTTGTAACCACACTCCAAGAAGTGAGGTCCCTCAGTTATGCTTTTCTAAATGTATGTTGGTGGCAAGAGGCTAGTATCAGGCCAATATTTGATTAAATATTGGTTCACAACTGGAACTTGGTTGATATGTCACTGAAGGCAACTTTTTTTTTGGCACTAATGAAAGTAAGCCCAGTGGAATCAAAGGACACTTCTGCACTTCAATTATGAGGCCACCCTGGTTATTTTGCAGTTCCAATTGTCAGTCGACATGTTCCTTCCTCACCAATCTGAATGTGCTCAATCCATCCAAAATTTGAAAGGCAAACTTTCAAACACTGCCTTCTCAAGCTCCGATAGCTGGGGGTCTTTATATAATTTAGCCAGGATCTCAGGTTTTGATCAGAGAAATATTTTGCCACAAAATGGGAGGGCAAGAGGATGTCATAGCAGCACGTCACTCGGAAAAAAAGCAAGCATTTGCTGATCTAATGGGCCAGCAGTCAATGGATCAGCAGTCTAGTAAGATATAGCCCAATTCAGCACAAAATTTGCAGAAAAGTTATTTCAGGGAACCAGACTAATAGTGGTTGGTTGAACTTGGAAAAAGTCAAACAAACATACTCATGGCATCGCAAACTGGTTTTAACCTAATATTTTCTCAAATGGATACAAGAGTGTCCCTTCCACATTGACATTCAGGCATAGTATTTATTTAATTTGTGGATTGCTAATGACAAATAATTTTGCTAGAGCTCGAACTTGCAGTCCATTAAAGGAAAGTGAATTAAAAAACATTTCCTGAAACATAAAACAGCATTGCCGCAAATGCCATACATATAAAGCAATGATCAACATATAGCTCACAAACACACGACCCTTTAATCAGCTGGTCTGGCAGCATCTGTGGAGAGAAAGCTTCCATCGCTACAATTGCTGCCAGACCTGCTGAGTATCACCAGCATTTTCTGTTCTTTTATATTTTCAGAAAAATCTGCAGTATTTTGCAGCACATCTGATCTTTGGGAAAAAATTTCATTTTGCTCACCTTTCATGCACTGTCGAAGCCAAATATCATGTCATACAAAATCTCAGAACATTTTGACTAAAACTTTAATGGTGTGACAAAAGAATGGTTTTGTTTTCTCTACTTAACTAGCGTGGGTCTTTTCATCCAAAAAGGACAGAAATATATGTTCAATGAGCATCATCTTCCTGACTATCCATGGCATCAACATTCTATTATTAACTGGATGTAAACATGAAGCATTAGAATCTTCAGATTATGATTGCTTTGGCGTTTAACTGGTCCCAATGCTGCTTTATGATCAGAACTTACAAGATCCCTCAGCCAGATACCTTCATGCCATTGGTCACCTCAAACTAACTATTTCAATTGCACTCCTGGTCAGGCTCAGTTGTAGGGGTGGCTGACCTGGATTATATTTGGAAGTATTACTTTGACAATCCATCAGTACAATTGAACATATCCATGGATATTATCTGGTCAGGGAGAAAACAGAGCTAACACCCAGAGACTATATCACCCTCCTTAAACAAGTTGATATCATTACCGATTTAGTAGCTGAAAAGGTAATAATGTGTACTTTCATCATCTTTAGATGTCAATTTTCCAAGAAAAAAAGGTATCCAGACAACTTTGTTTTGTGAAACAAATATTCTATAATAAACAGGAGAACTGCTTATTACAAAGCGGACAACACAAACCAAGCAGGTGGTCACATTGTCACTCACCCATGTCAACTTTTAGCACAATTCACCACTGATTTATTGTTGCCTTACAAAAACCATTAAAAAAATGAAACTAAGAATGAAATGTAGAATTGCAATTACATTAAGCAGTAAAGCCAACATTCTCAAGCTTAAAGCCCATGAAACAAATGTCCAAGTTATCAAGAGAAAACAATGTAAAATCTTTCCAATTGCAAAATCATTTTGTTTTTTGCACATTAAGTTACAAATATCCCAATTTCCTGATGTGCAGGCTTCCTCAATGTATTTCAGCATAAGTGTACTAATCCTAAAAATATTTGCATTTACAAAATACTTGATAAAAATATTTTCAATTCTACAAGTGGTACATAAAAATCAACTGAAGACAATGGCAGATCTTCAGTCATTCTGATCGCTTGCAGATTCAGTTTTCTGTTCCTATAAAAAAAAATAGCTTAAATTAGACAATTATAAAAATTCAATCAGTTTACAGGAAGTCTGACATGGTTTTTTTTGCTTTCAAATTTTCAGTCAGCAAAATTACCTTTCACTAAGTGAGTAATATCCACCGAGCTGGTTCGAAGAATACACACCACTTCTTTCACTATGTGAGTAATATCCACCGAGCTGGTTCGAAGAATACACACCACCTCAAAAAGGGTTTGAAAATTGTATATTCGGGGGGCGGCACAGTGGTTAGCACTACTGCCTCACAGGGCCGAGGGCCCAGGTCCGATCCCAGCCCATGTGGAGTTTGCACAGTCTCCTTTTGTCTACGTGGTTCTCACCCCCACAACCCCAAAAACATGCAGGGTAGGTGAATTGCCCATGCTAAATTGCAAAAAATATATATATGGGTACTCTAAATTTATATTTCAATGCTCTTTTAACTGACCATCAGCAAGTGCAAGCTCATACTGGACTATGCAATCTACTCAGCTCAGGAGCAGAACTCACTTGCCCCCACTCCACAGAACAATGTAATGTAAATGCTTGTCACATGCTGTCTCTTATTGAGTCACATACATCAAGGCTACTTTGAAAATTCAGGACAGACATTTATTTAAATTAATATCACTATTGATCAAGGTGAAAAAGATGCACATCTTGTACAAACAAGTCAGTTTGATACAGTGAGGCAATCTGTAAATGCAAGATTCTCAGATTTGTATGGACAGACACTGGGTGATCATTGCAGACAAGGTTTACAAGCCAGATTTTCTTTAGCTGTTTGAAGTTCCTAGCTTTTTTTTTTAAAAAAAAACAAGGAATGAATTGTTCAACAGAATTGCATTTTAGTTATGCTCAGCTCATAAAGTCACCTTTATGAATGACCGGAAACGTGAACTTTTCTGCTAGGTTAGTATACACCCAAATGTTAGAAATAGCATCACCTTTGGTAACAACACACAAGCCACTCAAGACTTTGTAGCGAAAGGAACCATCCAAAGATGGAACAGAAATCAGGGTTGAAAAAGTTTATTGCAACAATATTAGAATATTGGCCTCCTACCTTCAGGGCAATATTCATTATCCGATACATAGTTATTACAATTACAGACACACACATCCATTAAGCCAGTCCAATGCGAGACTTGGCAGAATCACTGCACTCAAATGTTACCAACCTGAAGGAGCAACATTTAGTTTTAAAAACAGCCAACTACAGCACACCATTGCACATACACTGCAGACTTTCATACCCTTAACTGCCACGGTCTCAAACTGTCCTTTCACTGACAGCAAGTGGGGCGGGGCAGCTCTAGCTGAAGTGACACTAACAGAGGGTCGAGAGACATGGATCTGCAAGTGTTAGCAAAAAGAAAAACCTGAAGAAATCTTTAAAGTTTTATAGCATCGCAAGACTGACTACACAAAAGGAGGCTAATCAACCAGTCATATCGAGAGAGCATCTCACCAGACCCACACCCATACCGTATTCCCCCCCCCCCCCCCGCCAAATAGCCCTGCAATTCTTTTCTTCAATCATGCAGTTTCCTTTTTGAAAGCCGCAAGTGAACCTGCCTCCACGACAACTGAGGCAGTGCTTTCCAGATCCAACCCACTTGCTGTGCAACAATGTTTCCCTCAGGAGAACAGTCCTAGCTTCACCATCTACCCATGCAATGGATACTTCCCCAATGCCTTCACATCCCAAAATGTGGTGTCCAGAATTTGGTCCATAAAACATGGCTCAGCCTCAACCAAAAGGTTCACCATAATATCCCTGCTTTTGTACTGTTAAACTCCTACTTAAAAGGCCAGGATCCCATGAGACTTATTAACTGCTTCCTCAACCTGTCTTACCATTTCAATGATTTATGCACCTTTATTCATGTTCCTCTGATCCTACACCCTTTATTTTCATCTGCCACATGTCTGCCGATTCCACCAGCCTGGCCAGGACCACTTGAAGTCTACCACTAACTCGTCACAGTTCACAATGCTTCCCCAATTTAGTAGTCATCTGGAAACTGAAATTGTGCCCACACATCTAAGCTGTGTTATTAATATAGATCAAGAAAAGCAGTGGTCCTAATAGCGATCCCTGGGGAACCCCCATTATATAAACCATAATCATTCATCACTACTTTTGGAAGTTCATGTAGACCACATTAACTGCTAATTAGCCCTCCGTTACCACATTGAAAAATTAAATCAAATTAGTTAAACACGATCTGCCCTTAGTTTGCACTTTTTAAAAGAAAGAAATGTAGCTTTTGAGTGCATTCAAATTGTACCTCATCAGCTTTTGTTTCACCATTTTGAGCAGATGCATCGTCTTCCTTAACTATTTTCTTCTCCTTTCCTTTGGCTTGTTTCTTGGGTTTCGGTGAAAGCTTCTACAAATTGAAAAGATCAAATGGTCCCAAAAGCTTGCTTTTCCAAACAACATGGCACAGAAACTGTACAGAGAATCTGTTAAGCTATGGACATCAAAATCACATTGTTCGGGTAGTTCCTGGTGCTTCCAACAGTTCAAATGTAACAGCTTGTACATTGCAGTAAATTTAGTGAACACTCTCATGGTTTACAAGATAGATATATTACACAACATACTGCTCCTGAAGTGCAAAATGACAAGGTCAACGGAATAAATCTTATAACAATCAACTAAATTCAGTTAGGATACCACACAAGAAGGGGCAGCACGGTGGCACAGTAGTTAGCACTGCTGCCTCACAGTGCCGAGGTAGCAGGTTCGATCCCAGCTCTGGATCACTGTCCGTGTGGTGTTTACACATTCACACCATGTTTGCATGGGTTTCACCTCCCACAACCTAAAAGATGTGCAGGGTAGGTGGATTGGCCACGCTAAATTGGGGAAAAGTTAATTGGGTACCATACACAAATTTATCCAAAAAAAAAAAAGGATACCACACAGAGGGCACTGTTCACAAGTTCCTTCTGCTCAATACATGGCAGCAGGAAAGAAATGTAGGATTTTAAGTTGCACAGTGGATGGAGAAGAATTATAAAATCACAGCGTGCATATTGAACCTCAAGAGCATTGTACTTTGACAGAGGGTAACCAACGGAAAATTCTGGCCAGCATATGTAGGAAGTACATCCTAGCCATGGAAAAGATGCTCAGAGTCCCTTTACTACAAGGAGTCAAAATACAGGCAGTTTATTTACACAAGTGAAAACCAATAGGGGTCGTCTGTCCAAAGGCCTTAAGACTTGCAGGGTTGGACTACACAAAAAGGAAATAGAAAGATCCAGAAGCACTCACTCATGAAGTTTAAAAACTGGTCCTTGAGGGGCGGCGCATGGCACAGTGGTTAGCACTGGGACTACGGTGCTGAGGACCTGGGTTAGAATCCCAGCCCTGGGTCATCCGTGTGGAGTTTGCACATTCTCCCTGTGTCTGCATGAGATTCACCCCCACAACCCAAAGAGGTGCAGGTTAGGTGGATTAGCCACACTAAATTGCCCCTCAATTGGGAAAAAAATAATTGGCTACTCTTAATTTTTTAAAAACTTGCCCTTGCAGAGAAAACAAGAGGGGAAATTCTACATATACGGTATAAAGTTGCTGGCCCAATAGCAACAGAATTCTTATACTCAATACCCTCATTTATAAAATCTAACATTAAGTATTTTAAAACAAATCATCTTGATCAACTTGTTCTCCCACTGGGAAAGACTTCTGCACTTGGAACCTCCAACTCTACTCCTTTAGAATTAACGGGGAAAAGAGCATACATTTTAGACACCAAAGAATCACTTTAAACAAACAAAAAGTCCCACCTAGATTTTGCTTCTCTTTCAAAAATGCTTTTCAGATTTAAAACGCTACACTATTTTTTCCAAAGCCTTACTCTTTAGGAGGCACTACCAATTCATTTTGTATCATTTTCCGCATTACATAGCAATGGGAGTCAGCATGTACAATTTGACATTCATGTAGAAGTTTATAAGTTCTCAGCATCAAGACAATGACAACCCCGAAACAGTGTTACTCTGCACTGAAAACCATGAAAAGATTGAACCAGGACCATCCATCCTCATGTCACTTCAGAGAGGATGTGTTGCTTTTGGTATGCTCCAAACTCTTCACTGACAATAGTAATGTGGAGGGAAGCCTTCAATGGCATGCTGAATGTCAGAGTGCAATACCAAAAAAGTACATTTACAGTTAAGGGTTTAGATGACCAATTGTACCGCCAGCGTGTGACCCTTTTACCATACAAAGTTGGAAGTGGAAATTTCAAACTCAATGCAGATTTAAAAATAAGGAACCTCGCTCCAATTTAAGACAGATGATAATTATTTTCAGTGGGAGAGGCAGGGTCAGGAATTCTCTTGTTACTCCACAATCTAAAAGGTAGTCAGGATAGTGGCACTAAGGCACAATCAGATCAGCCACGGCCTTATTGAATGGCAGGTCAGGTTCAAGGGCCGAATGGCCTACTCCCTCCCATTCCATATGGACGTGTTAAGCACAGACTGCTAAGGCACGGTCAGATCAGTGATGACCTTATTGAATGGCAGGGCAGGCTCAAGGGGCTGAATGGCCTACTCCTAATGAAATTAAATGAATGTGTTAAGTACCGGCTACTAAAATTGCCCATCGTACTCCCATGGTGGAATAAGGAATGCAGCAGATGGTTTGTCCACTCTTGGAAGACCAGGCAAGGAGCTGCATTTGAGCTGCTGTAGCATCCTCCCTGCCTAAATAAACCCAATAGAATTACTGATTTAAGACTCACAGGAAAAATAACCATTTGGAGAAAGACACCAGAGGGCTGTCAGAGAGGAGTGGAACGATACATCAATGCATTATCAGAAGAGAGAATATGACTTTAAAAAATATATTAATTGTATTAATTGGTAACCGGATATTAAAGCATTACAGCTTTTAAACAATATAGATTCTCACCCTAGCACGCTTCTGTGGTTTGGAATCTTCCTTGGCAGTAGCAGCAGCGGCAGCAGCAGCAGCGTTCTGCAACAGAAGTTTCAAATCATTACAAATAGAACTTAAACTATGATACAAAGATACACTTAATAGCTTGATGTACTTCAGTAAATTTAGCGGAATTCTCTGATCAAGAGTTAGCCCAACTTTGGGCATTAATAAGTTTGATCAAGCCATTCGCGACAAATAACTTGTTAAATGCTTTTATTTCTACAGTTGCATTTAACTCTGAAAAGAGGAGCCTTTGTTCCCATATTCCTTTTACCCCAGTTGCCTAAACCAAACAGCCCTTTTGCACACTGAGAGACAAAATTTAGCAACATAGAAAAATCTATTCAAATACAGTAGTTTGTACTCAATGACTACACTGGAGTATAGATGAGCATAAAGCACTAGGGATTTATAAACAAAGTGCAGGTCGATGAAGCTATATAAAAAAAGGCCAACAGTGTTTGAGGTTTTATAAATAGGTAAAGAAATGATGATAACCACCCCCACATCCATCTCAGGACAATTGCAGAGGCATTTGAAGCAGGCAGGACAATATGGACATAGATTATACAGAAGCTGGTGCCCATTTCTCGAGGCACTTGGTGTTAGGATAAGACAAGTCTGTGACTGCAGTGTTGCTGTCCATTCTGCACCAGATTTACAAGTCACTCTCCATTTCTGCATACAAG
This sequence comes from Scyliorhinus torazame, assembly GCF_047496885.1. Taxonomy (NCBI): domain Eukaryota; kingdom Metazoa; phylum Chordata; class Chondrichthyes; order Carcharhiniformes; family Scyliorhinidae; genus Scyliorhinus; species Scyliorhinus torazame. Next base: position 276,693,018 of record NC_092710.1, on the reverse strand, counting down.
AAACTTGGCTGGTTCTTGAATGTTGCCCAAGCAAATGAACCCACACCTGGTTAGCCAAATGTTCCACCTTCTACATACACTGAAGGCAAGATTCTGGAATGCATAGAGAGCTGCCCTTACCTTGGCAGCCACCTCTCTCAAAAGGCCTCCATGGACAATGAATCTAACACAAGATCAGTCACAGTAGCTCTAAACCAAGCAAATGTTTGACAGCAAAGACCTCCACCCGATCAAAGAGAGTCCTAGTGTACAGAGCAGTTGGCATCACCTGTTACTGTGGAACTCCCTCCCCAAGAGCATTGGGAGTGCACTTACACCACATGGCATGCAGTGCTTCAAGGTGGCAGCTCACCACCACCACCTTCTCAAGAGGCAACTAAGAATTGGCAATAAAAATACCATCTGAGCCAGGAATGCCCATATCCAATGAAATTATTTTAAAAATCAAAACACTCCTGTGCGAGGGGGGCCTGGACTATGCAGTGGCGTGCTAGCAAAATTCCATCAACAGTGCCTGCCCTGCATCCTCTGGATTCAATGGGAGGACCAAACAAATGCTAGTGTCCTTCATGAAGCCAGCTCCACAAGCATTTGGGCAAAACTCCCGAAAAGAAAAATCACATTTGACGGGCTGGCCACCATGTCCAAATGGCCGAATCTCCCCTGCCAGGGTCTGTTTTCTGAACTCAAATAGCCAACATTCCAGGAACGGACAAAACAAAATGCTCCAAAGTAAGGCAGCGTTTATGTTAACTGGAGGAGCTGGTTACCAATTGTTTTAAGTGGCAATGACAGAGTTCCAGTGTCTTACTGATGAGGCAAGAGAGAAGCAAGCAAACCCTGCACTCTGGATCACTACCTTGTGAGACATCCGGACCCTCATACCCAAATATTTGTGGGCAAGAATCAGCATGTTGAGTTAGATCAAGACCAATGGCAGAAACTCGTGGCCGAGTGGATGCCAGCCTCGAATTGAGGGACAGCCAAAGACAACAGAATACAACTCATCACAATCAGCAAGTAATAACACAGGCAGGGGAAGATCATTTGCACTAGGGATTCTCAGCTACCAGCACCCAATTGGTGAAATAACAAGACGGTTACCTGCAATGTTACCCAGATATGCTGGTGCTGGGCTAAGTTCCTCATCAACCTCCAGGTGCTCAAAATTAAAATCGGGCAGCCTCTTTCTTTTAAACGCAGGAGTGATTTCACTGGATGAATCATGGATGTAATTTACCACTTGACATCGACAAACAAAATTAACTTGGTTTATGATGCTCAAGAGGCTACTGTTGGATAGCTAAATGGAGTGTAACTTGTCATTAAATTAAGACGGAATGTAATTGGGATAGCCACCTGCATTGGCATTGAAGTGAGTAACCATTTATCAGCTCATTTACATACTGTAAATCTACTTACATTTTCCAATCTACGAGATCTTCGGAGCTGCAAAAGGAAGAGGATATGGTTTATTTCCTAGGTGCATTGAAACGGAGGGTCACATAACTATTAAGTTAGACATAAACAAACCGCTACGAGAACATATTATTCAAGTGAAAAACTAGACATCTGGAAAAAAAATCCAATAAAATTCTCACCAGCTTAGTCACTTGATCAGATTTTTGGTCGCCTTCACTTTGGGTCTGGAAGGACAACATTGCATATAATGTTAATTTGAAAACAGACTAGCTGTTTTCTTTCAAACAATCACCACCATAAAGTGTGTGCAAACTGATGACTCATACATTTTCTTTGCCACTTAAAATAACAAATATTCAAAACGACCGAAGCTTTGAGGAAAATAAAGTCACTAAGCCAACTGCTCCCTCAGGGGCAGCGGTGGTTAGCACTACTGCCTCACAGCACCAGGGTCCCAGGTTCAATTCCAACTTTGGGTGACTGTGGAGATGGCACATTCTCTCTTCTCTTCCCCCCCCCCTCCCCCCATCCGTGTGTGTGGGTTTCCTCTGGTGCTTTAGTTTCCTCCCACAGTCCAAAGAAGTGCAGGTTAGGTGGGGGATGGTGCAGGCCTAGGTAAGGTGCTCTTTTGGAGGATCAGTGCAGATTCAAGGGGCTGAATGGTCTCCTTCTGCACTGTAGGGATTCAATGAAGTCAAGTTGAAGAAATTAATTCACACTTCATAAATCCTTAAACAGTCTCTTATCCCAGTTAGAGAATCCCTTTAATGCTTGCTGTTATCCTAACTCTTGCACTCAATCCATCCTTCTAGATGGAAACCCATTCAAGTCAGCAAATCTTTTTAATAATCACACCCTTCCAGATAAGTTTGTCTTTCAAACCCCGATCCCTCATGCACGACAATTTTTACAAAGACCCTTTATTTCTCACTTCACTCACTATCCTGGCCCTTCATTATTTCAACCCTCTACATTCGCGGGCTCTTTCTCTCCCCCCCACCCCCCCCCCCCCCTGGCTACATTCCTCCTGACGTCACCCGCTCTCTTTCTCGCCCAAGCTCGATGCTCACCCCTTTCCAATTAGAACCCTCAATCCAAACCCCCCCCCCGGTCCCCCGCTTGTGATGCCCGTTCCCGTCTCGCGCGTTCACCGGGCAGCACTCATGCTCGCGCCCGCGAGGCGGACGCCCGGGAGCGAGCACGCAGCCAGCCCCTGGAGGGGGACGAGCACGCAGGCAGTGGGGACTGAGTGAGTGACAGGTACATACGGGCTCCGCTAAAACCCCACAGGCGGAGATTAGTTTCAAACATGGCTTTAGCCTTCGAAAAAAAATAATTTAAAAAAAGACTCCACACATCAATGTCCCTTCAAACATCCACACAGCGAATTTATTATCCTTTAATGCGGATTCATTGCATGCACATTTGGGGGGGGGGGGGGTGAACAAAGCCACCTGGAAGCATTAAAAAAAAAACAGGTTGAACATGGGAAATATTGAAGTGAAGAAAGACCCATTTGTTACAACCATCATGGAGGGAAGAAGGACATCAGAGGACTGGCTGGAAATCGCGCTGCAATTTAACTAAGGCTCCGCGCTTTCAGTTTCGTTATCTTTTTAATATAAAAAGCCTACCCGAAAACATTTCTCCTTTTTACATTTTTTTTGCAAAAAAAATAAAAAGGGGCAATTTCGAAAACGGGAACACAAAGAACGTGCAGCGCATTTCTATTTACCCCTTTGCAAAGAGAACATGCCACACGCTCCGCATTTCCAGATGAAAAATGTAATCAAATCCCTATCCCCCGGGCACGCCGCCCAACTTACCGCCTTTTTAGGAGCCATGGTTGCAAAATTTAAAAAGTGGATCGGCTGCCAGAAATAAACGCACTCCCAGAGCTCTAACGTTGCCGCCGCGGTTGCAAGTTTCAACTCCCAAGCCAGCGCAGTTCAATTTCTAAACACCTTGCTAATCAGATGCTAATACAATGCTAATCAGATGCAAGACAGGCCCCGCCCCCGGCCTCCGAGTGGTGGAACGCTGCTTCAGTCCCGCCTCATTTGGCCCGGACCTGTCCTCCGATTGGCCAGAGGACAATGGGCGTGGCCGGCTGCTCCAGGGGTCCTGAGTCCCTGGGAGAGAGCAGCTCGGCCATTGGCTCGCCAGCCTGTCAGTCTGGAAGGAGCTCAATCTCTTTCTATTTGAAATTGCTGGATTTTGGGGGGGGGGTGGAAATCCGGTTCTTTAAAAAAAAGAAACGCCCTCACCCCCACCCCAGCACGCCTGGGCAGTGTTATTTGAACCCAGAATCCATGCTTGGACAATTATATTTGCACATCCAATCACAGCGCCAGAGAGCAAATGCAATTGCCTGTTTGGATATTTTGAATTTGAAAACAAACATCCTGCAGATTGGCAGCAGTTAGCAGAGCTGCTGGAAACGTACAGATCAGTCAGCAAATTCTGCAGCTCAAAGATTGGCTAATGTTTCAGGCACAGCCATTGTCCAGGAAGGCATATCTGTAATGTTTAAGTTGGATAAAGTTTTAGGCTGAACATGCTGTGGGTAACCCCCCTTCTGTTCCATCACTACCATGGATACAAATTCAATTACTTTACAGTGAAGTAACCATGCACGCAGCCACCGCTGAAAGATATAATGTAGCGCGCTGTGATATAGAGTATCACTTTTTCAGAGGTCTCATAAAGCATCTTAATTTGATAAGTGCTCCTCACACAACAGTTCAAAGCGCCTTGGGGGTTGTGTGGTGGCTAATCGTTAAAGAAAATAGTGGGAGAAATGAAGGCTTAGTTGAAGAGACGGAACTTCAGGAGATTTGGGGAAATGGAAAGGCAAGCGGTTTGGGGACAGAATTGCATCAGAGTTGCAGAATAGTCGTTAGCAACCTCCATTAAAGAGTAGCGTGTGAAGAATGTGGAACAGTCCACATTCAGATCCGTCGTATGCAGGCTGAGTTATGGCTCGTGTACATTGGCCTGGGAGGGTGGAGCGAGGCAGTTTGAAGATGAGGCAAAAGATTTTGTAAATTGATTAATTGGAGCACAATGAAGGTGATGTGTGCCCGCTGGCACCAGGCGCGAGCACAGACTGCAAGCTATTTTGATTAGCTTCGGTGATGTTAACTCTTGCCTCAGCATCCATCTTTAAAGTTCTTAGGGACTTCTTTATGTTAAACGCTCTGCATTAATCAAATAAATTGATTATGTAAGCTACTACGTATATAGTAAATGGGCAGGTAACTGATAAAACGGATGGACTAAAGATTGATCAAGAGGAGATATTAGGAAACTGGCTGTTCTCAAAATTGATATATCACTAGGACTGTGGGATACATCTGCAGATGCTGAGGGAAGGAGGGTGGAAATTGCAGAGGTGCTGGTTGCAAGCTTCCTTCAAGATGGAATGGTGCCAGACAACTGTAAATGTTTGAAGAGAGTCTCAGGATCAGTCGTACAGATCAGTCAGTTTAATCTCAGCGATGGGAAAACATTTAGAGACAATAATCCAGGGCAAAATTAACTGTCACTTGGATAATTAAGTGCAGATTAATTAAGGTAGTCAGCACGGATTTGTTAAAGGCAAATCTTTTTTTACCTACCTTGACTGAGCTTTTTGATCACAGAATAATAGTGTAGAAAAGTCCCTTCGGCCCATCAAATCTGTACCGCTAGCATGAAAGGCACCTGATCTGCCAGTCCTAATCCAATTTGCCAGCACTTGGCCAATAGGTTCGATTTTTAATTAATTTTTAATTTTTATAAATTTAGAGAACCCAATTATTTTTTCCAATCAAGGGGCAATTTTAGTGTGGCCAATCCACCTACCTTGCACATCTTTGGGTTGTGGGGGGTGAAACCCACGCAAACACGGGGAGAATGTGCAAACTCCACACGGTCAGTGACCCAGAGCCGGGATCGAACCTGGGACCTCGGTGCAGTGAGGCAGCAAAGTGCAAACTCCACACAGGCCAATAGCCTTGAATGTTAAGACGTGCCAAATGCTCATCCAGGTATGTTTTAAAGGATGTAAAGCAGCCCTCCTCTACCACCCTCCCAGGCAGTGGATTCCAGACCGTCACCACCCTCTGGGTAAAACTTTATCCTCAAATTCCCCCTGAACCTCCCGCCCGTCAGCTTGAACTTGTGTCCCCTCGTAACCGACCCTTCAACTAAGGGGAACAGCTGTTCCCTATCCACCCTGTCCATGCCCCTCATAATCTTGTACACCTTGATCAGGTCGCCCCTCAGTCTTCCCTGCTCCAATGAAAACAACCCAAGCCTGTCCGACCTCTCTTCACAACTTAAACGTTCCATCCCAGACAACATCCTGAAATGAAATGAAATGAAATGAAAATCACTTATTGTCACAAGTAGGCTTCAAATGAAGTTACTGTGAAAAGCCCCTAGTCGCCACATTCCGGCGCCTGTTCGGGGAGGCTGATCCTCCTGAAACGCCTCTGCACCCTCTCCAGCGCAATCACATCTTTCCTATAATGTGGTGACCAGAATTGCACACGGTATTCCAGCTGTGACCTCACCAATGTTCTATATAACTTCAACATGACTTCCCTGCTTTTGTAATCTATGCCTCAATTGATAAAGACAAGTGTACCTTTTTTCACCACCTTATTAACCTGCCCTTCAGCCTTCAGAGAACTATTTACAAACACACCAAGGTCCCTTTGTTCCTTAGGATATCCCAGTGTGGTACCATTCATTGAATATTTCCTTGTTAAATTGCTCCTTCCAAAGTGTAACACCTCACACTTTTCAGAATTAAATTCCATCTGCCACCTTTCTGCCCATTTGACCGTCTGGCCTATATCTTCCTGTAATCCAAGACTCTCACCCTCACTGTTAAACACCCGGCCAATCTTTGTGTCATCCACAAATTTACTGATTCTACCCCCACATAGTCATCTAAGTCATTTATATAAATGATGAATGATAAGGGACCCAGCACAGATTCCTGTGGTACGCCACTGGACACTGGCTTCCAGTAACTAAAGCAGCCGTCTGTCATCACCCTCTATCTCCTACAACTAAGCCACTTTGAATCCACTTTATCAAGTTCTCCTGTATCCCATGTGCATTTGCCTTCTTAATAAGTCTCCCATGTGGGACCTTGTCAAATGCTTTTGCTGAAATCCATGTAACCTACATCAACTGCACTACCCTCATTTACATACTTAATCATGTGCTCAAAGAATTCAATCAAATTTGTTAGGCAAGACCTTCCCCTGACAAAGCCATGCTGACTATTCCTGATCAAACCTTGCCTCTCCAAATGGAGATAGATTCTCTCCTTCAGAATTTTCTCCATTAGTTTACCCACCACTGACATGAGACTCACTGGCTTATCCCAATAGTCTTTCTTAAATAGTGGGACCACATCTGCGGTTCTCCAGTCCTCTGGCACCTCTCCCGTGGCCAGGAAAGAATTAAAAATTTGGATCAGGGCCCCTGCAATCCCCTCCCTTGCCTCCCACAGCAACCTGGGACACAATTTATCCGGACCTAGAGATTTCTCCACTTTTCAGCCTGCCAACACCTCCAATACCTTGACCCTCCCTATGACAACTTGCTCAATAACCTCACAGTCTTTCTCGCTCCTCAAGTTCCATATCTGCCTCCTCATTCTCTTGGGTGAAGGCAGATGTGAAATGTTCATTTAACATCCGACCAATGTCCTCTGGATCCACCCACAGATTCCTCCCTTGGTCCCTAATGGGCCCTATTTCTTCCCTAGTTATCTTCCTTCCATTGATATACTTATCGACTATCTTGGGATTTTCCCTATTTTTACCAGCTAGAGGTTTCTCATGTCCCCTCTTTGCTCTCCTGATTGCTTTCTGAAACTCTATCCTGCACTTTCTGTACTCCACTAATGTCTCTGTTGATTTGTTGCACTTGTACTTATTAAATGTCTCTCTCTTTCTTCTCATTGTATCCTGAATATCTCTGGTCATCTGGGTTTGTTAATCCTTCGAAGATCTAATTCAAGAGTGGACTATACGGTCAATGGAAGAGTCCTGGGGAAAATTGATGTACAGAGAGATCTGGGAGTTCAGGTCCATTGTACCCTGAAGGTGGCAACGCAGGTCGATAGAGTGGTCAAGAAGGCATACAGCATGCTTGCCTTCATCGGACGGGGTGTTGAGTACAAGAGTCGGCAGGTAATGTTACAGTTGTATAGGACTTTGGTTAGGCCACATTTGGAATACTGCGTGCAGTTCTGGTCACTACATTGCCAGAAGGATGTGGATGCTTTAGAGAGGGTGCAGAGGAGGTTCAACAGGATGTTGCCTGGTATGGAGGTTGCTAGCTGTGAAGAAAGGTTGATAGATTAGGATTGTTTTTGTTGGAAAGACGGAGGTTGAGGGGGGGACCTGATTAAGGTCTACAAAATTATGAGAGGTATGGACAGGGTGGATAGCAACAAGCTTTTTCCAAGAGTGGGGGTGTCAATTACAAGGGGTCACAATTTCAAGGTGAGAGGGGGAAAGTTTAAGGGAGATGTGCGTGGAAAGTTTTTTTACAGAGGGTGGTGGGTGCCTGGAACGCTTTGCCAGCGGAGGTGGTAGAGGCGGGCACAATAGCATCATTCAAGATGCATCTAGACAGATATATGAACGGGTGGGGAACAGAGGGAAGTAGATCTTTGGAAAATAGGTGACAGGTTTAGATAAAGGATCTGGATCGGCGCAGGCTGGGAGGGCCGAAGGGCCTGTTCCTGTGCTGTAATTTTCTTTGTTCTTGTTCTTTATTCCAATTATCCTAGAGGGAGCATGTTAGGCCTGTACCCTCCCATTTCCTCTTTGAACACCCCCCACTGCTCTTCTGTAGGTCTCCCCACCAGTAACTCGTTCCAATCTACCCTGGCCAGATCCTGCCTTATTTTACTAAAGTCTTCCCCAATCCAAGATCTTTTTCTGAAATTTGTCTATTCCTTGTCCATAACAAACTTAAATTGCACCATGTTGTGGTCGCTATCACTAAAATGCACCCCCCACCAACACATCAACTACCTGTCTGGCTTCATTCCCCAGGATTAGGTCCAGCACTGCACCATCCCTTGTTGGACCCTCCACATGTTGAGCTAAAAAGTTGTCTTGCATACATTTTATGACCTCTGCTCCATCTAAGCCCTTAACACAGTGACTATCCCAGTTAATTTTGGGAAAGTTGAAATCGCCCATTATAATTTCCCTATTCATATTTTTACGCACTTCTGCAAATTGCGCACATATTTGCTCCTCAATTTTCCGCTGACCAGCCGGGTGTCTATAATAAGCACCTAGTCCCTTTTTTATTCATAAACTCTACCCACAAAGCTTCATTTAACGCCACCCCCAAGATATCATCTCTCCTTATTGCAGTAATTGATTCCTTAACTAATAAGTGCAACGCCTCCCCCTCTTTTGCCCCCTCCCCTGTCCCTCCTGAAGCTTCTATATCCCGGGATGTTAAGCTGCCAAACCTGCCCCTCCCTCAACCACGTCTCCGTCATGGCTACTATATCATAATTCCACGTGTCAACCCTCGCACTTAACTCATCCGTTTTACCTGTGTACTCCGGGCATTAAAGTAGAGGATATCCAGCTTTGTCTTACTCTTCTGATGTGGAGATGCCGGCGTTGGACTGGGGTGAGCACAGTACGAAGTCTTGCAATACCAAGTTAAAGTCCAACAGGTTTGTTTCAATGTCACTAGCTTTCGGAGCACTGCTCCTTCCTCAGGTGAATGAAGAGGTATGTTCCAGAAACATATATAAACAAATTCAAAGATGCCAGACAATGCTTGGAATGCGAGCATTAGCAGGTGATTAAATCTTTACAGATCCAGAGATGGGGTAACCCCAGGTTAAAGAGGTGTGAATTGTGTCAAGTCAGGACAGTTGGTAGGATTGGGCATCCTACCAACTGTCCTGACTTGACACAATTCACACCTCTTTAACCTGGGGTTACCCCATCTCTGGATCTGTAAAGATTTAATCACCTGCCAATGCTTGCATTCCAAGCATTGTCTGGCATCTTTGAATTTGTTTATATATGTTTCTGGAACATACCTCTTCATTCACCTGAGGAAGGAGCAGTGCTCCGAAAGCTAGTGACATCGAAACAAACCTGTTGGACTTTAACCTGGTGTTGTAAGACTTTGTACTGTTACTCTTCTGAAACTTACTACCGCTGTATTCCCTCTGACTTGATTGTTTTTCTGTGATACACTGTGTCCCTATTCTGCTAACAGTCTGCGTCCCTTCCGCCTGCTGAATTAGTTTAACTCTCCCAACAGCATTAGCAAACCTACTAGCAAGGATGTTAGTCCCGCTCTGGTTTAGATGTAGAGCGTCCCGCTTGTACAGTTCCCCCCTTCCCCAGAAACACTCCCAGTGGTCCAGGAATCTAAAACCCTCCCTACTGCACCAACTCTTAAGCCACACATTCATCTGTGTTATTCTCCTTTTTCTATACTCGCTAGCACGTGGCGTTGGGAGTAATCCAGAGATTACAAACCGAGAGGTCCTGCTTTTTAGTCTGCAGCCTAGCTCCCTGATTTCCTGATGCAAGACCTCATCCCTCTTTCTATCCCTCATGGTACGTACATGTACCATAACCTCTGCCTTATCACCCTCTCCCTTCAGGATGCCCAGCAGCTGATCAGTGACATCCCGGACCCAGCACCAGGGAGGCAACACACTATCCTAGAGTCAGGTTGAAGGCCACAGTAGCGCCGATCTGTCCCCCTAACAATTGAATCCGCTACCACTATAGCCCTGCCATTCTTTCCCCTCTCCTCTTGTGCAGCAGATCCACCCATGGTGCCATTAAGTTGGCTGCCGCACGTTCCCTCTGTACAGTCATCCCCCCCAACAGTATCCAAATGGTATATCTGTTAGAAAGGGGGATCACCACAGGAGACTCCTGCACTACCTGCCTTCCTCTACTTTGCCTGGTGGTCACCCATTCGCTCTCTGCCTGTTCAATCCTCACCTACGGTGTGACCACCTCACTGAACGTGCTATCCATGACCCGCTCAGCATTGCGGATGCTCCACAGCGAATCCACCCTCAGCTCCAGCTCCGAAATGAGGTTAGCCAATAGCTGCAGTTGGACACATTTCCTGCACACATGGCCACCAGGGACAATTGGAGCTTCTGTGATCTAGCACAGGACGAGCATACCATGGATCCAAGCTCTCCTGCCATGACTAGCCATCTTATTTACTCCCTTTTTACAAAAGATTAAACAGAAATCTTTGGATCCTCACTGTCTTCAGGTGATGTCCCGGAGGACTGGAGAATAGCCAATGTTGTTCCACTGTTTAAGAAGGGTAGCAAGGATAATCAAGGGAACTACAGGCCGGTGAGCCTTACGTCTGTGGTTGGGAAATTACTGGAGAGAATTCTTCGAGACAGGATCTACTCCCATTTGGAAGCCAATGGGCGTATTAGTGAGAGGCAGCATGGTTTTGTGAAGGGGAAGTCGTGTCTCACTAACTTGATAGAGTTTTTCGAAGAGGTCACAAAGATGATTGATGCAGGTAGGGCAGTGGATGTTGTCTATATGGACTTCAGTAAGGCCTTTGACAAGGTCCCTCATGGTAGATTAGTACAGAGGCTCTGGTGATGGCGGGCGGGAGGTGGCCGCACAATGGAGAGCCCCCGCTCGGGAACGGCAATTTCGGGGCTTTAAGCCCGTTCCCAGGGTCCGCGGAGGCGGGAGAAGGCACGGAGGAAGCACTGCGAAGACACAGGAGGGAAAAAAACCCCAAAGAAAAATGTCGAGGGTGAGCAGAAAAACGGCCGATAAAAAACCAGCTGGAGGTCCGTCGGGGAGTGGAAAGGTCACCGCGGGGTCACCTGGAAAAATGGAGGCTGGAGCACCAGGGAAGGCCGCACTGCTTACGGCTGAAGAAATAACCAAGGTGATGGCTGCGGAATTTGGAAAGCAGTTGGCGCAGATTGGGAAATGCATGGAGACGGTGAGGAAGGAGATGAGGGAGGTTTTGAGTGTGCTGGTGGAGGAGGCGGTTTCCCCGGTGAGGACTGAGGTGGCGAGCGCAGTGGCGGAGGTGCGAGAGCAAGGGGAGGCGCTGAAGGAAGTGGAGGAGACGCTATTGCAGCACGGTGATCAACTTGCCTCGATGGGGAAAGAGATGCGGACGGTGATGGATACTAACAAGGATCTGCGAGGAAAAATGGAAGACCTGGAAAATAGATCCAGGCGACAGAATTTGAGGGTCGTGGGGCTGCCCGAAGGAGTTGAAGGACCGAAGCCGACTGAGTATTTTGCCATGATGCTGGCAAAACTACTGGAGGAGGGGGAGGACCCCTCCCGATATGAACTGGATCGGGCCCATCGGTCGTGGAGGCCTGTACCAAAGGCGAGCGAGCCGCCAAGGGAAGTGACTCTGTGCTTCCGTAGGTACAGGGTGAAGGAGAAGGTCCTGAGCTGGGCCAAGCAGAAGCGGGTGGTGCAGTGTGCTGGAGCTGGTATACGTGTATACCAGGACTTTACGGTGGAGCTGGCAAGGAGGCGGGCTGCCTTCAACCAGGTGAAGAGGGCACTGTACATTAGCAAGGTGCGGTGCGGCATTGTATATCCAGCGAAGCTGAGGGTGACTTACAAGCTCAGGGACTTTTATTTTGGAACGGCGGAAGCAGCGGAGGAGTTTGCGAAAGCAGAAGGACTGTGGCAGAACTGACAAATTGAGGAATGGCCATGTGCCGATGTAACCTCATGACTGTATTTTCTTCTTTTTTGTATCACTGCGCGCGGGTGTAGTGATTAAAGGAGCCAATGTGGTATATATTTGGACAAGGGAAGGGATGGGACTTTCACTCAAAATGAGAGTTCTTTGGGGTGTAGGTGGATAGGCGGGGTTTGTGTGCTAAAAGGGGATCTTTGGGCTTTCCTGGGGCTGGGTAAGTGGGAAAGGGACCCGGGCGGGGGCCTCCACGCTGGCCGGTGTGTGCCGGCCAGTGAACGGGAGTGAGGTGGGGGAGGGGCTGCGGCCATCGGAGCCTGGCAGAGCAGGGTCCGAGTGGTCTAGCCAGGGTGGAAAGTTGGGGGGGAAGGAACCGAGGGTAGGGGGAGTAGTTTTACAAGAGGCAGTGGACGGGAGGAGCTGGAGACCTGGGGTGGGGGATGGGGGGGTGGGAGCTGTGTAAGATTAAGGGTGACTACGGGTAATCCCTGATTTATTTTTGTCATTTGTTTATGTAAACATGCGGGTTGAGGTTTGGGGGTTGGTGGGTAGATGGGATCGTTGTTGTTATTATGGGGACTGACATATCTTGCTGATTATTGTTTATTGTTGATGGATGTAAATGTGGGAGAAAATGTGAAAATGGAGGAGAATAAAAAAAAATGTTTTAATAAAAAAAAATGGTAGACTAGTACAAAAGGTGAAGTCACACGAGATCAGGGATGAGCTGGCAAGATGGATACAGAACTGGCTAGGTCATAGAAGGCAGAGAGTAGCAATGGAAGGATGCTTTTCTAATTGGAGGGCTGTGACCAGTGGTGTTCCGCAGGGATCAGTGCTGGGACCTTTGCTGTTTGTAGTATATATAAATGACTGGAGGAAAATGTAACTGGTCTGATTAGTAAGTTTGCAGACGACACAAAGGTTGGTGGAATTGCGAATAGCGATGAGGACTGTCAGAGGATACAGCAGGATTTAGATTGTTTGGAGACTTGGGCGGAGAGATGGCAGATGGAGTTTAATCCGGACAAATGTGAGGCAATGCATTTTGGAATGTATAATGCAGGTGGGGAATATACAGTGAATGGTCGAACCCTCAAGAGTATTGAAAGTCAGAGAGATCTATGTGTACAGGTCCACAGGTCGCTGAAAGGGGCAACACAGGTGGGGAAGGTAGTTAAGAAGGCATACGGCATGCTTGCCTTCATTGGCCGGGGCATTGAGTATAAAAATTGGCAAGTCATGTTGCAGCTGTACAGAACCTTAGTTAGGCCACACTTGGAGTATAGTGTTCAATTCTGGTCGCCACACTACCAGAAGGATGTGGAGGTTTTAGAGAGGGTGCAGAAGAGATTTACCAGGATGTTGCCTGGTATGGAGGGCATTAGCTATGAGGAGCGGTTGAATAAACTCGGTTTGTTCTCACTGGAACGATGGAGGTTGAGGGGCGACCTGATAGAGGTCTACAAAATTATGAGGGGCATAGACAGAATGGATAGTCAGAGGCTTTTCCCCAGGGTAGAGGGGTCAATTACTAGGGGGCATAGGTTTAAGGTGAGAGGGGCAAGGTTTAGAGTAGATGTACGAGGCAAGTTTTTTACACAGAGGGTAGTGGGTGCCTGGAACTCGCTACCGGAGTGGGTGGTGGAAGCAGGGACAATAGTGACATTTAAGAGGCATCTTGAAAACATGAATAGGATGGGAATAGAGGGATACGGACCCAGGAAATGTAGAAGATTATAGTTTAGTCGGGCAGCATGGTCGGCACGGGCTTGGAGGGCCGAAGGGCCTGTTCCTGTGGTGTACTTTGCTTTGTTCTTTGTTCTATATAAGTTAAAGTACGTAATTAGTTTTTTACAAACTTTTTTTTACCTGCCTTTGGTTCAGAGAACCCTCTATTTAAGATTAGTAAGTAATTAATCAGGTTTAATTAGCTTAACAATGTTTTAGCTTCAAGTTGAGTGCAGATTAGGACTGGTTTAGCTCAGTGGGCTAGACAGCTGGTTCGTGATGCAGATCAAGGCCAGCAGCGGGGGCTCAATTCCCGTACCGGCTGAGAATTCTAAATTCTCCCTCTCTGTACCCGCCCAGGAGCCGGAATGTGGCGACTGGGGGCTTTTCACAGTAACTTCATTGCAGTGTTAATGTAAGCCTACTCGTGACAACAAAAGATTATTTTATTTATCAGATTCTCTACCAGCCAATCAAGTCACCACTTTATGGTGACCACTTTTTTTGAATTTCTTTTACCTCAGGTCAATTACTCTGTTTACACCGGTATCTGAACTCCTCTCCTCTCTCTCCGACTCTGCTCCCTGTTTACTCACCGGTATCTGGAACTCCTCTCTCTCCGACTCTGCTCCCTGGAGACTTACCAGTCAGTTCTCTTCCTTGTATCCACAGCTGCCACTTTCACCTTCTCCCAGTTCCACCTAACTCCCTGTTTCCACCCAACTCCAAATGCACTCACTCAGCCAAAGCGGCACTCACAGTGCAGATGAGGAAAACAAGATGGTTGACGAGGGTAATGTGGTTGATGTGGCATACGTAGCTTCCAAAAGACGTTTGTTCATGAGGTTAGCTGACTGACAGGAAACAGAGAGTAGTTATAATGGTTTTTTTCAGACTGGAGGAAGGTAGATAATAGGGTTCTGGAGGACATATAGCAGATGGAATTTAATGCAGACAAGTGTGACTTGATACATTCAGGGAGGAAGAGCAACGACCAGCAATGTAAAATAAAGGGGAGAAGTCTAAATGGAGACAAAGCAGAGGGACGTTTAGGGGAATATTTGCACAAATTGGTGAATGTGGCAGTGGGGGTTGAGAAAGTGGTTAATACAGAATATGGTATCTGGACTTGGTTACAAAAGCAAGGTAACTATGATGAACCTTTATAAAACTCTTGTAAAGGTTTTGAACATTTATAAAACTCATGTAAAGGTTTTTAATCTTTACAAAATTCTTCCCAATCCTGGGAACCACATTGTAGGAATGACGTGAGACATTAGAGAGGGTGCAGAAAAGATTCATAAGAATGATTCCAGAGATGAGGGACTTCAGTTACCTGGATAGTTAGGAGAAGCTGGGACTATTTTCCTTAAAGAAGAGAACATTGAGTGGAGAGTTACACAGAAACATACATCGAAAATAGAAGCACGGGGAGCCCATTTGATCCTTCAAGCCTGCTCCGCCATTCATTATGATCATGTCTGATCATTAAATTCAATACCCTAATCTCAGCTTCCCCCCATATCCCTTGATCCCTTTAGCCCCAAGAGCTATATCTAATTCTTTCTTGAAATCACACAACATTTTGGCCTCAACTACTTTTTGTATCAGTGAATTCCACAGATTTACCACTCTCTGGATGAAGACATTTCTCCTCATCTCAGTCCTAAAAGGTTTACCCTTTATCCTCAAACTATGACCCCTAGTTTTGGACTCCCCAACCATAGGGAAAATTATTTCTGAATCCACCCTGTCTAATCCCATTGGAATTTTGTAAGTTTCCATGAGATCCCCTCTCACTCTTCTAAACTCCAATGAATATAATTGTAACTGATTTCGTCTCTCCTCGTATGACAGTCCCGCCATCCCAGGAATCAGCCTGGTAAACCTTCGCTGCACTCCCTCCATAGAAAGAACATCTTTCCTCAGATAAGGACACCAAACTACACACAATACTCCAGGTGTGGCCTCACCAGCACCCTATACAATTGCAGTAAAACATCCATATTGCTATACACAAATCCTCTCACTATGTAGGCTAACATATCATTTGCCTTCTTTACTGCCTGCTGTACCTGCAGCTTACTTTCAGTGACTAATGCAAGAGGACACCAAGGTCTTGCTGAGCCATTGACCTTTTTCAATTTACACCCATTCAAATAATAATCTGCCTTCCTATTTTTGCTACTGAAGCGGATAATCTCACATTTGTCCATACTATATTGCATCTGCCATGTATGTGTCACTCACTCAACCTGCCCAAATCGCACTGACGCACCCCTGCATCCTCCTCACAGCTCACTCTCCCATACAACTTTGTATCATCTGCATAGTGGTTAGCACAGTTGCTTCACAGCTTCAGGTCCCAGGTTCGATTCCCCGCTGGGTCACTGTCTGTGCGGAATCTGTCTGTGCGGAATCTGTACATTCTCCTCGTGTCTGCGTGGGTTTCCTCCGGGTGCTCCGGTTTCTTCCCACAGTCTAAAGATGTGCAGGTTAGGTGGATTGGCCATGCTAAATTGCTCTTAATGCCAAAAAGGTTGGGTGGGGTTACTCAGTTACGGGCATAGTGTGGGCTTAGGTAGGATGCTCTTTCCAAGGGCCGGTGCAGACTCGACGGGCCGAATGGCCTCCTTCTGTACTGTAAAATCTATGAAATCTATAACTGTGGGGGCCGGTTTAGCTCAGTTGGCTGGACAGCTGGTTCGTGATGCAGAGCAAGGCCAACAGCGGGGGTTCAATTCCCATACTGGCTGAGGTTATTATTGAAGGCCCCGCAGTCTCAACCTTATCTCTCACCTGACGAGTGCTGCAGGGACCCTTGCTGTTTGTGGTTTATATAAATGATTTAGATATGAATCCATCTAAACACATGGCTGAACAGCTGTTGTAGGAGGGAGGGTTTCCGTTTTCTGGATCACTGGGAGTTCTTCCGGGGCAGGTGTGACCTGTATAAGAAGGACGGGTTGCATCTAAACCGGAGAGGCATAAATATCCTGGCCGCGAGGTTTGCTAGTGTCACACGGGAGGGTTTAAACTAGTATGGCAGGGGGGTGGGTACCTGAGCAATAGGTCAGAAGGTGAAAAAATTGAGGGAGAACTAGGGAATAGGGCCAGTATGGCTCTGAGGAAGAGCAGACAGGGACATGTTGCTGAAAACAGTGGGACTGATGGCCCGAAGTGCATATGTTTTAATGCAAGAAGTATAACGGGCAGCACGGTAGCGTTGTGGATAGCACAATTGCTTCACAGCTCCAGGGTCCCAGGTTCGATTCCGGCTTGTGTCACTGTCTGTGCGGAGTCTGCACATCCTCCCCGTGTGTGCGTGGGTTTCCTCCAGGTGCTCCGGTTTCCTTCCACAGTCCAAAGATGTGCAGGTTAGGTGGATTGGCCATGATAAATTGCCCTTAGTGTCAAAATTGCCCTTAGTGTTGGGTGGGGTTACTGGGTTATGGGGATAGGGTGGAGGTGTTGACCTTGGGTAGGGTACTCTTTCCAAGAGCCGGTGCAGACTCGATGGGCCGAATGGCCTCCTTCTGCACTGTAAATTCTATGAAAATCTATGATTCTATGTAAGGCAGATGAACTTAGAGCTTGGATTAGTACTTGGAACTATGATGTTGTTGCCATTACAGAGACCTGGTTGATGGAAGGACAGGATTGGCAGCTAAGTGTTCCAGGATTTAGATGTTTCAGGCGGGATAGAGGGGATGTAAAAGGGGTGGAGGAGTTGCGCTAATGGTTAGGGACAATATCACAGCTGTACTGCTGGAGGACACCTCCGAGGGCAGCGAGGCTATATGGGTAGAGATCAGGAATAAGAAGGGTGCAGTCACAATGTTGGGGGTTTACTACAGGCCACCCAACAGCCAGCAGGAGATAGAGGAGCAGATTTTGGAAAGGAGTAAAAGCAACTGGGTTGTTGTGATGGGAGACTTTAACTTCCCCAATATTGACTGGGACTCACTTAGTGCTAGGGGCTTGGACGGGGCAGAGTTTGTAAGGAGCATTCAGGAGGGCTTCTCAATACAATATGTAGATAGTCCAACTAGGGAAGGGGCTATACTGGACCTGGTATTGGGGAATGAGCCCGGCCAGGGTGTAGAAGTTTCAGTAGGGGAGCATTTCAGGAACAGTGACCACGATTCAGTAAATTTTAAAGTGCTGGCGGACAAGGATAAGTGTGGTCCTAGGGTGAATGTGCTAAATTGGGGGAAGGCTAATTATAACAATATTAGGCAGGAACTGAAGAACCTAGATTGGGGGCGGACGTTTTGAGGGTAAATCAACATCTGACATGTGGGAGGCTTTCAAATGTCAGTTGAAAGGAATTCAGGACCGGCATGTTCCTGAGCGGAAGCAGGATAAATACAGCAAATTTTGGGAACCTTGGATAACGAGAGATATTGTAGGCCTCGTCAAAAAGAAAAAGGAGGCATTTGTCAGGGCTAGAAGGCTGGGAATAGACGAAGCCTGTGTGGAATATAAGGAAAGTAGGAAGGAACTTAAGCAAGGAGTCAGGAGGGCTAAAAGGGGTCATGAAAAGTTATTGGCAAATAGGGTTAAGGAAAATCCCATGGCTTTTTACACGTACATAAAAAGCAAGAGGGTAGCCAGGGAAAGGGTGGGCCCACTGAAGGACAGGCAAGGGAATCTATGTGTGTAGCCAGAGGAAATGGGTGAGGTACTAAATGAATACTTTGCATCAGTATTCACCCAAGAGAAGGAATTGGTGGATGTTGAGTCTGGAGAAGGGTGTGTTGATAGCCTGGGTCACATTGAGATCCAAAAAGACGAGGTGTTGGGCGTCTTGAAAAATATTAAAGTAGATAAGTCCCCAGGGCCTGATGGGATCGATCCCAGAATACTGAAGGAGGCTAGAGAGGAAATTGCTGAGGCCTTGACAGAAATCTTTGGATCCTCACTGTCTACAGGTGGTGTCCTGGAGGACTGGAGAATAGCCAATGTTGTTCCTTTGTTTAAGAAGGGTAAACATTCCAAGGGTCTCATTTGGAAGCAAATGAACGTATTAGCGAGAGGCAGCACGGTTTTGTGAAGGGGAGGCCGTGCCGCACTAACTTGATAGAGTTTTGCGAGGAGATGATTGATGCAGGTAGGGCAGTGGATGTTGTCTATATGGACTTCAGTAAGGCCTTTGACAAGATCCCTCATGGCAGACTGGTATAAAAGGTGAAGTCACACGGGAATAGGGGTGAGCTGGCAAGATGGATACAGAACTGGCTAGGTCATAGAAGGTTGAGAGTAGCAATGGAAGGGTGCTTTTCTGATTGGAGGGCTGTGACTAGTGGTGTTCCACAGGGATCAGTGCTGGGACCTTTGCTGTTCGTAGTATATATAAATGATTTGGAGGAAAATGTAACTGGTCTGATTAGTAAGTTTGCAGACGACACAAAGGTTGGTGGAATTGCAGATAGGGATGAGGATTGTCAGAGGATACAGCAGGATTTAGATCGTTTGGAGACTTGGGCGGAGAGATGGCAAATGGAGTATAATCCGGACAAATGTGAGGTAATGCATTTTGGAAGGTCTAATGCAGGTAGGCAATATACAGTGAATGGTAGAACCCTCAAGAGTATTAACAGTCAGAGAGATCTAGGTGTACAGGTCCACAGGTCGCTGAAAGGGGCAACACAGGTGGGGAAGGTAGTCAAGAAGGCATACGGCATGCTTGCCTTCATTGGCCGGGGCATTGAGTATAAAAATTGGCAAGTCATGTTGCAGCTGTATAGAACCTTAGTTAGGCCACACTTGGGGTATAGTGTTCAACTCTGGTCGCCACACTACCAGAAGGATGTGAAGGCTTTAGAGAGGGTACAGAAGAGATTTACCAGGATGTTGCCTGGTATGGAGGGCATTAGCTATGAGGAGAGGTTGAATAAACTCGGTTTGTTCGCACTGGAACAACGGAGGTTGAGGGGCGACCTGATAGAGGTCTACAAAATTATGAAGGGCATAGACAGAGTGGATAGTCAGAGGGTTTTTCCCAGGGTAGAGGGGTCAATTGCTAGGGGGCATAGGTTTAAGGTGCGAGGGGCAAGGTTTAGAGGAACATAGAACTGTACAGCACAGTACAGGCCCTTCGGCCCACAATGTTGTGCCAAACTAGTCTGAAACTAAGATCAAATCAACCTACTCCCAATCATTATAGTGCACTCCATATATATGCCTATTCAATAACCGCTTAAAAGTTCCCAAAGTGTCCGACTCCACTACCATAGCTGGGAGTGCGTTCCATGCCCCAGCCACTCTCTGAGTAAATAACCTACCTCTGACATCCCTCCTATATCTTCCACCATGAACCTTATAGTTATGCCCCCTTGTAACAGCTACATCCACCCGAGGAGAAAGTCGCTGAACGTCCATTCTATCTATCCCTCTCATCATCTTATTCACCTCAATTAAGTCACCTCTCATCCTCCTTCGCTCCAATGAGAAAAGCCCTAGCTCAAAGAACAAAGAACAAAGAAATGTACAGCACAGGAACAGGCCCTTCGGCCCTCCAAGCCCGTGCCGACCATACTGCCCGACTAAACTACAATCTTCTACACTTCCTGGGTCCGTATCCTTCTATTCCCATCCTATTCATATATTTGTCAAGATGCCCCTTAAATGTCCCTATCGTCCCTGCCTCCACTACCTCCTCCGGTAGTGAGTTCCAGGCACCTACTACCCTCTGCGTAAAAAACTTGCCTCGTACATCTACTCTAAACTTTGCCCCTCTCACCTTAAACCTATGCCCCCTAGTAATTGACCCCTCTACCCTGGGGAAAAGCCTCTGACTATCCACTCTGTCTATGCCCCTCATAATTTTGTATACCTCTATCAGGTCGCCCCTCAACCTCCTTCGTTCCAGTGAGAACAAACCGAGTTTATTCAATCGCTCCTCATAGCTTATGCCCTCCATACCAGGCAACATTCTGGTAAATCTCTTCTGCACCCTCTCTAAAGCCTCCACATCCTTCTGGTAGTGTGGCGACCAGAATTGAACACTATACTCCAAGTGTGGCCTAACTAAGGTTCTATACAGCTGCAACATGACTTGCCAATTCTTATACTCAATGCCCCGGCCAATGAAGGCAAGCATGCCGTATGCCTTCTTGACTACCTTCTCCACCTGTGTAGCCCCTTTCAGCGATCTGTGGACCTGTACTCCTAGATCTCTTTGACTTTCAATACTCTTGAGGGTTCTACCATTCACTGTATATTCCCTACCTGCATTAGCCCTTCCAAAATGCATTACCTCACATTTGTCCAGGTTAAACTCCATCTGCCATCTCTCCGCCCAAGTCTCCAGACAATCTAAATCCTGCTGTATCCTCAGACAGTCCTCATCGCTATCCGCAATTCCACCAACCTTTGTGTCGTCTGCAAACTTACTAATCAGACCAGTTACATTTTCCTCCAAATCATTTATATATACTACAAAGAGCAAAGGTCCCAGCACTGATCCCTGTGGAACACCACTGGTCACAGCCCTCCAATTAGAAAAGCATCCCTCCATTGCTACCCTCTGCCTTCTATGGCCTAGCCAGTTCTGTATCCACCTTGCCAGTTCACCCCTGATCCCGTGTGACTTCACCTTTTGTACTAGTCTACCATGAGGGACCTTGTCAAAGGCCTTACTGAAGTCCACATAGACAACATCTACTGCCCTACCTGCATCAATCATCTTAGTGACCTCCTCGAAAAACTCTATCAAGTTAGTGAGACACGACCTCCCCTTCACAAAACCGTGCTGCCTCTCACTAATACGTCCATTTGCTTCCAAATGGGAGTAGATCCTGTCTCGAAGAATTCTCTCCAGTAATTTCCCTACCACTGAAGTAAGGCTCACCGGCCTGTAGTTCCCGGGATTATCCCTGCCACCCTTCTTAAACAGAGGAACAACATTGGCTATTCTCCAGTCCTCCGGGACATCCCCTGAAGACAGCGAGGATCCAAAGATTTCTGTCGAGGCCTCAGCAATTTCCTCTCCAGCCTCCTTCAGTATTCTGGGGTAGATCCCATCCGGCCCTGGGGACTTATCTACCTTAATATTTTTTAAGACACCCAACACCTCGTCTTTTTGGATCACAATGTGACCCAGGCTATCTACACCCCCTTCTCCAGACTCAACATCTACCAATTCCTTCTCTTTGGTGAATACTGATGCAAAGTATTCATTTAGTACCTCGCCCATTTCCTCTGGCTCCACACATACATTCCCTTGCCTATCCTTCAGTGGGCCAACCCTTTCCCTGGCTACCCTCTTGCTTTTTATGTAAGTGTAAAAAGCCTTGGGATTTTCCTTAACCCTATTTGCCAATGACTTTTCATGACCCCTTCTAGCCCTCCTGACTCCTTGCTTAAGTTCCTTCCTACTTTCCTTATATGCCACACAGGCTTCGTCTGTTCCCAGCCTTTTAGCCCTGACAAATGCCTCCTTTTTCTTTTTGACGAGGCCTACAATATCACTCGTCATCCAAGGTTCCCGAAAATTGCCGTATTTATCTTTCTTCCTCACAGGAACATGCCTGTCCTGTATTCCTTTCAACTGACACTTGAAAGCCTCCCACATGTCAGATGTTGATTTGCCCTCAAACATCCGCCCCCAATCTATGTTCTTCAGTTCCCGCCTAATATTGTTATAATTAGCCTTCCCCCAATTTAGCACATTCATCCTCGGACCACTCTTATCCTTGTCCACCAGTACTTTAAAACTTACTGAATTGTGGTCACTGTTACCGAAATGCTCCCCTACTGAAACATCTACCACCTGGCCGGGCTCATTCCCCAATACCAGGTCCAGTACCGCCCCTTCCCTAGTTGGACTGTTTACATATTGTTTTAAGAAGCCCTCCTGGATGCTCCTTACAAACTCTGCCCCGTCTAAGCCCCTGGCACTAAGTGAGTCCCAGTCAATATTGGGGAAGTTGAAGTCTCCCATCACCACAACCCTGTTGTTTTTACTCTTTTCCAAAATCTGTCTACCTATCTGCTCCTCTATCTCCCGCTGGCTGTTGGGAGGCCTGTAGTATACCCCCAACATTGTGACTGCACCCTTCTTATTCCTGATCTCTACCCATATAGCCTCACTGCCCTCTGAGGTGTCCTCTCGCTGTATAGCTGTGATACTCTCCTGAACAAGTAGCGCAACTCCACCTCCCCTTTTACATCCCCTCTATCCCGCCTGAAACATCTAAATCCTGGAACGTTTAGCTGCCAATCCTGCCCTTCCCTCAACCAGGTCTCTGTAATGGCAACAACATCATAGTTCCAAGTAGTAATCCAAGCTCTAAGTTCATCTGCCTTACCCGTAATGCTCCTTGCATTAAAACATATGCACTTCAGGCCACCAGACCCGCTGTGTTCAGCAACTTCTCCCCGTCTGCTCTGCCTCAGAGCCACACTGTCCCTATTCCCTAGTTCTCCCTCAATGCTCTCACCTTCTGACCTATTGCTCCCGTGCCCACCCCCCTGCCATACTAGTTTAAACCCTCCCGTGAGGCTCCCTCAACCTTTCCTCATAAGACCTACTCTCCAATCCAGGCAGCATCCTGGTAAATCTCCTTTGCACCCTTTCCAATGCTTCCACATCCTTCCGATAATGAGGTGACCAGAACTGCACACAATACTCCAAATGTGGTCTAACCAAGGTCTTGTACAGTTGCAGCATAACCTCATGGCTCTGAAACTCAATCCCCTTGTTTGTTTTTTAAAAATATTTTTTATTCTGCTTTTTCACATTTTCTCCCAAAATTACACCCACCAACAATAAACAATAATCAGTAACAAATACGTCAATCCCCGTATCAATAACAACGATCCCATCCTCCCACCAAACCCAAACATTAGACCGAATGTTCACATAAACAAATGACAAATACGAATCAGTAATCATTCATAGTCGCCATTAACACACACCGCCGCCTCCCCCCAACCCTCCCATCACCCCCCCCCCCCCGCCCCCCAACTAATGTTCGATGTTATCCAGTTCTTGAAAGTGCATGATGGATAATGCCCATGAATTGTAGAACCCCCACCCCCTGCAACGTTCACACACATCTTCTACTCCTTCAAAGAATCGGCTCATTCTCGCCCTCGTGAGGTGTGCTCTGTATACCACCTTCAGCTGTATCAACCCCAACCTTGCGCACGAGGTGGAGGCATTCACTCTCCAGAGCGCCTCACACCAGAACCCCTCCTCCATATCCTCTCGCAACTCTTCCTCCCACTTCGCTTTGGTCCTTTCCAGTGGTGCCTTCTCCTCTTCCAAAATTGCTCCATAAACCGCTGACACTACCCCCTTCTCCAGTCCCCCTGTCATCAGCACCTCCTCCAGCAATGTGGAGGCCGGCTCCACCGGGAAGCTCTGTATCTTTTTTCTGGAAAAATCTCGAACCTGCATGTATCTAAACATTTCCACCACTCCAGCCCATACTTTGCTTCCAGCTCCTTCAGTCCTGCAAACCGACCCCTAAGAAACAAATCTTTTAGTGTCTTAATCCCCTTCTCCTCCCATTTCCGAAAATTTCCATCCCACCTCCCTGGCTCAAATCTGTGGTTCCCCCGAATCGGCATTTCCCTTGACCCTGCCCCCAACCTGAAGTGTTGGCGAAACTGCCTCCAAATTCTCAATGAAGCTATTATTACCGGACTCCCTCAGTACTTCCCCGGGACTATCGGGAGCGGCGCTGTTGCTAGTGCTTTCAATCCCGACCCCCTGAACTCTATTCTCCTGTTAATAAATGCTAACACACTATAGGCTTTCTTCACGATTCTCTCCACTTGGGTGGCAACTTTCAGAGATCTATGGTCATGAACTCCGAGATCTCTCTGCTCCTCCACATTCTTCAGAATCGTTAACCCTGTCGTTAACCCTGTAATCCGCATTCAAAATTGTCCTACCACAATGAATCACCTCACACTTATCAGGGTTAAACTCCATCTGCCACTTTTCAGCCCAGCTCTGCATCCTATCAATGTCTCTTTGCAGCCTACAAAAGCCCTCCACATTATCCACTACTCCACCAACCTTGGTGTCATCAACAAATGTACTAACCCAACCTTCAACTCCATCATCCAAGTCATTGATAAAAATCACAAATAGCAGAGGACCCAGCACTGATCCCTGTGGTACACCGCTGGTGACTGGACTCCAGGATGAAAATTTACCATCTACCACCACCCTCTGTCTTCTATGTGATAGCCAGTTACTGATCCAATCGGCCAAATTTCCCTCTATGTCATGCCTCCTTACTTTTTGCATGAGCCGACCATGGGGCACCTTATCAAACGCCTTATTAAAATCCACGTATACAACATCAACTGCTCTACCTTCATCTATGTACTTAGTTACCTCCTCAAAGAATAGAATCAAACTTGTGAGGCAAGACTTACCCCTCACAAATCCGTGCTGACTATCCTGGATTAAGCTGTATCTTTCCAAATGATCATAAATCCTATCCCTCAGGACCTTTCCAATAATTTACCTATGATCAAAGTTAGACTAACCGGCCTATAATTCCCAGGGTTATACCTATTCCCTTTCTTGAATAAGGGGACAACATTCGTCTCTCTCCAGTCTTCTGGCACTATTCCTGTAGACAGTGCGGACATAAAGATCAAAGTCAAAGGCTCTGCAATCTCATCCCTCGCCTCCCAAAGAATCCTAGGATATATCCCATCAGGCCCAGGGGAATTATCTATCCTCAGGCTTCTCAACATTTCTAACACATCTTCCTTCCGAATGTCTACCTCCTCCAGCCTACCAGCCTGTATCGCACTATCCTCCTCAACAACATGGCCCCTCTCCTTTGTGAACACTGAAGAAAAGTATTCATTTAGGGCCTCTCCTATATCTTCAGACTCCATGCAAACGTTCCCATTACTGTCCTTGACCGGCCCTAACTTCACCTTGGTCATTCTTTTATTACTCATATAAGTGTAAAAAGCCTTGGGGTTTTCCTTGATCCTACCCGCCAATAACTTCTCATGCCCCCTCCTAGCTCTCCTAAGCCCTTTCTTGAGCTGCTTCCTAGCTATCCCTCAAGTGCCCTAACTGAACCTTGTTTTCTCATCCTTACATAAGCCCCCTTCTTCCTCTTGATAACACATTCAACCTCTTTTGTAAACCATGGTTCCCTCACTCGACCATTTCCTCCCTGCCTGACAGGGACATACATATCCAGGACACGCAGTATTTGCTCCTTGAACAAGCTCCACATCTCAATTGTGCCTATCCCTGACAGTTCCTGTTTCCATCTTATGCTCCCCAATTCTTGCCTAATCGCATCGTAATTACCCTTCCCCCAGTTATAAACCTTGCCCTGCCGTATGTTCCATTCCCTCTCCAATGCTATAGCGAAAGTCACCGAATTGTGGTCACTATCTCCAAAGTGCTCTCCCACAACCAAATCTAACACTTGGCCCGGTTCATTACCCAGTACCAAATCCAATGTGGCCCCACCTCTTGTCGGTCTATCCACATATTGTGTGAGGAAACCCTCCTGCACACACTGGATAAAAACAGCCCCTTCCAAACTATTCAAATTATAGTGGTTCCAATCAATATTTGGAAAGTTAAAGTCACCTATGATAACTACCCTGTGACTACCGCACCTATCAAAAATCTGCATTGCAATCTTTTCCTCCACATCTCTATTACTGTTTATTCCCACATGGTGCATGTCCTAGTTGCTGCTCATGGGCTCTGACTGTCTCAGAGGCTGGATCCCAAGAGAGCAGGAAAACTAGTGCCCTCTGGCTTTATAGTGGTCGTGTCCTGTCTGGTGATTGGCTGCTGTGTTCTGTGTGTTCACTGGTCATCATGTGTGTCAATCACTGCCTGTCTGTGCACCACCATATACCTGTGTGTATATTATGACAGCTTCTATCTATAACCGACTCTGCCTCCCGAATGATCCTCAGTTCATCCAGCTCCAGCTCCAGTTCCCTAACACGGTCTTTGAGGAGCTGGAAATGGGTGCACTTCCCGCAGGTGAAATCAGCAGGGCCACTGATGGTGTCCCTCACTTCGAACACCCTGCAGGAGGAACATTGCACTGCCCCCTCTGCCATCCCTTCCATTGATCCACTTGACAATTACAGAGAGAAAAAAATAAAAGCTTACCTGATTTTCACACTCCCGCAGGTTAGAGGTGGTGGAAGGGTGGAGAGAGGAAAAGGAAAGAAAAGCTTACCTCACCAACTCACCCGATTGCAGCTTTCCACAATTCACTCCCCGCAACAGCCAATCAGCATCACCACTCTGCCGCCCTCTGCAGGATCTACAAGGAGATGTACGAGGCAAGTTTTTTACACAGAGGATAGTGGATGCCTGGAACTCGCTGCCGGAGGAAGTGGTGGAAGCAGGCACAATAGTGACTTTTAAGGGGCATCTTGACAAATACATGAATAGGATGGGAATAGAGGGATACGGATCCCGGAAGTGCAGAAGATTTTAGTTTAGACGGGCAGCATGGTCGGCACAGGCTTGGAGGGCCGAAGGGCCTGTTCCTGTGCTGTACTTTTCTTTGTTCTTTGTTCTTTAAATGTAGGAGTATTGATCAGCAAGTTTGCGGATGATACCAAAATTGGTGGGGTGGTAAATAGTGAGGTGGATAGCCTTAGATTACAGGAGGTTATAGTCAGGCTGGTCAGATGGGCTGATCAGTGACAAATGGAATTCAATCTGGATAAGTGTGAGGTGATGCACTTGGGCAGGACAAACAAGGAAAGGGAATACATGATAAATGGCAGGACCCTGGGAAGCACCAAGGCTCATAGAGATATTGGTGTACATATACCCTTAAGGTAGCAGAGCAGACAGATACAGTGGTAAGAAGGCATATGGTATACTTGCCTTTATTAATAATAATAATCTTTATTGCCACAAGTAGGCTTACATTAACACTGCAATAAAGTTACTGTGAAAAGCCCCTAGTCACCGCAGGAGAGCTCCGAGGATGCAACCATAATCGTTGTGGCACAGCTGTCAGCCCCACCCTCCACCAGCGCAGCGACATACACCTCGGTGGGCGAAAGTAGTGGACGGGCCTTTGGGGGCACATTCTGATGAGCACCACACATTTACAGTTGCACGTCAGGTGGAGGCAGGAATGCCCAGTCCAGACAGTAGGCGGAGGATTGCTGGATCCCAGGGCCCAGCTGGGTCCCAGTCAGATGCTGAGCCTCTGGGAAGGTTTACCAGGAGTTGATGCAGATGATAGGGTGCGTCCGTGCGATTCAGGGGAATGTCAAGGACCCTCCAGCATGTCCATAACTGACTGGAGGAGTCCCAAAGGCCACAAGTGCAGGAGATGGCACCAGCAATATGTGGCACCGAGGTCAACACTGCTAGGGTGGTGACCGCAGAGGAGAACCTGGTGCACAACATCAGCAGCATGAGTGGAGGTGTCCAAGGTGTTGCCCAGTTAGTGACGGTCATGGCTGAGCAACTCGGCAGCATGTTCCAGTCGCTGGGGGGATGTCACCCAGTACGAGGTGAACCTTGATGCGGAACATGCTGCAGTTTCAGGTGGGCATTGCCGAGGCACCCCTGAACATTGAGGGGTGTTGGTGTAGGCGTCGACACCATGCTGCAGACATTGGGGAGCCGCCAGGGCTGGCAGAGCCAGGTGACGCAGGGGCAGCCGGGGCTTAATCCAGCTGCACCCCCCCCCCCACCCCCCCCCGGCTGAGGAGAACCCCAGGGCCCTATGGGCACCGACCATGAGGAGTGGGTCCTGGATGTCGACCCGGAACAATCCTACGGAGGGGCGACGGTGGTCACCAATGCCCTCGGGTTTCACCCCCCTGACAAAGGCATGTCTCACAGTCAGCATCCTGTACAGTGCAGCATGGCAGGACATATGGCACCAGTCCCAGACGACCCCAGTCGGGGGCATCAAGGGCCATGATGTGCATCCTGCGGACACACCTAGATGCAGTAGTAGAGTTAAGCTCTGTGAGGGTCATTGATGGGGCACTGGGGGTAGGGGGATAGGGGATAGGGTGTAAGTGGGGATTGGGGTGAGGAAAGGTGGGAGGGGGGGATCCGGAAGGGGTGGGACAAATGGGGTGGCATTGGGAGAGCCTCATCTCCCGGTCTTGGGGGTCCTGGGCAACTAGCCTCCCCCGCTCCCACCCCACCCCTCCACCCCGGCACAACACGTGCAGGTGATCGGTGCGAGCGAGCACTCAGCAGACAGGCAGGGGTCAAACTCTGGCATAGAATGAGGAGCTCCAGCACTCAGCTCTCTGCGGGTTTTTAGCACCCCCCTGCCCTCGGCAGTGACCCACTGACAGTGCCGACATAGTCGCATCACCCTGGATTGATGTTACACAGACCCTAGGAGGGTGGGAAATGGGATGGGAGGGTGGCAGAGGATGGTGAATGGGGTGAGGGAGAAGGCCGAGAGACGAGGGAGGAGGGTGGAGAAAAGGGGGGAGAGGGGGAATGACGGACAGTGCCACATCTACGTGAAGTGGGCAAGGATGAGGGCCTCCCTGGCTCTCTAGCTTGCTTGGCCCTCGTCACTCCCACTTGTACTCCATCCTCCAGCTGGTCCTGCGGGTCCTCCCCTGGCTGAACCTCCAGCCACTCCTGGTCCACCGCCTCCTTGTCCTCGTCCTCCTCCTCGGAAGTGGCCACATATTCTTCCCCCTCCACCGGTGGCTGTACTGCAGTGCACCACCAGTTCGGTCAAGGCATCAAAACCGCATTTTGAGGTGTCCGATGCACCTTTCAATGACAGCCCAAGTGGCCACATCGGTCACCGATCTCCATACTGGCGTCATCAGCCAAGAGATAACCGGCCGTCATGAGGTGGCCTCGAAGGGGCCT
The DNA here is from genome assembly GCF_047496885.1 of Scyliorhinus torazame. Classification (NCBI taxonomy): domain Eukaryota; kingdom Metazoa; phylum Chordata; class Chondrichthyes; order Carcharhiniformes; family Scyliorhinidae; genus Scyliorhinus; species Scyliorhinus torazame. The sequence goes on along the minus strand of NC_092710.1, from coordinate 276,663,287 downwards.
GGGATGTCTGACTACCCCAGGATGTTGATGTCGTGCACACCAGTTGGGAAGCGTGCATACATGTGCATGATCTTCATGTGGTGGTCACACATGAGCTGTATGTTCAGGGCATGGAACCCCTTCCTGTTGATGTGCCCAGTGAGCACAAAGTGGTCTGGTTTAGCTCAGTAGGCTAGATAGCTGGTTTGTGATGCAGAACAAGGCCAGCAGCGTGGGTTAAATTACCGTACCAGCTTACCCGAACAGGCGCCGGAATGTGGCGACTAAGGGCTTTTCACAGTAACTTCATACTTGTGACAGTAACAGGTTATTATTATTATAAGGCTACATATTACCCCCTGGATCTGGGGCATCACGACGATGGTGGCAGAATTCTGATTGTGAACCTTGTTGGGCTTGGTCTATGTCAAAGTTGTTGCCTTTTCTGTGGCTCTGCTGTAACAATGGCAATCAGTGAGTTTGCCCTCCTTTCTTTTGATATCTATATTCTAATGCTCAGAGTAACCTGGTATCGAATGATACCACCACAAGGTTCAACCGGCTATCGGTCAAAGAGCCTAACACCATTTAGTTAGTTCAAGGTCAAGGGTACTCTATTTACACACACAATTAGTCATGCAACATACACTACTAGTTGACTACACCTATCGACTAAGACAACCTGTACTTAACTTCAGGCACCCGGTTTAGGTCAGAGGAACAGTGGCCGCTGTTCAATTCTGGATCTATCTAGTCCGAAGGAGTAACTGCTGCTCAGCTAGGCTCATCCGTCTGGTAGCGGGCGTTGAACTTGGACTTGCTTCTGGTGCTGCTGCGATTGGAGATGGTCGGTGCCGGGGCGCCAGTCCAAAAGAGGATGAACACATGGTGGACTCTCTTATGCTTGGGGGTCTTTGAGCTCTTCTGGGCGGTCCTTCAGTTTGGACCCCATTTATTGGGTGATCCCTGATCAGTATGTTCGATTTCGAACCAATAAATGGGTGGGTGCCTGGATGGCTGGGCGTGTCCCAAGCGGTCACTGACCCTGTTGTTTACGCTTCCCTAGTACGGGGAGTGGCGCCGAGATGTCTGGGACTATACCGGTCGCTCAAGTACCAGTCCTTTGTCTGGCAGAGATAGGCCATCAAATGCTAATCGGCCCATCAAAATGCGAATTGGTCGGAGTTTCGATACCATCTGGATTCCTCACTTGCAAATATACATTTCAGGCTCTGAGCCTGCCTGAGTCTTGCTTTGTCTATTTTACCCACTATGCTTTGCGAGCTTCTCTGTTCCTGGTTGTAAGTGGCCATCTAGATGGCTACAAAGTTTAGATAGTTTTCTACCTGGGCATACAGGGCATCCGTGACCTAACGGATGCACATGTTGCTGTAGCTTGTGAGATGCCACACAGGTCTTCACTCGAGCCCTGAAATGATCCTGTGGCGTAGACGTTCGGGGCTGCGGTAACCTTGACGGCCACTGGGAGCGGGTATCCTCTTCCTTCTCCAGCACCTTAAGGGCATGTTCAGCGGGGTCCACAATATTGTCCATCCCGTGTAATATTGTAAGGGATTAGAGAGGGTGTGAGACCAACAACCAGCGGTGTCTTCCATACCGGGACCCTCCATTTTCCAATGCCCCCTCCACCCCACCCCCTCCCCCATCGACACGCATTGGCCACATAACCCCGGTCGCAGCGTGGGCCCCTTATCACTGAACCCCACACCATGTAATAATAATAATAATCTTTATTATTGTCACAAGTAGGCTTACAGTAACACTGCAATGAAGTTATTGTGAAAATCCCTGAGTCGCCATACTACGTCACCTGTTCGGGTACACAGAAGGAGAATTCAGAATGTCAATTTGTCCTGACAAGCATGTCTTTCAGGTAACACGCTGGCCCCCTCTCCAGTTCACACACTCACCCTCTGGTCCCCAGAATTTCCCTGGTGCTGGTGCCGAGCCCCATGGTGTTTGGGTGTTTGCGGCTGCATCCTAGATGTTGCCTCCCGCAGTGTTCAGGCACAGTGTCCAGGCCTCACCATCTGATTGTGATGCTGGGAAATAACTCCCACTCGCTACATGGCATGCCTACCCACAGAGATCCACTTGGGATGTGTGAAGTGCTCACTTTTAAAAATCTTTATTTTAATCTTTATTATAGTCACAAGTAGGCTTACATTAAGGCTGCAATGAAGTTACTATGAAAATCCCCCAGTCACCACATTCCGGCACTTGTTCGGGTACACTGAGGTAGAATTCAGAATGTGCAATTCACCTAACAGCAGGTGTTTCGGGACTTGTAGATAGCCTGGGTCACATTGTGATCCAAAAAGACGAGGTGTTGGGTGTCTTAAAAAATATTAAGGTAGATAAGTCCCCAGGGCCGGATGGGATCTACCCCAGAATACTGAAGGAGGCTGGAGAGGAAATTGCTGAGGCCTTGACAGAAATCTTTGGATCCTCGCTGTCTTCAGGGGATGTCCCGGAGGACTGGAGAATAGCCAATGTTGTTCCTCTGTTTAAGAAGGGTGGCAGGGATAATCCCGGGAACTACAGGCCGGTGAGCCTTACTTCAGTGGTAGGGAAATTACTGGAGAGAATTCTTCGAGACAGGATCTACTCCCATTTGGAACGAAATGGACGTATTAGTGAGAGGCAGCACGGTTTTGTGAAGGGGAGGTCGTGTCTCACTAACTTGATCGAGTTTTTCGAGGAGGTCACTAAGATGATTGATGCAGGTAGGGCAGTAGATGTTGTCTATATGGACTTCAGTAAGGCCTTTGACAAGGTCCCTCATGGTAGACTAGTACAAAAGGTGAAGTCACACGGGATCAGGGGTGAACTGGCAAGGTGGATACAGAACTGGCTAGGCCATAGAAGGCAGAGGGTAGCAATGGAGGGATGCTTTTCTAATTGGAGGGCTGTGACCAGTGGTGTTCCACAGGGATCAGTGCTGGGACCTTTGCTCTTTGTAGTATATATAAATGATTTGGAGGAAAATGTAACTGGTCTGATTAGTAAGTTTGCAGACGACACAAAGGTTGGTGGAATTGCGGATAGCGATGAGGACTGTCTGAGGATACAGCAGGATTTAGATTGTCTGGAGACTTGGGCGGAGAGATGGCAGATGGAGTTTAACCTGGACAAATGTGAGGTAATGCATTTTGGAAGGGCTAATGCAGGTAGGGAATATACAGTGAATGGTAGAACCCTCAAGAGTATTGAAAGTCAAAGAGATCTAGGAGTACAGGTCCACAGATCACTGAAAGGGGCTACACAGGTGGAGAAGGTAGTCAAGAAGGCATACGGCATGCTTGCCTTCATTGGCCGGGGCATTGAGTATAAGAATTGGCAAGTCATGTTGCAGCTGTATAGAACCTTAGTTAGGCCACACTTGGAGTATAGTGTTCAATTCTGGTCGCCACACTACCAGAAGGATGTGGAGGCTTTAGAGAGGGTGCAGAAGAGATTTACCAGAATGTTGCCTGGTATGGAGGGCATAAGCTATGAGGAGCGATTGAATAAACTCGGTTTGTTCTCACTGGAACGAAGGAGGTTGAGGGGCGACCTGATAGAGGTATACAAAATTATGAGGGGCATAGACAGAGTGGATAGTCAGAGGCTTTTCCCCAGGGTAGAGGGGTCAATTACTAGGGGGCATAGGTTTAAGGTGAGAGGGGCAAAGTTTAGAGTAGATGTACGAGGCAAGTTTTTTACGCAGAGGGTAGTGGGTGCCTGGAACTCACTACCGGAGGAGGTAGTGGAGGCAGGGACGATAGGGACATTTAAGGGGCATCTTGACAAATATATGAATAGGATGGGAATAGAAGGATACGGACCCAGGAAGTGTAGAAGATTGTAGTTTAGTCGGGCAGTATGGTCGGCACGGGCTTGGAGGACCGAAGGGCCTGTTCCTGTGCTGTACATTTCTTTGTTCTTTGTTCTTTGTTTGACACCGGAGCACCCGGAGGAAATCCACGCAGCCTCGGGGAGAATGTGCAAACTCCGCACAGACAGTGACACAAGCCGGGCATCGAACCTGGGACCCTGGAGCTGTGAGGCAACAGTGCTACTGTACTGCCCATTTTATTCCCTGACCAGGAATTGAACCCGGGCCACGGTGATGAGAGCGCCGAATCCTAACCACTAGACCACCAGGTAAACTTAACTACAATTCCCAATTAGCAATAGCCTTCAGCCGCATGGCCAGAGACCTCCGCAGTCAGTGGGAGTCATGGCTGTTCGGTCGGGCAGGCAGGCAGGGGCTGGGATTGCCCCCGGAATGGACCACATGGTCCAAGGGTTTGCATGGTGGACCCACGGACGCTGCGACACCCATCTACTCCTACCCCAGGCCAAGGGCGACCATACCCCTGCTCCACAACTGCACCCCCCCCCCCCACCCCCCTCCGAGCACCAGAGCAGCAATCCCAGTGCCCCTGGGCTCTGTGCCTGTGAGCAAAGATGGCTACTCACCTCCTCCGGTCCCCTCAGCAGCCCTTCCGACAGCTTCACGTTTTAAAAAAGGTGTACTAATCAGCACCAGCGTGACCACTTGATAAGAAGTAAGATCACGGGAGTCCGTTAGATAGGGGCTCGCACCTGCTAATTGTATGGAGATGGGCTTAAGTGGTGATCACTGGTTTCCCGCCACACTAAGCGAGATCCTGATTATTCCAACGGGAGCGGGCCGGTTCGATCGCATGCAGATCGACGCTTAGCCCGATTCTCAATTCTTGCCTCTCCCAGAACTTAATAAGTCCTGTACCTCCTTCAAATTGTACAATTTAGCTGACATTAAATCTTCCTTCCAAAATGTATCACATCTACATTGGAATTCATCTGCCACTTCTCTTGCCCATTCCACCAGCCTGTCTATATCTTCATGAAGACTATTACTACCTTAAGAGCTGTTTATTACATATCCAAGTTTTGTGTCATCTGCAAAATGTCAAAATTATGCTTTTTCCCCTCAGGGCTGATATATTAATGTTTATCAAAAACAGCAGCAGTCCCATACTGAATCTCGGGGAACTACACTGTGTAATTCCCTCCAGTTCAAAATCAGCCATTCACCACAACACAGTTTTCTATTCCTTAGTCAATTTTGTATCTATGCTGCTACTGCCCTTTTTATCCCATGGGCTTCAATTTTGCTAGCGGGCCTAATATTTGGTGCTTTATCAAACATCTTTTGAAAGTCTATATGCACAATAACATACAGCATTGCCTTCATTCACCCTTTCTGCAGCCTCATCAAAAAACTCAACCCAATAAGTCAAACGCAATTTGCCCTTAATCATCCATGCTGGCTTATGTATATTAGTCTATGTGTATATAATTAGCTGTACTTTCCTCACCAGCATTAAACCGATAGGTCTGTAATTGCCAGGTTCATCATTCTCCCCGCTTTTGAACAAGGAGGTAAAATTTTCATTCTTCAACTCTGGCACCACCCTGTATGTAAGGACAATTGGAATACTGTGGCCCCGACTTCTAGAACCTAGTAAGCATCTCATGTGAACTCGGTGCCGTCAGCTTTTCACTATCTTCTCTTTATTTTTATCTTATCCAGTATCCCAATAACCTCCTCATTTACCATGGCTTTAGGAAAGTCCTCGTCCATGATAAACACTGATGTAAAGTACTCACTTCGCATCTCAGCCATGTCTTTCGCCTCCGTCAATAGATCTTTATTTTGACCTGCAATTGGCCCCACTACTCCTGTGGTGTTTAATGTTTACAGTTCACGTGCCCATTGAAGAACTGAAAGTTGATAAATGCCCTGGACCTGATGATCTACGATTCAGTGTGTTGAAAAAGGTGGCTGCAGAAATGGTGGATGAGTTGGTGGTCATCTTCCAAAATTCTGGAATGGTTCCTGCAGATTGCAAGGTTGCACATGTAACACCACAATTTAAAAAAGGAGGGAGAGAGAAAATAGAGAACTATCAGCCTATTAACCTGCCGTCAGTTGGAGGGAATTTGCTAGAATATAGTACAAAGGATTTGGTAACTAGGCATTTACAAAATAATAGTAGGATTGGGCAGAGTCAAGATGGTTTTGTAAAAGATAAATAATGCTTGACAAAACTGTTAATGTTTGAGGACGATGAGCGACATGGTGGCACAGTGGTTACCACTGTTGCCTCACAGCTCCAAGGTCCCCGGTTCAATTCCGGCCTCGGGTGACTGTCTGTGTGGAGTTTGCACTTTCTCCCCATGTCTGCCTGGGTTTCCTCCGGGTGCTCCGGATTCCTCCCAGTCCAAAGATGTGCAGGTTACGTGGATTGGCCATGCTAAATTACCCTTAGTGTCCAGAGGTTAGGTGGGGTTACTGAGTTATGGGGATAGGGTGGAGGCATGGGCTTAAGTAGGGTGCTCTTTCTAAGGGCCAGTGCAGACTTGATGGGTGGAATGGCCTCTTTCTGCACAGTAAATTCTATGATTCTATGATGAGCAACATCTTAGTTTTATCCAGCAGAGGTGCCAGAAGGGAATTCTGGGAGAAGTCAAGTCAGTCACCTCGACTGTACTGTGGATAGCTGAAGAACCCCTTCAGTGACAAACAGAAGGAAGATCATCCAGAAGAGGATTCTGGGAAAAGTAAACTCAGTCACTGTGACATTACAGCCAGCAGGTAAGTGATTGACTGGTAAGTGGTTTTTATTTTTAATTTTCTATTTTCTTTTCTCTTTTTCTCTCTGGCATTGTTGTAAAGTTAACGTAAGGGCTAAGTCATGGCAGGAGATCCCAGCTCCTCCTGTGCAATGTGGGAATTCAGAGACCCTTCCGGTGTCCCTGACTCACGTGCAGGAAATGTGTCCAACTGCAGCTCCGGTCAGACTGCTTGGTAGACAAAGACATAGACATAGAATTTACAGTGCAGAAGGAGGCCATTTGGCCCATCGATTCCGCACCGGAAAAACTAACCCACCTAAGCCCACAACTCCACCCTTTCCCCACAACCCAGTAACCCCATCTAACATAATTATGGGCAATTTAGAATGGCCAATCAACCTAACCTGCACATCTTTGGCTTGTGGGAGGAAACCGGAGCACCCGGAGGAAACCCTCCACAGCTTGATGACTGTAGAGCTGCAGGTGGATTCACTTCGGAGCATCCGTGATGCTGAGGAAATTGTGGATAGCACGTTCAGTAAGCTGGTCACGCAGCAGATACAAATTACTGAAGAAGATAGTGAATGGGTGACCACGAGACAGTGGAAGAGCAGAAAGGCAGTGAAGGGGACCCCTGTTGTCATTATCCCCCAAACAGATGTACAGTTTTGGACACAGTTTTGGGAGACGGCTCACCAGGGGAAGTTGGCAGTAGCCAGGTTCATGGCACCGGGGCTGGCTCTGCTGCACAGAAGGGCAGAAAAAAGAATGGCAGAGCTATAGTCATAGGGGATTCAATTGTAAGGCATTTCTGCGTCCACAAACGAGACTCCAGGATGGTGTATTGCCTCCTTGGTACAAGAGTCAAGGATGTCTTGGAGGGGCTGCAAGGCATTCTAAAGGGGTAGGGGGAACAGCCAACTGTCGTGGTGCATATAGGCACCAACAATATAGGTAAAAAATGAGATGAGGTCCTAAAAGCTGAATTTAAGGAGTTAGGAGTTAAACTAAAAAGCAGGACCTCAAGTAGTAATCTCAGGATTGCTACCAGTGCCACATGCTAGTCAGAGTAGGAATGTCAGGATAGCTAAGATGAATACGTGGCTTGAGGGATGGTGCAAGAGGGAGGGATTCAAATTCATCGGACATTGGCACCGGTTCTGGGGGAGATGGGACCAGTACAAACCGGACGGTCTGCACCTGGGCAGGACCGGACCAATGTCCTTGGGGAAGTGTTTGCTCGTGCTGTTGACAAGGGTTTAAACTAATATGGCAGGGGGGTGGGAACTGATGCAGAAAGTCGGAGGGAAGTAGGTGAGACAGAAACAAAAGACAGTAAAGGGAAGGCAGAGAAACCAAAGACAAAAATCAAAAAGGGCCACATTACATCATAATTCTAAAAGGGCAATAAATGTCCAAAAAACTAGCCTCCAGGCTCTGTGTCTCAATGCGAAGAGCATTTGTAATAATAAGAACATAAGAACTAGGAGCAGGAGTAGGCCATCTGGCACCTCGAGCCTGCTCCGCCATTCAATGAGATCATGGCTGATCTTTTGTGGACTCAGCTCCACTTTCCGGCCCGAACACCACAACCCTTAATCCCTTTATTCTTCAAAAAACTATCTATCTTTATCTTAAAAACATTTAATGAAGGAGCCACAACTGCTTCACTGGGCAAGGAATTCCATAGATTCACAACCCTTTGGGTGAAGAAGTTCCTCCTAAACTCAGTCCTAAATCTACTTCCCCTTATTTTGAGGCTATGCCCCCTAGTTCTGCTTTCACCCGCCAGTGGAAACAACCTGCCCGCATCTATCCTATCTATTCCCTTCATAATTTTATATGTTTCTATAAGATCCCCCCTCATCCTTCTAAATTCCAACGAGTACAATCCCAACAAGGTTGATGAATTAACTGCGCTGACAATCAGTAACGGATATGATGTAATTGGGATCACAGAGACCTAGCTCCAGGGTGACCAAGGATGGAAACTCAACATCCAGGAGTATTCAATATTCAGGAAAGATAGAAGGAAAGGAAAGGGAGATGTGGTAGCATTGCTGGTTAAAGAGGAGATAAAAACAATAGTAAGGAAGGACATTAGCCTGGGTGGTGTGGAATCTGTATGGGTTTAGCTGCGGAACACCAAAGGGCAAAAACATTAGTGGGCATTGTGTACAGACCACACAGTAGTTGTGAGGTTAGGGATGGCATCAAACAGGAAATTAGAGATGTGTGCAGTAAGGGTACAGCAGTTATTATGGGTGACTTCCTGCTCTGCCCAAGACCGTAGGAAACTACAAAAGGTCGTGAATATAGCCCAGTCCATCACGCAAACCTGCCTCCCATCCATTGACTCTATCTATAATTCCCGCTGCTTCGGAAAGGCGACCAGCATAATTAAGGACCCCACGCACCCCGGACATACTCTCTTCCACCTTCTTCCGTCAGGAAAAAGATACAAAGGTTTGAGGTCACGTACCAACCGACTCAAAAACAGCTTCTTCCCTGCTGCCATCAGACTTTTGAATGGACCTACCTCATATTAAGTTGATCTTTTCTCTACACCCTAGTTTGGGCAGCACGGTAGCACAGTGGTTAGCACAGTTGCTTCACAGCTCTAGGGTCCCAGGTTCGATTCCCGGCTTGGGTTACTGTCTGTGCGGAGTCTGCACGTTCTCCCCGTGTGTGCGTGGGTTTCCTCCGGGTGCTCCGGTTTCCTTCCACAGTCCAAAAATGTGCAGGTTAGGTGGATTGGCCATGAGAAATTGCCCTTAATTTCCAAAGTTGCCCTTAGTGTTGGGTGGGGTTGCTGGGTTATGGGGATAGGGTGGAGGTGTGGATTTGGGTAGGGTGCTCTTTCCAAGAACCGGTGCAGACTCGATGGGCTGAATGGCCTCCTTCTGCACTGTAAATTATAATTCTAAAAAAAAAAAATTCTATGACTGTAACATTACATTCTGTCGTCTCTCCTTCCTTCCCTATGTACGATATGCGTTGTCTGTACAGCATGCAAGAAACAATACTTTTCACTGTATACTAATACATGTGACAATAATAAATCAAATCAAATCAAATCGCACTTAAAAAATATATATTTCTGGGAGGAAGCTGAGCCGAACAGGCAGCAAGCCGCCAACTCCAATTCATCATCGTCGCCAGTTTGATAAAGCGAGGGGAGTCCAATGAGTTTCTTTAAAAGTCTTTTTATTCAGCAACAACATGATCACAAACAGGGCCCGGTTACATTACACAGGGCCCGGTTACATTACACAGGGCCCGGTTACATTACACAGGGCCCGGTTAACATTACGCAGGGCCCGGTTACATTACACAGGGCCCGGTTAACATTACGCAGGGCCCGGTTACATTACACAGGGCCCGGTTAACATTACACAGGGCCCTGTTACATTACACAGGGCCCGGTTACATTACACAGGGCCCGGTTAACATTACACAGGGCCCGGTTACATTACACAGGGCCCGGTTACATTTCCCTGGGCCCGGTTACATTACACAGAGTCCCGTTACATTACACAGGGCCCGGTTACATTACACAGGGCCCGGTTACATTTCACAGGGCCCGGTTATATTACACAGAGTCCCGTTACATTTCACAGGACCCGGTTACATTACACAGGGCCCGGTTACATTACACAGGGCCCGGTTAACATTACACAGGGCCCGGTTAACATTACACAGGGCCCGGTTACATTTCACAGGGCCCGGTTACATTACACAGAGTCCCGTTACATTACACAGGGCCCGGTTACATTACACAGAGCCCGGTTACATTACACAGGGCCCGGTTACATTGCACAGAGTCCGGTTACATTACACAGGGCCCGGTTACATTACACAGGGTCCGGTTAACATTAACAAAGAACAAAGAACAAAGAAATGTACAGCACAGGAACAGGCCCTTCGGCCCTCCAAGCCCGTGCCGACCATACTGCCCGACTAAACTACAATCTTCTACACTTCCTGGGTCCGTATCCTTCTATTCCCATCCTATTCATATATTTGTCAAGATGCCCCTTAAATGTCCCTATCGTCCCTGCTTCCACTACCTCCTCCGGTAGTGAGTTCCAGGCGCCCACTACCCTCTGCGTAAAAAACTTGCCTCGTACATCTACTCTAAACCTTGCCCCTCTCACCTTAAACCTATGCCCCCTAGTAATTGACCCCTCTACCCTGGGGAAAAGCCTCTGACTATCCACTCTGTCTATGCCCCTCATAATTTTGTATACCTCTATCAGGTCGCCCCTCAACCTCCTTCGTTCCAGTGAGAACAAACCGAGTTTATTCAATTGCTCCTCATAGCTTATGCCCTCCATACCAGGCAACATTCTGGTAAATCTCTTCTGCACCCTCTCTAAAGCCTCCACATCCTTCTGGTAGTGTGGCGACCAGAATTGAACACTATACTCCAAGTGTGGCCTAACTAAGGTTCTATACAGCTGCAACATGACTTGCCAATTCTTATACTCAATGCCCCGGCCAATGAAGGCAAGCATGCCGTATGCCTTCTTGACTACCTTCTCCACCTGTGTTGCCCCTTTCAATGACCTGTGGACCTGTACTCCTAGATCTCTTTGACTTTCAATACTCTTGAGGGTTCTACCATTCACTGTATATTCCCTACCTGCATTAGCCCTTCCAAAATGCATTACCTCACATTTGTCTGGATTAAACTCCATCTGCCATCTCTCCGCCCAAGTGTCCAGATAATCTAAATCCTGCTGTATCCTCAGACAGTCCTCATCGCTATCCGCAATTCCACCAACCTTTGTGTCGTCTGCAAACTTACTAATCAGACCAGTTAAATTTTCCTCCAAATCATTTATATATACTACAAAGAGCAAAGGTCCCAGCACTGATCCCTGTGGAACACCACTGGTCACAGCCCTCCAATTAGAAAAGTATCCCTCCATTGCTACCCTCTGCCTTCTATGGCCTAGCCAGTTCTGTACCCACCTTGCCAGTTCACCCCTGATCCCGTGTGACTTCACCTTTTGTACTAGTCTACCATGAGGGACCTTGTCAAAGGCCTTACTGAAGTCCATATAGACAACATCTACTGCCCTACCTGCATCAATCATCTTAGTGACCTCCTCGAAAAACTCTATCAAGGTAGTGAGACATGACCTCCCCTTCACAAAACCGTGCTGCCTCTCACTAATACGTCCATTTGCTTCCAAATGGGAGTAGATCCTGTCTCGAAGAATTCTCTCCAGTAATTTCCCTACCACTGAAGTAAGGCTCACCGGCCTGTAGTTCCCGGGATTATCCTTGCTACCCTTCTTAAACAGAGGAACAACATTGGCTATTCTCCAGTCCTCCGGGACATCCCCTGAAGACAGTGAGGATCCAAATATTTCTGTCAAGGCCTCAGCAATTTCCTCTCCAGCCTCCTTCAGTATTCTGGGGTAGATCCCATCAGGCCCTGGGGACTTATCTACCTTAATATTTTTTAAGACACCCAACACCTCGTCTTTTTGGATCACAATGTGACCCAGGCTATCTACACCCCCTTCTCCAGACTCAACATCTACCAATTCCTTCTCTTTGGTGAATACTGATGCAAAGTATTCATTTAGTACCTCGCCCATTTCCTCTGGCTCCACACATAGATTCCCTTGCCTATCCTTCAGTGGGCCAACCCTTTCCCTGGCTACCCTCTTGCTTTTTATGTACGTGTAAAAAGCCTTGGGATTTTCCTTAACCCTATTTGCCAATGACTTTTCATGACCCCTTCTAGCACTCCTGACTCCTTGCTTAAGTTCCTTCCTACTTTCCTTATATGCCACACAGGCTTCGCCTGTTCCCAGCCTTTTAGCCCTGACAAATGCCTCCTTTTTCTTTTTGACGAGGCCTACAATATCACTCGTCATCCAAGGTTCCCGAAAATTGCCGTATTTATCTTTCTTCCTCACAGGAACATGCCTGTCCTGTATTCCTTTCAACTGACACTTGAAAGCCTCCCACATGTCAGATGTTGATTACACAGGGCCCAGTTACATTTCACAGAGTCCGGTTACATTACACAGGGCCCGGTTAACATTTCACAGAGTCCGGTTACATTACACAGGGCCCGGTTACATTTCACAGGGCCCGGTTACATTTCACAGGGCCCGGTTACATTTCACAGAGTCCGGTTACATTAAACAGGGCCCGGTTACATTACACAGAGTCCGGTTACATTACACAGGGCCCGGTTACATTTCACAGAGTCCGGTTACATTACACAGGGCCCAGTTACATTACACAGGGCCCGGTTACATTACACAGAGTCCGGTTACATTACACAGGGCCCGGTTAACATTACACAGGGCCCGGTTAACATTTCACAGAGTCCGGTTACATTACACAAGGCCCGGTTACATTTCACAGAGTCCGGTTACATTACACAGGGCCCGGTTAACATTACACAAGGCCCGGTTACATTTCACAGGGCCCGGTTACATTACACAGGGCCCAGTTAACATTACACAGGGCCCGGTTACATTACACAGGGCTCGGTTAACATTACACAGGGCCCAGTTACATTTCACAGGGCCCGGTTACATTACACAGAGCCCAGTTACATTACACAGGGCCCGGTTACATTACACAGGGTCCGGTTAACATTACACAGGGCCCGGTTACATTACACAGGGCCCGGTTACATTACACAGGGCCCGGTTACATTTCACAGGGCCCGGTTACATTACACAGGGCCCGGTTACATTACACAGAGTCCGGGTACATTACACAGGGCCCAGTTACATTTCACAGAGTCCGGTTACATTACACAGGGCCCGGTTAACATTTCACAGAGTCCGGTTACATTACACAGAGTCCGGTTACATTACAAAGGGCCCGGTTACATTACCCAAGGACCGGTTAACATTTCACAGAGTCCGGTTACATTACACAGGGCCCGGTTAACTTTTCACAGGGCCCGGTTAACATTACGCAGGGCCCGGTTACATTACACAGGGCCCGGTTACATTACACAGGGCCCGGTTAACATTACACAGAGCCCGGTTAACATTTCACAGAGTCCGGTTACATTACACAAGGCCCGGTTACATTTCACAGAGTCCGGTTACATTACACAGGGCCCGGTTAACATTACACAAGGCCCGGTTACATTTCACAGGGCCCGGTTACATTACACAGGGCCCGGTTAACATTACACAGGGCCCAGTTACATTTCACAGGGCCCGGTTACATTACACAGAGTCCGGTTACATTACACAGGGCCCGGTTACATTACACAGAGCCCGGTTACATTACACAGGGCCCGGTTACATTACACAGGGTCCGGTTAACATTACACAGGGCCCGGTTACATTACACAGGGCCCGGTTACATTTCACAGGGCCCGGTTACATTACACAGAGCCCGGTTACATTTCACAGAGTCCGGTTACATTACACAGGGCCCGGTTACATTTCACAGAGCCCGGTTACATTACACAGGGCCCGGTTAACATTTCACAGAGTCCGGTTACATTACACAGGGCCCAGTTACATTTCACAGAGTCCGGTTACATTACACAGGGCCCGGTTAACATTTCACAGAGTCCGGTTACATTACACAGGGCCCGGTTACATTTCACAGGGCCCGATACATTTCACAGGGCCCGGTTACATTACACAGGGCCCAGTTACATTTCACAGGGTCCGGTTACATTACACAGGGCCCGGTTACATTTCACAGAGTCCGGTTACATTACACAGGGCCCGGTTACATTACACAGAGTCCGGTTACATTACACAAGGCCCGGTTACATTTCACAGAGTCCGGTTACATTACACAGGGCCCAGTTACATTACACAGGGCCCGGTTACATTACACAGAGTCCGGTTACATTACACAGGGCCCAGTTACATTACACAGGGCCCGGTTAAATTACACAGAGTCCGGTTACATTACACAGGGCCCGGTTACATTTCACAGGGCCCGGTTACATTTCACAGGGCCCGGTTACATTACACAGGGCCCGGTTACATTTCACAGGGCCCGGTTACATTAAACAGGGCCCGGTTACATTACACAGAGTCCGGTTACATTACACAGGGCCCGGTTAACATTTCACAGAGTCCGGTTACATTACACAGGGCCCAGTTACATTACACAGGGCCCGGTTACATTACACAGAGTCCGGTTACATTACACAGGGCCCGGTTACATCACACAGAGTCCGGTTACATTACACAGGGCCCGGTTACATTACACAGGGCCCGGTTACATTTCACAGGGCCCGGTTACATTTCACAGGGCCCGGTTACATTTCACAGGGTCCGGTTACATTACACAGGGCCCGGTTACATTACCCAAGGACCGGTTAACATTTCACAGAGTCCGGTTACATTACACAGGGCCCGGTTAACATTTCACAGGGCCCGGTTAACATTACGCAGGGCCCGGTTACATTACACAGGGCCCGGTTACATTACACAGGGCCCGGTTAACATTTCACAGGGCCCGGTTAACATTACACAGGGCCCGGTTAACATTTCACAGAGTCCGGTTACATTACACAAGGCCCGGTTACATTTCACAGAGTCCGGTTACATTACACAGGGCCCGGTTAACATTACACAAGGCCCGGTTACATTTCACAGGGCCCGGTTACATTACACAGGGCCCGGTTAACATTACACAGGGCCCGGTTACATTACACAGGGCCCGGTTAACATTACACAGGGCCCGGTTACATTACACAGGGCCCGGTTAACATTACACAGGGCCCAGTTACATTTCACAGGGCCCGGTTACATTACACAGAGTCCGGTTACATTACACAGGGCCCGGTTACATTACACAGAGCCCGGTTACATTACACAGGGCCCGGTTACATTACACATGGTCCGGTTAACATTACACAGGGCCCGGTTACATTACACAGGTCCCGGTTACATTTCACAGGGCCCGGTTACATTACACAGAGCCCGGTTACATTTCACAGAGTCCGGTTACATTACACAGGGCCCGGTTACATTTCACAGAGTCCGGTTACATTACACAGGGCCCAGTTACATTTCACAGAGTCCGGTTACATTACACAGGGCCCGGTTAACATTTCACAGAGTCCGGTTACATTACACAGGGCCCGGTTACATTTCACAGGGCCCGATACATTTCACAGGGCCCGGTTACATTACACAGGGCCCAGTTACATTTCACAGGGTCCGGTTACATTACACAGGGCCCGGTTACATTTCACAGAGTCCGGTTACATTACACAGGGCCCGGTTACATTACACAGAGTCCGGTTACATTACACAAGGCCCGGTTACATTTCACAGAGTCCGGTTACATTACACAGGGCCCAGTTACATTACACAGGGCCCGGTTACATTACACAGAGTCCGGTTACATTACACAGGGCCCGGTTACATTACACAGGGCCCGGTTAAATTACACAGAGTCCGGTTACATTACACAGGGCCCGGTTACATTTCACAGGGCCCGGTTACATTTCACAGGGCCCGGTTACATTACACAGGGCCCGGTTACATTTCACAGGGCCCGCTTACATTAAACAGGGCCCGGTTACATTACACAGAGTCCGGTTACATTACACAGGGCCCGGTTACATTTCACAGAGTCCGGTTACATTACACAGGGCCCAGTTACATTAAACAGGGCCCGGTTACATTACACAGAGTCCGGTTACATTACACAGGGCCCGGTTACATCACACAGAGTCCGGTTACATTACACAGGGCCCGGTTACATTACACAGGGCCCGGTTACATTTCACAGGGCCCGGTTACATTTCACAGGGCCCGGTTACATTTCACAGGGTCCGGTTACATTACACAGGGCCCGGTTACATTACCCAAGGACCGGTTAACATTTCACAGAGTCCGGTTACATTACACAGGGCCCGGTTAACATTTCACAGGGCCCGGTTAACATTACGCAGGGCCCGGTTAACATTTCACAGTGTCCGGTTACAATACACAAGGCCCGGTTACATTTCACAGAGTCCGGTTACATTACACAGGGCCCGGTTAACATTACACAAGGCCCGGTTACATTACACAGGGCCCGGTTAACATTACACAGGGCCCGGTTACATTACACAGGGCCCGGTTATCATTACACAGGGCCCAGTTACATTTCACAGGGCCCGGTTACATTACACAGAGTCCGGTTACATTACACAGGGCCCGGTTACATTACACAGAGCCCGGTTACATTACACAGGGCCCAGTTACATTACACAGGGTCCGGTTAACATTACACAGGGCCCGGTTACATTACACAAGGCCCGGTTACATTTCACAGGGCCCGGTTACATTACACAGAGCCCGGTTACATTTCACAGAGTCCGGTTACATTACACAGGGCCCGGTTACATTTCACAGAGTCCGGTTACATTACACAGGGCCCAGTTACATTTCACAGAGTCCGGTTACATTACACAGGGCCCGGTTAACATTTCACAGAGTCCGGTTACATTACACAGGGCCCGGTTACATTTCACAGGGCCCGGTTACATTTTACAGGGCCCGGTTACATTACACAGGGCCCAGTTACATTTCACAGGGTCCGGTTACATTACACAGGGCCCGGTTACATTTCACAGAGTCCGGTTACATTACACAGGGCCCGGTTAAATTACACAGAGTCCGGTTACATTACACAGGGCCCGGTTACATTACACAGAGTCCGGTTACATTACACAGGGCCCGGTTACATTTCACAGAGTCCGGTTAAATTACACAGGGCCCAGTTACATTACACAGGGCCCGGTTACATTTCACAGAGTCCGGTTACATTACACAGGGCCCAGTTACATTTCACAGAGTCCGGTTACATTACACAGGGCCCGGTTAACATTTCACAGAGTCCGGTTACATTACACAGGGCCCGGTTACATTTCACAGGGCCCGATACATTTCACAGGGCCCGGTTACATTACACAGGGCCCAGTTACATTTCACAGGGTCCGGTTACATTACACAGGGCCCGGTTACATTTCACAGAGTCCGGTTACATTACACAGGGCCCGGTTACATTACACAGAGTCCGGTTACATTACACAAGGCCCGGCTACATTTCACAGAGTCCGGTTACATTACACAGGGCCCAGTTACATTACACAGGGCCCGGTTACATTACACAGAGTCCGGTTACATTACACAGGGCCCGGTTACATTTCACAGGGCCCGGTTACATTTCACAGGGCCCGGTTACATTACACAGGGCCCGGTTACATTTCACAGGGCCCGCTTACATTAAACAGGGCCCGGTTACATTACACAGAGTCCGGTTACATTACACAGGGCCCGGTTACATTTCACAGAGTCCGGTTACATTACACAGGGCCCAGTTACATTACACAGGGCCCGGTTACATTACACAGAGTCCGGTTACATTACACAGGGCCCGGTTACATCACACAGAGTCCGGTTACATTACACAGGGCCCGGTTACATTACACAGGGCCCGGTTACATTTCACAGGGCCCGGTTACATTTCACAGGGCCCGGTTACATTTCACAGGGTCCGGTTACATTACACAGGGCCCGGTTACATTACCCAAGGACCGGTTAACATTTCACAGAGTCCGGTTACATTACACAGGGCCCGGTTAACATTTCACAGGGCCCGGTTAACATTACGCAGGGCCCGGTTACATTACACAGGGCCCGGTTACATTACACAGGGCCCGGTTAACATTTCACAGGGCCCGGTTAACATTACACAGGGCCCGGTTAACATTTCACAGAGTCCGGTTACATTACACAAGGCCCGGTTACATTTCACAGAGTCCGGTTACATTACACAGGGCCCGGTTAACATTACACAAGGCCCGGTTACATTTCACAGGGCCCGGTTACATTACACAGGGCCCGCTTAACATTACACAGGGCCCGGTTACATTACACAGGGCCCGGTTAACATTACACAGGGCCCAGTTACATTTCACAGGGCCCGGTTACATTACACAGAGTCCGGTTACATTACACAGGGCCCGGCTACATTACACAGAGCCCGGTTACATTACACAGGGCCCGGTTACATTACACAGGGTCCGGTTAACATTTCACAGGGCCCGGTTAACATTACCTAGGGCCCGGTTAACATTTCACAGAGTCCGGTTACATTACACAAGGCCCGGTTACATTTCACAGAGTCCGGTTACATTACACAGGGCCCGGTTAACATTACACAAGGCCCGGTTACATTTCACAGGGCCCGGTTACATTACACAGGGCCCGGTTAACATTACACAGGGCCCGGTTACATTACACAGGGCCCGGTTAACATTACACAGGGCCCAGTTACATTTCACAGGGCCCGGCTACATTACACAGAGTCCGGTTACATTACACAGGGCCCGGTTACATTACACAGAGCCCGGTTACATTACACAGGGCCCAGTTACGTTACACAGGGTCCGGTTAACATTACACAGGGCCCGGTTACATTACACAAGGCCCGGTTACATTTCACAGGGCCCGGTTACATTACACAGAGCCCGGTTACATTTCACAGAGTCCGGTTACATTACACAGGGCCCGGTTACGTTTCACAGAGTCCGGTTACATTACACAGGGCCCAGTTACATTTCACAGAGTCCGGTTACATTACACAGGGCCCGGTTAACATTTCACAGAGTCCGGTTACATTACACAGGGCCCGGTTACATTTCACAGGGCCCGGTTACATTTTACAGGGCCCGGTTACATTACACAGGGCCCAGTTACATTTCACAGGGTCCGGTTACATTACACAGGGCCCGGTTACATTTCACAGAGTCCGGTTACATTACACAGGGCCCGGTTAAATTACACAGAGTCCGGTTACATTACACAGGGCCCGGTTACATTACACAGAGTCCGGTTACATTACACAGGGCCCGGTTACATTTCACAGAGTCCGGTTACATTACACAGGGCCCAGTTACATTACACAGGGCCCGGTTACATTACACAGAGTCCGGTTACATTACACAGGGCCCGGTTACATTACACAGAGTCCGGTTACATTACACAGGGCCCGGTTACATTACACAGGGCCCGGTTACATTTCACAGGGCCTGGTTACATTTCACAGGGTCCGGTTACATTACACAGGGCCCGGTTCCATTACCCAAGGACCGGTTAACATTACACAGGGCCCGGTTACATTACCCAAGGACCGGTTCACATTTCACAGGGCCCGGTTAACATTACGCAGGGCCTGGTTACATTACACAGGGCCCGGTTACATTACACAGGGCCCGGTTAACATTTCACAGGGCCCGGTTAACATTACACAGGGCCCGGTTAATATTTCACAGAGTCCAGTTACATTACACAAGGCCCGGTTACATTTTACAGAGTCCGGTTACATTACACAGGGCCCGGTTAACATTACACAAGGCCCGGTTACATTTCAAAGGGCCCGGTTACATTACACAGGTCCCGGTTAACATTACACAGGGCCCGGTTACATTACACAGGGCCCGGTTAACATTACACAGGGCCCAGTTACATTTCACAGGGCCCGGTTACATTACACAGAGTCCGGTTACATTACACAGGGCCCGGCTACATTACACAGGGCCCGGCTACATTACACAGAGCCCGGTTACATTACACATGGTCCGGTTAACATTACACAGGGCCCGGTTACATTACACAGGGCCCGGTTACATTTCACAGGGCCCGGTTACATTCACAGAGCCCGGTTACATTACACAGGGCCCGGTTACATTACACAGAGTCCGGTTACATTACACAAGGCCCGGTTACATTTCACAGAGTCCGGTTACATTACACAGGGCCCAGTTACATTACACAGGGCCCGGTTACATTACACAGAGTCCGGTTACATTACACAGGGCCCGGTTACATTACACAGGACCCGGTTAAATTACACAGAGTCCGGTTACATTGCACAGGGCCCGGTTACATTTTACAGGGCCCGGTTACATTTCACAGGGCCCGGTTACATTTCACAGGGTCCGGTTACATTACACAGGGCCCGGTTACATTACCCAAGGACCGGTTAACATTTCACAGAGTCCGGTTACATTACACAGGGCCTGGTTAACATTTCACAGGGCCCGGTTAACATTTCACAGAGTCCGGTTACATTACACAGGGCCCGGTTACATTTCACAGGGCCCGGTTACATTTCACAGGGCCCGGTTACATTACACAGAGTCCGGTTACATTACACAGGGCCCGGCTACATTACACAGGGCCCGGCTACATTACACAGAGCCCGGTTACATTACACAGGGTCCGGTTAACATTACACAGGGCCCGGTTACATTACACAGGGCCCGGTTACATTTCACAGGGCCCGGTTACATTCACAGAGCCCGGTTACATTTCACAGAGTCCGGTTACATTACACAGGGCCCAGTTACATTTCACAGAGTCCGGTTATATTACACAGGGCCCAGTTACATTTCACAGAGTCCGGTTACATTACACAGGGCCCGATTAACATTTCCCAGAGTCCGGTTACATTACACAGGGCCCGGTTACTTTTCACAGGGCCCGGTTACATTTCACAGGGCCCGGTTACATTACACAGGGCCCGGTTACATTTCACAGGGTCAGGTTACATTACACAGGGCCCGGTTACATTTCACAGAGTCCAGTTACATTACACAGGGCCCGGTTACATTACACAGAGTCCGGTTACATTACACAAGGCCCGGTTACATTTCACAGAGTCCGGTTACATTACACAGGGCCCAGTTACATTACACAGGGCCCGGTTACATTACACAGAGTCCGGTTACATTACACAGGGCCCGGTTATATTACACAGGGCCCGGTTAAATTACACAGAGTTCGGTTACATTGCACAGGGCCCGGTTACATTTTACAGGGCCCGGTTACATTTCACAGGGCCCGGTTACATTTCACAGGGTCCGGTTACATTACACAGGGCCCGGTTACATTACCCAAGGACCGGTTAACATTTCACAGAGTCCGGTTACATTACACAGGGCCCGGTTAACATTTCACAGGGCCCGGTTAACATTTCACAGAGTCCGGTTACATTACACAGGGCCCGGTTACATTTAACAGCGCCCGGTTACATTACTCAGGGCCCGGTTACATTACACAGGGCCCGGTTACATTACACAGGGCCCGGTCCCATTACACAGGGCCCGGTTACATTTCATGGGCTAGTTTATCACACTGGGCTAAATAGATTGCTTTTAAAGCAGGCCAGCAGCACGGTTCAATTCCTATACCGGCCTCCCCGAACAGGCGCCGGAATGTGGCGACTAGGGGTTTTCACAGTAACTTCATTTGACGCCTACTAGTGACAATAATGATTTTCATTTCACTTCATTTCACAGGGCCCGGTTACATTGCACTCTCAGGATATAGGCCGTGGACTGCTTCATATTCCTCTTTCGTCCACTGCAGCTGCTGGTACTGCAGGGACAAGAGGGCAGCTCCCTAGGCTGGGACTTCCTGCTGAGCGAGGGGCAGAAGTCCTACCTGCAGTCAGTTAACACTCATACGAGTGTGAAATAGCTGCGGTGCAGGCAGTGTCGTCGGGAATATGTAACCCCGCCAAATGTTTGGATGGTGGGGTGGGAAACTATGCCACCTTAAAACCCTATCCGTGGGGTTTTTGGATTTTCAGAAGTGTTTCAAGTAAGCAAGATGGGCGACCTCTGAGCCGGACGTGCTGGGGCCAGTGTCTACAGCAAAAGCTGCGCGATTCACTCCGGGTCCCTGCTAGTCCCCTGCGGGTTATAAATTCATTCCACTTTTTTGCAGGAATTTCAGGAGTAGAACTGCACCGTTTTTATGCCGGCGTGGGGACACAGTCTCAATATTGGAGAATCCAGCCCCTTGTATTTTGTCTTGCAGGACCACCATCAGATGAGGCCGGGCCATCCGGGATCGCCGCTCCCCGACTGATGCCCTCAAGACACCCCGGAGGATGACTCCGGGGAAGACACCGACATCTCGGCACTGCTGCCACCTGCACCGTCCTCCATCGCACTGGCTATCACCTCGGTGGGTAATGTTAGTGATCAGGTTCATGGATCACGCTATGGAGAGCACCATACACATGCTGCAGCACAGCAGGTGGAGGCAGGGACTCTCGAGGGTGCGGACGGTCGGAGGGCTGCCTGTTTCTACAGAACAGCTTCACCCGGACAGATGCGTGGCTTCTGGAAAAGGCGGTCCCAGAGCTATGCAGCTGCAGACTCAGAGCTAGAACTCACACGAGGGGGTTTCAGCAATATTCCAGCACTTACAACGTGAGTTTCAGTTGCAGGAGATGTTGCCGATAATGTGAGGCACCCAGGCCAACACTGAAAGGATGGCGGCCGCAGTGGAAGGCCTGGGGCAAGACGTCAACCATGTCAGGAAGTTCAAGACTTGGGGCCACGCTGTGCTCTCCATGGCTGAGGTGCAGGACAGGTTGGCCTAGTCATGGGAAAACATGTCCCGAGTGTAGATGGACATTGCTGCGGCGCTCCAGAGATTGGCCCAGTCAGAAATGGGCACAGCTGAGGGCATTGAGAGCATTGGCTAAACACTGAGGGACATGCCGAGACACTGAGAGGCGTGACACCCTCACCGAGTGAACTGTCCAAGGCACTGAGGGACATGGCTCAGTTTCAATGCACCCTGGCTGAGGGCATCGAGACCATGGTGAAGACAAGGGCGGACCTCCAGGACTGTCAGCACCAGGTGGGGCTTCCAGAGCTCACTCCATCTCCCCACTGTCCAATGGAGTTCCCCGGGAGCCAGTGAGCACCCCAAGTGAGGAGAATGTGATGGGGCCTATCCCAGCCGGAACACCTCAGCTCTTTCAAATCCTTCCCACCTGACACTGGTGCATCTGCTGGGCAGCGGGCAGAACAGACCTATACGTCGTCACCTGTGACGCCCAAAGGTCCAGGTTCAGGCCCTCCATCGGACGCCTGCCAAGGGCATCATAGGGCAGAGGGCGGGACAAGCACCAGGCTACCTCCACTTCTGATGTGCTGTCTGGGGAAACAGCTAGAAGGAGCAGTGCAGCACGAAAGGTCAGAAAGGTAGATCACACGTAAACTAGCACGGTGTTTTAGATACTAGAAAGTAAGTAGGAAGGGTACACATCATTGTAAATAATCACTGTTAAAATTCTTTGCACCACTCTGCCTCTACCCTCTGTTCCACAGGCATGAAGGATGGGTTGGAGCTGGGTATTGTCTGGGATCACATGGGGGACAGTGGACTGTTATCTTAGAGACAGGAGTCAGACTTTCTCAAACCAGAGCTCATCTCACAGCAAGTCATCATCATCCTCCGTCCCACAGACAGGTCCCGCTGATACTGCTGACCCATGGCCAAAATCCTGTGGTGATGCTAGTAGACCCTTGGGGGTGCGGGGGGGGGGGGGAGCTATGGTAATGGGAAGCAGTGGAAGGCTAGGGGGAAGATATAGTGAAGGGCCAAGGGAGAGGGAGGGGATGACAGGCTCAGGGGAAGGTGGATTATTGTGGGGTGGGGGGGTTTGAAGTGGGCAGTGGATCAGAGATCGATCAGGATGGCGGAGCTGCCATTGGCTAGGCCTCTTAGTTGGTTAATCGGGAGATGATGAGGTTGTCGGTGACATTTGCGGTCCGGCAGCTCCTTGAAGGACAGATGTCAATGATATGGCCCGATGAGGTGTCTCCGTCGCACCTCCTCCTCGATCTGATGGACGGCCGGCACTTGAGCCTCACCCCTGCTGGCCCCTGCTGGTCTGGGGCAAGCTCCTGTCGTGCAGAGTCCCCCCTGAACTTGCCCTGGCAATCACGCCGCTGTGTGTCTGCTGCGGCAGCAGTGACCAGGTAGATAGCGAGCACAGCTGGCTGTAGTCCGTTATCCATGTGTCTGCAGGGGGCAGCAACAGAGAATGTAGCAAGATGAAGATTCCTTTGGCCATCCAATGCCACCAGTTTACATGGTCACCCTGAGTTGTCCTGCTGTGCTACCCTCACCATATGCCCCCCCAGCTCCCCTGTCCCCTCGGGATGAGGTAGTCCACACTGCCTCCCTGCATCCGACCTGTGATATGGGCGCCTCTATCCTCACCACCCATCTCTGCCAACTGCGCTACTGGTGGCTGCTGCAACCGGTGTTAGCTAGAGGGTCTGTAGCCCCTGGCCTGTGTCTCCCAGTGGGGTCTACTGTGGGTCTCCTCACTAGGTGAGCCTTGGGCTCGCCCTCCAGAAGGGTGGCATCTGGTTGTGCGGTGGAGACCTTCAATCTGTGCAGCCATTCTTCTCCATGCTAAGAGGCTGGTGTGCAGGCAGGTCCAACAGATAAGGTGAGCAAGGGTGTGAGTTTTCTGGGACCTTAGTTGCAGTGTTATGTGGAGCCTGGGCTGACCACACAGGTTGCAACAGGGTCAGGGCTCCTTGCTGTGGGCGGGATGAATTGGATCAGGGGCGCAGTGGACAAGCAGGGCTTGGAGACACCAGATGTGGGCTGGCTGATAGTGTCACTGGTGAGTCTGTTACTGAAAAGGTCTGTGTACCAGGGAGGGTTCCATTGCTGCCGGTGCATGTATCCATTGCTTGGGGTGAACTCTGCTGATCCTTTACTACCTCTGGTGTGGAGCAGCGTTTCTGGTAGGCGCAGTGAGGCGTCCCAACACCTGGAGGGCTGGCGATTGAGCATGGCCACGCCCATCCCCTTGATGATCCTGCTGGGCTGTGAGGATGTCCAGATGGGTGGGCTGGGTGGGTTGCCACATGACCAGTGGCCCTCAGAGCATTTCCAAGATCCTGTGTGCAGTCAGCAGTGTGAACAGCCAGGAACCTGTAAGTTACAGCTATGGGGTTGGGTTTAAATGAATGCACAGCAGCAATGGTGTTCTCAGCCAGGACACCCCGAGTCCACACACTTGCCACAAAGTCATTCCCCGTTGCTCCCCGAGGTCCAGGTATACACCCACTAGTAAGCCCGACAAGTTCATTTACATTGTTGCTCCCCCTCAACGGCTATGTCGCCTGCTCCACGCTTGTAAATACTTGCACCAATTCACGCTCATGTGACTCCTGCCTGTGAGCGGCGGAGCATTGCGAAAGGGGTGGAAATCCAGGCCTCCGGCCTGTGAATGAGGTTTAAATCCATGATCAATTCACCGCCGGATTGGGAAACCTGCTCCCACTGGTGGGTGGCGGAGAATCTCTATTCCCGCCACTTGTCAATGGATTTCCCATTGAAGCCACCCCACAACGCCAGGGAACCCGCAGGCGGGGTGTGCTGCAGGCTGCAACACAGAATCCCAACTGCCGGAGAATTCCGGCCAAGAGGTGTCTTGATTACTATGGGGATCTGTGACTTCTAGTGCTTAAAAACTCTGCTGTGCAGCTCTGGCCAGGAAATGCCTTCTTCCCAGAGGAAATGTGATAAAGGTTATCCTATCCAATGTAGTGTCCATCCTTTGCTTGATGCATGGTGTGCACTGTAGACGATGTGACATGGCAGATTACCTCTGGGGTGGTTTGGAAGGATCTAGTTGTGCGACAGTTTTATGGTCTGGCAATGTTTACTTCTGTGAGGACAGACATTCCTGTCCCAATGTTGTCAGCAGATCACCTTACCGCTGATGACAACCTGTCTTGTTATATAAAACAGAAGAAGACATCTCTCCTACATGTCCAGGTGTGAAGAGCAACAACTCGCATTTACCTTAAAATAGAAAAACAATTTAAACTGCATCCTCAAGCAGACAACGCGAAGAAGGACTTCGCACATTGGCTAGCTTGCTTTGAAGCATACATCGGGTCTGCACCAGATCCAATCTCAGAAGCACAGAAGCTCCAGATTCTGTACACACAGCTGAGCTTCAACGTTTTTCCTGTCGTCCAGGACGCGCCTACCTACGCAGAGGCCATGGCGCTACTGAAGGAGAACTACGCTCAGCAGACCAGCAAGATCTACGCCAGGCACCTCCTGTCCATGCGGCACCAACTTCCCGGTGAGTCTGTGGAAGATTTCTGGCGTGCCCTGCTCGCCCTGGTGAGAGACTGTGATTGCCAGGCCGTTTCGGCCACTGAACATTTGAACCTGCTAATGAGAGACGCGTTTGTTACGGGCATAGGGTCGGCCTACATCCGCCAGCGCCTCACAGAAGGGGCTGCGCTTGACCTCGCGGCGACCAAGAAACTAGCGCTCTTGCTCACGGTCGCCTCACACAACGTACAGGCGTATGCCCCCGACCGCAAGGCCCACCCCCCCCTGTGCATCGAGGACCCAGCCAGCGGCCACCCCATCGTGGACCCCATCAGCGACCGCCCTCAGCCAACCCAACGCCTGCGCCGCGCGGCAGCCAGCCAACCCCGGGGGACCCAAGTGCTACTTCTGCGGACAGACAAAACACCCCCGGCATCGCTGCCCGGCGCGGAGCACGTTCTGCAAGGCCTGTGGCAAGAATGGACATTACGCTGCAGTGTGCCAGGCCCGCTCAATCGCCGCTATTGTCCCTGCAACCCCCGCGTGCGGCCAGTGGGCGCCGTCATCTTCCTCTCCTCAGACCATGTGCGGCCCGTGGATGCCGCCATCTTGCTCCACTCACAACACGTGCGGCCCGTGGGCACCACCATCTTGCCTGCCCCAGGACACGTTCGGCCCGAGGGCGGCGACATCTTGCCTGGCCCAGGACACGTTCGGCCCGAGGGCGCCGACATCTTGCCTGGCCCTGGACACGTACGGCCCCTGGGTGCCGCCATCTTACCCACCTCAGAGCCCTGCCTGGCAGGGCACCTCATAGGGCTGCTCATCGCCTGCAACCGCCGACGACCAGCCGCGTCTCGCCTCGGTCACGATCGACCAGTCTCGACCGCACAACCTCACGACCGCTTCTTCAAAGGTGAAGGTCGACGGGCACAAGATATCCTGCCTTCTGGACTCCGGGAGCACTGAGAGCTTCATCCACCCCGATACGATAAGGCGCTGCTCCCTCGCGATACACCCCGCTAACCAAAGAATCTCCCTGGCATCCGGATCCCACTCCGTGGCGATCCGGGGGTACTGCATCGCTACCCTCACCGTCCAGGGCGTAGAGTTCAGCGGCTTCCAGCTCTACGTCCTCCCCAACCTTTGCGCTGCCTTGCTACTCGGCCTGGACATCCAGTGCAACCTCCAGAGCCTAACCATGAAATTTGGCGGGCCGCTACCACCCCTTACTGTTTGCGGCCTCGCGACCCTTAAGGTCGATCCGCCTTCCCTGTTTGCAAACCTCACCCCGGATTGCAAACCCGTCGCCACCAGGAGCAGACGGTACAGCGCCCAGGACAGGGCCCTCATCAGGTCTGAGGTCCAGCGGCTGCTGCGGGAAGGTATCATCAAGGCCAGCAACAGCCCCTGGAGAGCCCAAGTGGTAGTGGTGAAAACCGGGGAGAAAAACAGGATGGTCATTGACTACAGTCAGACCATCAATCTGTACACGCAGCTCGACGCGTACCCCCTTCCACGCATATCTGATATGGTCAATCAGATTGCACAGTAGCGGGTCTTCTCGACAGTG
Organism: Scyliorhinus torazame; assembly: GCF_047496885.1. Taxonomy (NCBI): domain Eukaryota; kingdom Metazoa; phylum Chordata; class Chondrichthyes; order Carcharhiniformes; family Scyliorhinidae; genus Scyliorhinus; species Scyliorhinus torazame. Next base: position 276,635,189 of record NC_092710.1, on the reverse strand, counting down.
GACCTGAAATCTGCCTACCACCAGCTCCCCATCTGTAAGGTGGACCGCCCATACACTGCGTTTGAAGCTCAAGTAGTTGTGGTAAAGACAGGGGAGAAGCATAGGATGGTCATCGACTACAGTCAAACCATCAACAGGTTTACGCAGCTGGACGCGTACCCTCTCCCCTGCATATCTGATCTGGTAAACAGGATCGCGCATTACAAGGTCTTCTCCACGGTGGATCTTAAGTCCGCCTACCACCAGCTCCCCATCCGCACTAGAGACCGTATATGCACTGCCTTACAGTGTATAGGCAGCTCTATCACTTCTTAAGGGTTCCCTTTGGTGTCACTAACGGGGTCTCGGTCTTCCAGCGCGAGATGGACCGAAAGGTACGGTTTACGGGCAACATTCCCATATCTCGATAATGTCACCATCTTCGGCCACAACCAGCAGGACCACAACACCAATCTCCGAAAATTCCTCCAGACCGCAAAGATCCTTAACCTTACGTATAACAAGGATAAATGCGTGTTTAGCACCGACCGCCTAGCCATCCTCGGCTACGTAGTGCGAAATGGAGTTATAGGCCCCGACCCTGAACACATGCGCCCCTTATGGAGTTCCCACTCCCTCACTGCTCCAAGGCCCTGAAGCGCTGCCTCGGGTTTTTCTCTTCCTATGCCCAGTGGGTCCCCAACTATGTGGACAAGGCCCGTCCCCTGATCCAATCCACAGCTTTTCCCCTGTCGATAGAGGCCTGCCAGGCCTTCAGCTGCATCAAAGCAGACATTGCAAAGGCCACGATGCACGCCATCGACGAGTCCCTCCCCTTCCAGGTCGAGAGCGACGCGTCTGACGTAGCTCTGGCGGCCACCCTCAACCAAGCGGGCAGACCCGTAGCCTTCTCCTCACGTACCCTCCATGCTTCCGAAATACGCCACTCCTCAGTCGAAAAGGAGGCCCAGGCCAATGAAGCTGTGCGACATTGGAGGCATTACCTGGCCGGCAGGAGATTCACTCTCCTCACTGACCAATGGTCGGTTGCTTTCATGTTCGATAATGCACAGTGGGGCAAGATAAAAAACGGTAAGATCTTGCGGTGGAGGATCGTACTCTCCACCTACAACGATGAGATTGTGTATCGTCCCGGGAAGCTAAACCAGCCTCCTGATGCCCTGTCCCACAGCACATGTGCCAACGCACAAGTGGACCGCCTCCGAGCCCTCCACGAGGACCTCTGCCACCCGGGGGTCACTCGCTTTTTCCACTTTATCAAGACCTGCAACCTGCCCTACTCCATCGAGGAGGTCAGGACAGTCACCAGGGACTGCCAAATCTGCGCGGAGTGCAAGCCGCACTTCTACCGGCCAGAGAAAGCGCACCTGATAAAGGCTTCCCATCCCTTTGAACACCTCAGCATGGACTTCAAAGGCCCCCTCCCCTCCACCGACCGCAACACGTACTTCCTGAACGTGATTGACGAGTACTCCCGGTTCCATTTGCCATCCCCTGCCCCGACATGACCGCAACCACCGTCATCAAGGCCCTCCATAGCATCTTTGCACTGTTCGGGTTCCCCGCTTACATACATAGTGATAGGGGGTCCTCCTTTATGAGCGACGAACTGCGTCAATTCCTGCTCAGCAAGGGCATCGCCTCGAGCAGGACGACCAGTTACAACCCCCGGGGTAACGGACAGGTAGAGAGGGAGAACGGAATGGTCAGGAAGACCGTCCTAATGGCCCTACGGTCCAGGAATCTCCCAGTCTCCCGCTGGCAGGAAGTCCTCTCGGATGCCCTCCACTCCATCCGGTCACTGCTTTGTACCACAATCAACCAAACACCTCACGAACATCTCCTTGCCTTCCCCAGGAGGTCCTCCTCTGGGACGTCGCTCCCGACCTGGCTGGCAGCTCCCGGACCCATCCTGCTCTGAAAACACGTGCGGGCGCACAAGTCGGACCCGTTGGTCGAGAGGGTCCATCTTCTCCACGCTAACCCCCAGTATGCCTACGTGGCGTACCCCGACGGCCGACAAGATACGGTCTCCCTACGAGACCTGGCGCCCACCAGAGCCCCATGCACACCCCAGCCACCAGTCCCACCCTCCCTCCCACCAGTGCACCTTACAGAAGGATCGGTCCTTCCGCCGGCCCCATCTAGGCCCCCCTACCCACCGACGCACCCCGCAGACGCTCCCTTCCCAGGTCAACCGTTTTCCCCACCAGTGCCGTCTAGGGGTGTCGAAGCTGCCACAGAGATCGAGACCACGCCCCCGGAGTCACAGACGCCCGAGCCTCCACCGGATTCACCACCGAAGCTTCAAAGATCACAGAGGACGACCAGGGCCCCCGATCGACTGATTGCTTCATTTTAAAGTGTATAGTTAATAATGAATCATAAATTGTAAATAGTAAATAGAATTGTAAATAGTTACAAAACGCTGTACGGAGGTATTACGGTACCTCCATAACTATAATTTCTACCACGTTACCATGTTGTAATATCAGGCCACCAACCCGCCAGACACTTTTTGAACAGGGGTTGAATGTTGTAGTCTGTGTAGAGGTATTACGGTACCTGGTAATGCTGGAACACCATTGGTAGATATTGTATGTTTCCTATTGGTCAAGCTGTATGGCAGCTCCGCCCTGCAAGGCGGGGTATAAGAGCCCGTGCTGCCCCAGCAGCCGTCATTCTGTACCTGAGCTGCTGGGGGAAACATCTAGCTTATTAAAGCCTTCAGCTGGACTTTAGTGGTCATTGATCGTGCATCACCCGCAATCTGACCTACTCCATCTAGGAAGTCAGGACTAATACCAAAGACTGCCAGGTCTGCGCGGAGTGTAAACTGCGCTTCTACTGGCCAGATCGTGCGCACCTGGTGAAGGCCTCCTGCCCCTTTGAACGCCTCAGCATGGACTTCAAAGGGCCCCTCCCCTCCACCGACCGCAACAAGTACTTTCTTAATGTGGTCGATAAGTATTCCCGATTCCCCTTCGCCGTCCCATGCCCCGCTATGACGTCTGCCACAGTCATCAAAGCCCTCAACACCATCTTCGCTCTGTTCGGTTTTCCCGCCTACGTCCACAGCGACCGGGGATCCTCATTTATGAGCGAGGAACTACGCCAGTACCTGCTCAACAGGAACATTGCCTCGAGCAGGATGACCAGCTACAACCTCAGGGGAAATGGGCAGGTGGAGCGGGAGAATGGGACGGTCTGGAGGGCCGTCCAGCTGGCCCTATTGTCCAGAAATCTCCCAGCCTCCCGCTGGCAGGAGGTCCTCCCCGACGCACTTCACTCCATTCGGTCGCTCCTGTGCACGGCGACAACGAAACCCCCCCATGAATATCTCTTCGCCTTCCCCAGGAAGTCCACCTCCGGGGTTTCGCTCCCAATGTGGCTGGCGGCTCCAGGACCCGTCCTCCTCTGCAAGCACGTGCGGCTCCACAAGCCGGACCCGTTGGTTGAGAGAGCACAGCTACTCCACACAAACCCACAGTACGCCTACGTAACGTACCCCGACGGCCGCCAAGGCACAGTCTCCCTCAGGGATCTGGCACAAGCTGGGTGTCCCCCCCCCCCCCACCCCCCCCAGGCCCGGCACGACCCTCCCCTCCCCTGGCGCACCTCACTGCAGCCCCCGCTCCAGGACAATCCGTCCTCTCCTTGCTCCCACCCGGTGATGAAGAGGATGTAGACACGCTCCCGGAGTCACCGAAGACCAAGCCGATGCCTGAGTCGCCACCAGCACTGCGGCGCTCTCAACGACTGATCAAGGCGCCCGATCGTCTAAATTTGTAACCTTCTCTGTAATTTTAAAACCAACCTGTATGCATATAGTTTTCCACCACCCCCACTGGACTCATTTTTAATGGGGTGAATGTGGTAGGCACCACTATTGTATTATATTGTATATACTGCACTGAATACGAGGGTATTACGGTAAGGCCCCTGTACTACAGGTACGGGGTAGATCCCTGCCTGCTGGCTCCGCCCAGGAGGCGGAGTATAAATGTGTGGGCTCTCCGAACAGCAGCCATTTCTTAAGCTGCTGTAGGAGGCCACACATCTCTGTGTAATAAAGCCTTGATTACATTCTACTCTCATCTCGTCGTAATTGATAGTGCATCACTATTGTTGATGTCTACAAGTATACTAGCACAGCAAGGAATCCAAGGATCAAACAACAGTTCACTGTTTCTTAGGCAGGGAATGGCATCTTACAGCAGCAGTCAATCACCAGAGGGGTCATTAGTCATCACTTGGAATTTTAGAATCTTCTTAAGCCAAAATGGTAGGCTCTCACCCTCGATCCCAGGTGTGTGGGGCGGGGTTCTATCGGAAGGCCCCTTCAGACTGGGGACGCTCTCCCCACAAGGAACGGAGAACTCCAACCGTCCCCCGCCAGCCTACTGGTGAGATCGGTGAGATTGCCCTCATAACCCTCCAGCGCATCTCCTACCCCCCCCTCTCTGGGACCCCTGCTACTTAACATCACTGCAGTTCCTGGGACTCAGGCACGGCACTCTGGTACCTCTTCCGGCTACTGCAGTGCTGAGCCTGGATCAGTTGGAGAATTGTCCGCCAATCAGCTTGGCTGACGACTCGACAGTGCAGCATCTTCATACCAAGTGCAGACCGAAGTCCTGCCTGCTGCCAATCAACACTCACCAAAGCGTGAAATGGCAGCTGGCCGGTCTGAGTCGCCGAGAATGCGTTCCCCATCGACTCTCCGGATGACTTGTGCTGAATGTTCAACATCCTGAAAATTCAGGCCGTAAAGTTACGGCATAGTAGGCACAGAAATCTCTGTCACTTTGGGGCTAAATTGAATGGAGGGTGGGTTTGGGTGAGAGAATGGCAAGGCGGATGCCACATCTGAATGACATCATGGGCGGCACAGTGGTTAGCACGGCTGCCTCACAGTGCGGGGGACCCAGGTTCAACTCCAGCCTTGGGTCACTGTGCACCCACTGTGTGTGGCGTTTGCACATTCTCCTCTGGGTTTCCTCCGGGTGCTCCGGTTTCTTCCCACAGTCTAAAGATGTGCATGTTAGGTGGATTGGCCGTGCTAAATTGCCCCTTAGTGTAAAAAAGATTAGATGGGGTTACGGGGTTAGGGTGGGAGCGTGGGCCTTAATAGGGTACTCTGCCCAAGGGTCGCTGCAGACTCGATGGGCCGAATGGCCTCCTTCTGCACTGTAGTGATTCTATGATTAGAGTGCAGCTCAACTGATTTAAACTGTCCAGCTTCTCGCAGCAGGCGGGAATTTTGTGATAATATGATTGGAGGGCTGCTCAGCTGAGTTGCTTCAGCTGCCCAACATCCAGTAAGATGGGTGAATGCACCTCTCAAAGGATTCTCCCTGACTCTGTGTAAGGCAGCAAGGGGAGGCAGTACGTGAAGATTCATTAAATTTATTTAACACATTTAAGATTGGGACAGATAGATATTGTTTGTCTCTCAGGGAATATAGGGGTATTCGGACGGGCAGGGAAGTGGAGACCCAAAATCAGCCATGATGGTATTGAATTATGGAGCAGGCCTAACAGGCCACATGGTCCACCCGTTTCACTTATTTCTTGTGTTTTTGTGAGCAGCACCCACATTTAGATTTCAAAGATTTCATTCAGCAAAACCGTAGCACAATCAATCACTCACGAGACGAGATGAGAAGGAGTCGAACGATGGCTTTATTATGCAGACTTGTTCCCCAGCAGCACAGTTACAGAATGCGGCTGCTGGGAGTACCTGGGCTCTTGTACTGCGCCTTACTGGGTGGAGCCGGCAGGCGGCTGATCCAATCTGGACCCAGTGTCTATCCACCAAAGCCTCTCGGCATCACAGGGTACCTTAATATCCCTAATACATACCACCACATTCACCCCTTGTTAAAAAGGAACCCGGCGGGGTAGTGGGCCGCATGGTGGTAGGGGTTTACAGAGTCGGTACCTAGGATGCCGCTATCACGGCGGCTATGTTCCGATATCAACTACTAGTACCACTTACAATGCCGCTTTTACTGGGCAACCCAAAAAGATTATTTACAGAGGCATTTCTTGCTTTACTATACTGATTCGATGAGTCGAATGGGTGCTCTGGTCGTCCTCGCTGATCATCTTAGCCCCGGTGGTGATGCAGGCGCTGGTTCGGGACCCGTCAACTCTGGGAGTGTCGCGATGCCTCTTCCCGCTCGAATACCCCTATTCGGGGTCAGGGGAAGGACTGATCCACCCGGGAAGGGGGCGGCTGTGGGGTGCGCCGGTGGGAGGGAGGGGGTAATTGCTGTTGGGGGGGGAGGGGGGTGTGGAGCTCCAGAGGGGGTGACGGGTGTTGGGGGGGGGGGGAGCTCCGGCGGGTGCCAGGTCCCGCAGGGAGACCGTGTCCTGTCGGCCGTCGGGGTACGCCACGTAGGCGTATTGAGGGTTCGCGTGGAGGAGATGCACCCTCTCGACCAGTGGGTCCGCACATGCTTTCGGAGCAGGATGGGTCCCGGGGCTGCCAGCCAGGTCGGAAGTGACGTTCCGGAGGAGGACAAGGAGGCCTTCGTGAGGTGTTTGATTCGTTGTTGTACACAGCAGCGACCGGATGGAATGGAGGGCGTCTGGGAGGACTTCCTGCCAGCAGGAAACTGGGAGACTTCTGGACCGTAGGGCCAGCAGGACGGTCTTCCAGACAGTTCCGTTCTCCCTCTCTACCTGACCGTTCCCCCAGGGGTTGTAACTGGTCGTCCTGCTCGAGGCGATGCCCTTGCTGAGCAGGAATTGACGCAGTTTGTCGCTCCAGAAGGAGGACCCCCTATCGCTATGCATGTAGGCCGGTAAACCGAACAGTGTAAAGATGGTGCCGAGGGCTCTAATGACCGTGGCCTCGGTCATGTCGGGACAGGGGATGGTGAAAGGGAACCGGGAGTATTCGTCAATCACGTTCAGGAAGTACGTGTTGCAATCGGTGGAGGGGAGGGGGCCTTTGAAGTCCAGACTGAGGCGCTCAAAGGGACGGGAAGCCTTTATCAGGTGCGCTTCATCTGGCCGGTAGAAATGCGGCTGCACTCTGCGCAGATCTGGCAGTTCCTGGTGGCTGTCCTGTCCTCCTCGATGGAGTAGGGCAGGTTGCGGGTCTTTACGAAGTGATAGAACCGAGTGACCCCAGGGTGGCAGAGGTCATCGTGGAGGGTTCGGAGATGGTCCACTTGTGCGTTGGCACATGTGCCGCGGGATAGGGCATCGGACGGCTCGTTCAGCTTTCCGGGACGATATAAGATCTCATAATTATAGGTGGAGAGTTTGATCCTCCACTGCAAGATCTTGTCGTTCTTGATCTTGCCCCGCTGTGCATTATTGAACATGAAGGCAACCGACCGTTGGTCAGTGAGGAGAGTGAATCTCCTACCGGCCAGGTAATGCCTCCAATGCCGCACAGCTTCCACTATGGCCTGGGCCTCCTTTTCCACTGAGGAGTGGGGGATTTCTGAGGCGTGGAATGTGCGTGAAAAGAAGGCCACGGTCTGGCCGCTTGGTTGAGGGTTGCCGCCAGAGTTACGTCAGACGCGTCGCTCTCGACCTTGAAGGGGAGGGACTCGTCAATTGCGTGCATCGTGGCCTTTGCGATATCCGCTTTGATGCGGCTGAAGGCCTTGCGGGCCTCTGTCGACAGGGGAAAAACCGTGGACTGGATTAGTGGACGGGTCTTGTCCACGTAGTTGGTGGCCCACTGGGCGTAATAAGAGAAGAAGCCCAGGCAGCGTTTCAGGGCCTTGGAGCAGTGGGGGAGGGGGAACTCCAATAGGGATGCGTTCGGGGTCTGGGCCTATCACTCCATTTTGCACTACGTAGCCGAGGATGGCTAGACGGTCGGTGCTAAACACGCATTTCTCCGTCATGGCCCTGCTGGTCGTGGCCGCAGATGATGACGTTGTCGAGGTACGGGAACGTGGCCCGCAAACCGTACCGGTCAACCATTCGGTCCATCTCCCGTTGGAAGACCGAGACCCCGTTAGTGACGCCGAATGGAACCCTTAAAAAGTGATAGAGCCGCCCATCTGCTTCAAAGGCAGTGTACGTGTGGTCGCTCGGGCGGATGGGGAGCTGGTGATTGGCGGACTTAAGGTCCACCGTGGAAAAGACCTTGTTCTGTGCAATCCGATTGACCATGTCGGATATGCGGGGGAGAGGGTACGCATCCAGCTGCGTGTACCTACTGATGGTTTGACTATAGTCTACGACCATCCTCTGCTTCTCCCCGGTCTTTACAACTACCACCTGAGCTCTCCAGGGACTATTGCTGGCCTGGATTATGCCTTCACTCAGCAGCCGCTGGACTTCTGACCGGATAAAAAATTGGTCCTGGGCGCTGTACCGTCTGCTCCTAGTGGCAACTGGTTTGCAATCCGGAGTGAGGTTCGCGAACAGGGAAGGCGGATCGACCTTGAGGGTCGCGAGGCTGCAGATAGTGAGTGAGGGTATAGGGCCACCGAATTTAAACGTTAAACTCTGGAGGTTACACTGAAAATCCAATCCCAGGAGTGTGGCAGCGCAGAGGTGGGGAAGGACGTAAAGCCGATAGTTCTTGAACTCCCACCCCTGCACCGTGAGGTTCGCGATGCAGAACCCTTTGATCTCTACTGAAGGGGACCCTGCCGCCAGAAATTTTTTTGATTACTCGGGTGGATCGGAAGGGAACAGCGTCTTACCGTATCGGGATGTATAAAATTCTCCGTGCTCCCAGAGTCGATCAGGCAGGGCGTCTCGTACCCGTTTGTCAATACTGTCGTTGTTGCTGTTTGGAGCATTCGGGGCCACGACTGGTCGAGGGTCACAGAAGCCAGTCGTAGTTGCTGCATCGGGGCATTTTCTTCAGGCCCCGTGGGGCCGTCCATCCCGGGGTCCTTCGCCGTCAGCCAAGATGGCGGCATACACGGGTCGCATGCGGTCGGGGATGGACAAGATGGCGCCGCCCATGGATCGCACGTTGCCGGAGGAGAACGGAGGAAATGACGGCACCAATCCCTCCCGCATGGAGTCCGGGACCCAAGATGGCGGCGCCCGTTGGCCGCACATGGATCGCTGGGGGGATTGTGTTTGGGGTTCTGCCCCGGAGATTGCGGCTACCCCCCGGGCCTGGCACACTGCTAGAAAGTGCCCCTTTTTGCCGCACCCTTTACAGAGGGCCGAGCGGGCCAGGCAGCGCATTCGGGGGTGTTTCGGGGGTGTTTCCCCTGCCCACAAAAGTAGCAGCGGGCCCCCCCCCGGGTGATTTGCCGTTCTGGCAGCGCAGGCCTGCGGGGGGGCAGGGGGTCCCGGGGGTTCGGCCGCGGCGGGGGTCCACGGTGCCCAAGGGGCTGCCGCGCGGTCGGGGGGGTAGGCACGGGCGTTCTGCGATGCCACATCGAACGAGGCCGCGATGGCCCATGCCTCTTTGAGTCCTAGTGCGTCTCTTTCCAGCAATCGCTGGCGAATTTGGGATGAGAGCCACGAATGCATCTCGGACCAGTAGCTCTGTGTGTTCGTTAGCTGAAACCGATGGGCAGTTGCAGTATTAACTCCCCAGCATTAACAGCGCACTGAAGAATTCGTCCAGCGATTCCCCGGGGATTTGCAGTCTCGTTGCGAGCTGGTGGCGTGCATAGACCTGGTTGACGGGCCGAACGTAGATTCCTATCAGCATGGTGAGTGCTCACCCTGGAATGCAGGACCTGCATTTTCTGTTCTTCTGTCGGTATGCCGGGGGCCGTTCGGAGGTATCCATGAAAACACGCTAACAACGAATCAAACATTTCAAACATGTTTAAAAGTGGCCGCTGAGTTTGCCGCGTGGGGGCTGATTCGCAGACACTCCGGGATGATTCGGAGCTCCATGTCCTTTAAAGTTTGCGTAATAAATTGTAGCACAATCAATCACTCATGAGACGAGATGAGAAGGAGTCGAACGATGGAGTCAACTCTTAAGAAATGAGGCAAACATTCAAGGGAAATGCCGATTCGGGGGAACCACAGATTTGAGCCAGGGAAGTGGGATGGAAATTTTCTGAAATGGGAGGAGAAGAGGATTAAGGCACTAAAAGATTTGTTTCTTAAGGGTCTGTTTGCAGGATTTAAGGAGCTGGAAGCGAAATATGGGCAGGAACAGGGGGAAATGTTTAGATACATGCAGGTTCGAGATTTTGCCAGAAAGGAGATACAGAGCTTCCCGGAGGAACAGGCCTCCACATTGCTGGAGGAGGTGCTGAAGACAGGGGGACTGGAGAAGGGGCTAGTGTCGGCAGTTTCCGGAGCTATTTTGGAAGAGGAGAAGGCACCACTAGAAGGGATCAAAGCGAAGTGGGAAGAAGAGTTGCGAGAGGATATTGAGGAGGGGTTCTGGTGTGAGGTGCTCCGGAGAGAGAATGCCTCCACCTTGTGCGCGAGGTTGGGGCTGATACAGCTGAAGGTGGTATACAGAGCACACCTCACGAGGGCGAGGATGAGCCGATTCTTTGAAGGAGTAGAAGATGTGTGTGAATGCTGGGGGTGGGGGGCGCTAATCACGTTCATATGTTTTGGCCCTGTCCAAAGCTGTAAGATTACTGGAAGGAGGTTTTTACGGTAATGTCTAAAGTGGTGCACGTGAAACTGCACCTGGGCCCCCGGAAGGCCATATTCGGGGTGTCGACCCAGCCAGGGTTGGAAACGGGTGCGGAGGCAGATGTTGTAGCCTTTACCTCGTTGATAGCCCGAAGGCGGATCCTGATGGGATGGAGAGCAGCCTCTCCACCCTGTGCCCTGGCGTGGCGGGGGGGGGGGGGGGGGGGGGGGGGGCCTGGTGGAATTCTTGACTCTTGAGAAGGTTAAGTTTGAACTGAGGGGAAGGATGGAGGGGTTCTACAATGCATGGGCATTATTCATTATGCACTTTCAAGAACTGGATAACATCGAACATTAGTTTGGGGGGGTGGGTGGGAGAGTTGGGGGGGAGGGGGGGCTGTGTGTGTTAATGGTGACTATGGGAGATCCCTAATTCCATTTTGTCATTTGTTTATGTGAACATGCGGGTTAATGTTTGGGGTTTGGTGGGAGGATGGGATCGTTGTTATTGATATGGGGATTGACATATTTGTTACTAATTATTGTTTATTGTTGGTGGGTGTAAATTTGGGAGAAAATGTGAAAAAGGAGGGGAATTAAAATATTTACAAAAAGAAATGAGGCAAATGTAACTTCTTTTTACTAACATATTACAAGTCAAAATTATGCACTGAAATTAAGGCAGTTGGAGAATGTGTGGTGATGTACAAACATTGACATATGGTTCAATTCAAAGGTGATTCTAATGAAAGCCAATTTGTTGCACTATTAGAGCAAAGGATGAGAGACCACACCATGGGAAACATCCACAAGGAAACACTGATGCAACCACATTTTTAAAACTACATATCCATAAATATGTTACTCCAGGAAATGTCCAGACTTCCATAACCACCTCTAATTCCTTAGCAGCAATAGCCATCTGGTGTGATTTGAGCCATAGAGATCAGGAAGCTTGGCTGGATTCAATTCTCGATCCAGGCTAATTTGGCCATGTGACATTGCCATTAGCGGTAGCTCTGGGTTAGAAAAGGTGGACAATGGTCTTGACTCTGATGCTTTATAGTTGAATACTATTCTAATACTCACTATCCAGATTCACACAAATGGAGGGTGAGTTTTCATTCAGCTGCTGAGGTGGAATCTGAGGCCAAAGAGGTTATAGTTACTCCCTACCAGCCGGCATGCAAGTCTCCTGCCCTGGTCCTGCCTCCCAACTATTTTAATGGAAACGTGATCAGAATTGAGGCTGGGAGTCTTGGGTTACAGGAAGATATAGACGGGATGGTCAAATGGGCAGAAAGGTGGCAGATGGAATTTAATCCTGAAAAGTGTGAGGTGCTACACTTTGGAAGGAGCAATTTAACAAGGAAATATTCAATGAATGGTACCACACTGGAAAGGCCTGAGGAACAAAGAGACCTTGGCATGTTGTAAATAAAAGGCTGAAGGACAGGTTAATATGGTGGTGAAAAAGGCATATAGTACACTTGCCTTTATCAATTTGGGCATAGATTACAAAAGCAAGGAAGCAAGTGAGTTCTCCCAGTGAGCCAGAGAAAACACAGCCAGAGTGAGACACAGCGAAGAGTGAGTTTGGGAATTTGAAGCTAGGTCAGAATTCAAAGCTGGGTGGGGAGGAGGTGCTTTTCATCCCTGGGAAGTGACTGGTAAGTGTTTTTTCTTTTCGTTTGTACATTTCTTTATTTTTTCTTTCGTTTTTTGGAATTGTAGTTGTATAAGTAAACCTAAGGTTTAAGACATGGCAGAAGATCCCAGACCCGTGTCATGCTCCTCATGTGCGATGTGGGAGCTCAGGGACACGCCCACTGTCCCTGGCTCCTTCACATGCAAGATGTGTGTCCAGTTGCAGCTCCTGTTAGACTGCTTGACGGCTCTGGAGCTGCGGATGGACTCACTTTGGAGCATCCACGATGCTGAGGACATTGTGGAAAGCACGTTTAGCGAGTTGGTCACACCGCAGGTGAAAGTTACTGACCAAAAGACAGAGCAAGAGTAAGAAGGCAGTGCAGGTGTTCCTCTGCGGTCATCTCCCTGCAAAACAGATATACCACTTTGGATACTGTTGAGGGAGATGGCTCACCAGGCACCATGGCTGGCTCTGCTGCGCAGGAGGGCAGGAAGAAGAATGGCAGGGCTATAGCAATAGGGGACTCAATCGTAAGGGGAATAGACAGGCGGTTCTGCGGACGCAATCGAGACTCCAGGATGGTATGTTGCCTCCCTGATGCAAGGGTCAAGGATGTCTCGGAGCAGCTGCAGGACATTCTGGGGGAGGAGGGTGAACAGCCAGCTGTTGTGGTGCACATAGGCACAACGATATAGGTAAAAAACGGGATGAGGTCCTACAAGCTGAATCCAGGGAGTTAGGAGTTAAACTAAAAAGTAGGACCTCAAAGGTAGTAATCTCAGGATTGCTACCAGTGCCACGAGCTAGTCAGAGTAGGAATGGCAGGATAGAGAGGATGAATGCGTGGCTCGAGAGATAGTGCAAGAGGGAGGGATTCAAATTCCTGGGGCATTGGAACCGGTTCTGGGGAGGTGGGACCAGTATAAACCAGACGTTCTGCACCTGGGCAGGACTGGAACCGATGTCCTGGGGGGGGGGGGGGGGGTTTGCTAGAGCTGTTGGGGAGGGTTTAAATTAATGTGGCAGGGGGGATGGGATCCAGTGTAGGAAGTCGGAGGGAAGTAAAACGGGGCCAGAAACAAAAAGCAGTAAGGGGGAAAATGTAAGGCAGAGGTGCCATAGTCAAAAACCAAAAAGGGCCACAGTACAGGGTCCAGTGACTGAGGAGAGTATGAAAAGGGAGGTGGCCAATGCAGGATTGAGGGTGCTGTACCTAAATGCGCGCAGTATACGGAACAAGGTAAATGAGCTTGTTGCGCACATTGAAATTGGCCGGTACGATGTTGTGGGCATCACAGTGACGTGGCTGCAAGGGGATCAGGGCTGGGATCTAAATATCCAAGGATATATGTCCTATCGAAAGGACAGGCAGAAGGGCAAAGGGGGCGGGGTTGCATTGTTTGTAAAGAATGAAGTTAAATCGATAGCAAGGAGCGATATATGAAATGAAATGAAAATCGCGTATTGTCATAAGTAGACTTCAAATGAAGTTACTGTGAAAAGCCCCTAGTCGCCACATTCCGGCACCTGTCCGTCGAGGCTGGTACGGGAATTTAGCCGCGCTGCTGGCCTGCCTTGGTCTGCTTTCAAAGGGCTGGGGTAACGGCAAATCCAGCCCATTGTCTCACTCATTCAATTATGACATGACTCATTATAATCCCTTTTATTTCATATGTTAATTTTCCAGGTTACACATTTTCTTACAGTGCTCAATAGAACTTTTAGAATTACAACACCACATTATAAGGCCATTACGGACTCTGGTCATTGAATTATCCTCTATCCTTCTTTTGTGTATAAAATTAAAGGAATGACTGAATGATAGACATAAATCTTCTGGAGTTTGAAATGAGTACTGAGCATCCTCACATCAGTCACAAAGTAGACTCATTAAAGATCTTTCCCCAACCATAGCAGAACACTCGCTATTGTTATAATATAACATCTTCCAACTCCTACATCAACCATTCATGTGTCTTTCCAATGAAAATTGGCAATTTGCCACCACTCTTATCCAGGTCATGGGGAACTCATGGCTACTGGAATCAGGCCATTACAGGCTGGGCTCATTGAATTTTGTCTTAATATACTGTGCCTCACAGTATCTACAGCCTGATATCTCAGCTCAGAAAACTCAAGTATAGAGTCAGCAGTTTATGAAGTTAAACAATAGAGTTGGAAATTTTAAACTTTTCTTGACAGGATTTGAGTGTTGCTGGCAAGGCCCACATTTGTTGTCAATGTCTGATTGCCCATGAGACGCAAGTTGTAAATTGCACTGTCCAATATTAGTCATTCCCCTGTAGTACATTTCTTTATCTATTATTTTAGCAAAAGCATTGGCCCATTTATATTAAATAGATTTACACCTTCATTTAAGTAGCAGACAGAGGAATTTCATTTGAAAACAGTAATAGGTTCGTCACTATATACCATATAAAATTTCAACCAAGTTGACGGCAACATTCAGCAAAGATACTGTTACAATGGGATATTTTCATACACAATTGCGCTGAAACCATGCTCTGGAATGTTCATATTAAAATTTCAGAGCTTAACATACAAACTCATAATTTGTCAAATAAAGAACTGTTTAAACATAAAGAATAACATGTTGCATGAACAAAAGTCAAGTGACTGATTCACTGTCTGTTCTGCTGCCATTCACTCAACTCATCCATCAGCAACTTGTATTAAGCTTCAAATTTGCTTGCGAACATCTCACAATCTTGCATTTAAGTACAACATTCGAATCAGATCAGCAGAGTCTAAAGCAAGAAGGACATCTCTATAAGGGCTTCCAATCTGATGGCTTAAGTCTGTGTTCGACAGGAAAATTATCAGCTCTTCCTTTTCATCTGTTCAGAACACAAGAGATTTCTAAACCGGGAAGCACACAGCCTATTGCACGAATGCCCACATGCTTCTGCATTGTACCTCTTTGTTCCTTTTCAACTGCCAACATGTTTTTTAGCAGCTAATTATCTTCCCCTGTATTAGCCATTTGTTCCACCTGCTTAGTTGGCTCAATGCTAGAAATTACACACAAGACTAGAAAATTCCACTTACTGTCTCTGTATTCATTCAGATACTGACTAGTCTGTTGTCGAGGCAAACTAGGATTTTCCATTCAAAATCAATGAATTAGCCTAAGTACTGTGATCAGAGACTAGCAACCCAAGCCTCCAGTCAGCAGAGAGCAATCAAACTAAAGAGATAGGCCAATGAGCATATCAGAAATGTAGTGGCTCGAGGCAATACTGCGGAGGTTTCTTGTACACCCAAATTGAGAACAAGGAAAAGGTTAACTAAATAGTCACAGAGGTCTCTGATAATATTCTTCACTCCCCGATCCACACTGCACACTGGTGATGTCTGCTAATCCTACCTGTTTCACTAGTTGGGTTGTGCCTCTCAGCTACTTGCATGGTCTACATGCTTCCGTATTCCTCTGCCTTGCAAATCCACCATGTGTGAATCCGGACCAGACTTCGCCACAATTCTGCCAGGTAACCACAGTGGGCCAGATGCCAAGCTTCTTACATAGACCAGGTCAGCAATTTTAAATGACCCATTTCCTTTTACCGAATCATACTGATGCTTTTGGGAGGCATCCCACTCCTGTTCCTTCCCTGCCAAATATGGAAAAACAAGGTCTAAGCAAGTCTGGAGGCGATGTCCCATTAGGAGCTCTGAAGGTGTGACTCAGGTGGTAGAATGGGGGTGCTGGTATATGAGAGAAGGAAGTTGGCCAACTTGAGGCGTAACGGTCTATTAGGCTGTTTCCTCATTGAAGATGTGAATGTCTGAACTGCACTCTCTGCTAATCCGTTTGAGGCCAGGCGGTAAGGGCTGTTCGAATGTTGTGGTTGCTGTTTGGCGAAGTGATGGAATTCCTCTCTGGTAGACGCAGTGCCATTGTCAGACACAAATGCCTCGGGGAGGTTGGGGATAGGGAAGATATGATGCAGTGTGTCAATGGTGGCTGCTGAGCCTGTTGTCCCCATCTCTTGAACATCCAACCATTTGGAGTGGGCATCCACTACTCTTAGGAACATTCTTCTCAGGAAAGGGTTTACAAAAGCAATATGTAACATTGTCCATGGATTGCCAGGACATTCCCATGGATGCAGGTGGGCCATGAGTGGCAAGGTTTGCTGTGCCTTACCAATGCTGAACCACCATAGTATCTCTTGGCCAACATTTTCATCTGCCCTTTGGCCTAGGCATGCACTGTGCAACTCGTGCAGCAGTGGCCCGCTTTCCGGGGGTGGTACCACACACCCAGGAACCCCAGAGTAAAACTCCACCCTCAGAACTGCGCTCATCTTTTCTGATGAGGTAGGGCTTTCGCTGATCTGAGTGATCAAGGTACCACCCGGGCAGGACCATTTGCTTCACCTTGAAAAGGATTGCATCACTTCAAGTGCAGTTCTTGATGTAGGCTGAGGAGACCGGCAGGGTGTCTAGAAAACTTAACGCCAGGACAATCTCTTGTAGTACAGGTGGTGGTGTCAGAGTTTGGGGAAGCAGGAGCCGTCTCAAGGCATCGGTATTTGAGATCTGTATCCCAGGCCGGTGCTGATGGTTATACGCTGCCAACAATAAAGTCCACCACTGTACCCTGGCGAAAGCAATTGGAGCAATTAGCTTGTCCTCATGGAGGAGTCCCAGCAGTGGCTTTTGGTCAGTCATTATGGTAAAACGGCAGCCGTACATGTACTAGTGGAATTGTTTTACACCCTATATTCCAGCAAGCCTTCTTTTTGAATCTGTATATACTTACATTCTGTGATGGTGAGAGTTTGTGAGGAGAATCGATGGCATCTCTCTGTTGTCCTTCACCCTATGGGACAAGACCACCTTATACCATAAGGCGCAGCGCCACAGGTCAAGATGATTTGTTTACTTGGATGAAAATGGACCGACAAGCTGGACGACTGTAGAGCCTGTTTAACACAGTGGAAAGCTTTGTGGTTCTTTCCAATCCCAGCACTTGTGTTTCTTTAAAAGGAGGTGTAGTGGCGCCAACATAGTTGCCAAATTGGGGATGAACTGACCATAGTAGTTAGTTATCCCTAAAAATGATTTAACCTCTGTGACATTCTTTGGTGCAGGGGCCTCTTTTATGGCCCTCATCTTATTCTCAAGGGGTTACAGGCCTTTTGATTCCACTTTGAACACTAAGTATCTGACCTCGTTGGCCTGGAATGTACACTTCTCTCACTCAATCTGATGCCTGTTTCTGGATCTTCTTAGAACTTCTTCTAAGCTGGCTAGGTGCTCTTCGTGCGATTTCCCCATCACTAAAATATCATCTGGGTAAGCCACAACCTTCCGGATGCCATGGAGTAGATTTTCCACTGTTCAGTGAAAGATTGCACAGGTGGAGGAGATACCAAAAGATAATCTGGTGTGTTGAAAAAAAACCTTTGTGCATATTAACGGTCACATACCTCTGGGAATCTTTGTCCAGTTTCAATTGCAAATAAGCGTGGCTTAAGTCAAGGTTTGTGTATGTCAGGCCCCCCCGTCAACTTCACATAAAGGCCTTCTATTCGGGGAATCGGGTATTTGTCAAGTTGGACTGCTGAATTAATTGTAAGCTTGTAGTCCTCGCAGTTCCTGACTGACCAGTCTGGTTTTAAAACAGGGGTGATGGGGGCCGCCCACTCAAATAATTGCACAGGCTTTATAACCCCAATTCTTCCCAGCGCTTTACCTCAGCCTCAACCTTTTAGTGCAAGGTGTGAGGGATAGGCCTAACCTTGAAGAACTTTAGTGTGGATTCAGGATTGATGTAGATCTTGGACTTCACCCCTCGAATTCGGCCTAGCTCATTCTGAACCATCACAAGCGTCACCAATTCATCGAATGATTTTGTGTTGGGATCCTCCAGGTACATTAGATTTTTTATGAGATTGTAGGTCTGGGGCCCACAAACTGTTAATAAAATAACCTTCCGGCCATCTTCCCCTGTGATTTCGATGGCAATAAAGAAATACCGAAGCTGCTCAATATACTGGCTCCAGTCTTCGGTCCCCTGACCAAACAGATCAATTTTCCCACTCATAGGCATGGGTTTTACTTCGCTCATTGTTTTTCGATGTAACCCCTTCCCCCATGCATTCTAAGACTTGCGATCATTGTCTGATTTATGCTCGTTGCCAATGTGGTGGCACAAGGCAATATTGTGGAGGCTTCTTGTATAACCAAATGATGTTTATTGAGAACAAGGATATGGTTAACTATAAACAGGCACGGAGGTTTCTGAAACAGGTCTTCATTCGACAACACCAAGTTGCTCCCAGGGCCCTGTACTTTTTCCCAATTGGTCGGGGTTGACGCGCTCATGCACGTTCAGCCTCAAGCCACGAGCGACCGGGAGGGATTGCTCCTTAAACGGGCCATACTACCACGGGAAAGTAGGGAGTGGTGCAGCAGTGGATTTATCATGACAGTCTGCTTCTGTTGCAACTTGCATTAACTGCCCCATAGCAATATTTTGAAACCCATATTTCAAGTTTCTTCCACTCAAGCTCTCCTCTTGATAAAACTAAAAAAAAATTTTAATATATAAATTTAGAGTACCCAATTAATTTTTTCCAATTAAGGGGCAATTTAGCGTGGCCAATCCACCTACCCTGCACATCTTTGGGTTGTGGGGGGGAAACCCACGCAAACACGGGGAGAATGTGCAAACTCCACACGGACAGTGACCCAGAGCCGGGATCAAACCTGGGACCTCGGCGGCGTGCGGCAGCAGTGCTAACCCACTGCGCCACCATGCTACCTCGATAAAACTAAAATTAACCTTGCCATCTCTCTTTTAGGTGTGCACATAGAATTTAAAGTGCAGAAGGAGGCCATTCAGCCCATCGGGTCTGCACCGGCCCTGGGAAAAAGCACCCTACCTAGGCCCACACCCCCACCCTATCCCCGAAACCCAGTAACCCCACCCAACTCAACTCAACTCAACCCAACCTTTTTGGACACTAAGGGTAATTTAGCATGGCCAATACACCTAACCTGCACATTATTTGGACTGTGGGAGGAAACCGGAGCACCCGGAGGAAACCCACACAGACACGGGGAGAAAGTGCAAACTCCACACAAACAGTGACCCAAGCCAGGAATCGAACGTGGGATCCCGGAGCTGTGAAGCAACTGTGCTAACCACTGTGCTACCGTGCCCCTCTGCAGGAAGAACACAAGTCCTCTCTGAATCCAGCCCACCAGCACTTCATAAAGACATACTGACTATGGCTCTTCCAAGAAACATAAGATTGTATTTATTTAGTGCAGAGTTGCTTTACAGAGGGTCAGAAAGAAAGAGGTGAAGGGTTACAAAAATACCATTGATAGAATTTTACGCTGGGATAGGTTTCCCACCCCTGACATAAATGTTGAGAGGGCAAACCTGCCCCTACTTGGCTGATTCATCCTGAAGCCACTTAGTGGCCATCGGACCGTTATTTGGCTTGAGGCAGGCAGTCATGGAGGATGTCCCACCGCTGAGAGCTGTCAGCCAGAGGACCAGCAGTTCTCTTGGCTCAGCAGTACCACTGGAGCGTTGTGGCCCATGCTGGGACTGCAGGCAGTTCCCTGCAGAAGAGGAGTCAGGTGTTCAGGGTCACACCAAGGTAGGCTGGCAGGCCTTCCACACCCCAGGTAAAGTTCCAACAGCAGTGACCCAGCCTGCAATCCCTCCCTTGGTGGGGGTGGGTGGTGTTGTCATTCTGGTTGTATTGTGAAATTCAGGAGAATTTACTGAAGCTACTAGCTTGGAGATTTTCCTGAAAGGGAGTGCAAGGGGCGATATATTTAGCACATTCTACCCTTCCTAAACTTGAGATTATCCAACTCTACTGCCCACGTTCTGACACAAAGCCCTGCTCATCCATGTCCCTTTGTCCTTGCTGCCTTGCATGGACTCTCAGTCATGCAATGCCTCAATTTTAATCTTGTCTTCCTTGTTTTCCAATGCCTCCATGGCCTTTCTCCTCCCCATCTCTCTAAACGCCTCCACAAACCTCCGAGATCAGCGCTCCTCTAATTCTGGCCACGAGAACATCTCCAATTTTAACTGGTTCGCCATTGGTGGCCAAGCATTCATGCTGCCTCCACCCTAAGCTCTGGAACCCCCTCCCTAAACCCATCCATTTTTCTACCAGTTTTTCCTTCTTTAAGATGCTCCTTCAAACCTACCTTTGACGAAACATTTGGGCATCTGGCCTCACATCCCAAATGACTTGTTGTCTAATTTTATTTTATAATATCCCGGTGAAGCACCTTGGGATGTTTTATTATGGTTTAAAAGTGCTACATAAATAAAAATTGCTGTTGCTGTAAAAGAAGGATGTTAGAAGAGCATCAAGCAGTGTTCCTCACAACCCATTAGAGCATTTTCTTTAGACAAGTTATCCAAAGACTTGGACAACTCTTGGGCTGCAGAGTAAACAAGGATAAATACCGAGGCATTGAACAGTATTTGGGAGATGTGAGGCCGTAAGTGCTGGGGAATAATTTTAAAACAATAAAAAAATTTAGAGTACCCAATTCTTTTTTTCCAATTAAGGGGCAATTTAGCCTGGCCAATCCACCTACCCTGCACATCTTTGGGTTGTGGGGGTGAGACCCACGCAGACATGTGTCTGTGGGGAGACTGTGCGTGCGGCCGGGATCGAACCCGGGTCCTCAATGCCGTGAGGCAGCAGTGCTAACCACTACGCCGCCGTGGTGCTGGGGAATAATGGCTGGGGATCTATGGTGTTGATCCCACTGGGGTTGGTGGGTTTGGGAGATGTTACTCAATTTACATACTTTGTAGAAGGAGCTATTTATGGAACAACAGCAAATAACTTGCATTTATAAAGTATCTTTAACATAGTTAAATGTTAACTATGGACCGTCTGCACCCATAACTCAGCACCCATGGACCAGTTGAACGAGGAACATTCCTCGTCACAACGGACGTCTCGGCACTCTACACCAGCATCCCCCATGACGACGGCATTGCTGCAACAGCCTCAGTACTCAACACCGAGAACTGCCAATCTCCAGACGCAATTCTGCAACTCATCCGCTTCATTCTGGATCACAACGTCTTCACCTTCGACAACAAGTTCTTCATGCAGGCGCACGGACCAGCCATGGGGACCAAATTCGCACCCCAATACGCCAACATCTTCATGCACAAGTTTGAACAGGACCTACTCACCGCACAGGACCTTCAACCGATGTTATACACCAGATACATTGATGACATTTTTTTCCTTTGGACCCACAGCGAAGAATCACTGAAACGACTACACGATGACATCAATGAGTTCCATCCAACCATCAGACTCACCATGGACTACTCTCCAAAATCAGTTGCATTCTTGGACACACTCGTCTCCATCAAGGACGGTCACCTCAGCACTTCGCTTTACCGCAAACCCACAGATAACCTCACGATGCTCCACTTCTCCAGCTTCCACCCTAAACACATTAAAGAAGCCATCCCCTATGGACAAGCTCTCCGTATACACAGGATCTGCTCAGACGAGGAGGAGTGTAACAGACATCTACAGACGTTGAAAGATGCCCTCATACGAACGGGATATGGCGCTCGACTCATCGATCGACTTTTCCAACTCGCCACAGCAAAATACTGCACTGGCCTCCTCAGAAGACAAACATGGGACACAACCGACAGAATACCCTTCGTCGTCCAGTACTTTCCCGGCGCGGAGAAACTACAACATCTTCTTCACAGCCTTCAACACGTCATCGATGAAGATGAACATCTTGCCAAGGTCATCCCCACACCCCCACTACTTGCCTTCAAACAACCGCGCAACCTCAAACAAACCATTGTTTGCAGCAAACTACCCAGCCTTCAGAACAGTGACCACGACACCACACAACCCTGCCATGGCAATCTCTGCAAGACGTGCCAGATCATCGACATGGATACCACTATTACACGTGAGAACACCACCCACCAGGTACGCGGTACATACTCGTGCGACTCGGCCAACGTTGTCTCCCTCATACGCTGCAGGAAAGGATGTCCCGAAGCGTGGTACATTGGCGAGACCATGCAGACGCTGCGACAACGAATGAGCGAACATCGCGCGACAATCACCAGGCAGGAATGTTCCCTTCCAGTTGGGGAACACTTCAGCAGTCAAGGGCATTCAGCCTCTGATCTCCGGGTAAGCGTTCTCCAAGGCGGCCTTCAGGACGCGCGACAACGCAGAATCGCCGAGCAGAAGCTTATAGCCAAGTTCCGCACACATGAGTGCGGCCTCAACCGGGACCTGGGATTCATGTCGCATTACATTCATCCCCCACCATCTGGCCTACGAAATCCTACCAACTGTCCTGGCTTGACACAATTCACACCTCTTTAACCTGGGGTTACCCCATCTCTGGATCTGTAAAGATTTAATCACCTGCTAATGGTCGCATTCCAAGCATTGTCTGGCACCTTTGAATTTGTCTATATATGTTTCTGGAACATACCTCTTCATTCACCTGAGGAAGGAGCAGCACTCCGAATGCTAGTGACATCGAAACAAACCTGTTGGACTTTAACCTGGTGTTGTAAGACTTCGTACTGTGCTCTCCCCAGTCCAACGCCGACATCTCCACACCATAGTTAAATGTGTCAAGGTACTTCACAGGAGGGATGTCAAACAAAATTAGACACCAAGTCTCATAAGGAGCTATGAGGACATAGTGGTGGATTTTAAGGAGATCCTGAAGGGAAGAGGAGAGAGATTTAGAGAGGGAATTCTGGACCTGAGGACCTTGGTTGCTGAAGGCACAGTTGCCAGTGGCTTCAGTACAAGGTTAGGAGACAGAAAGGAATGCCGATAGCGACCTCTGGTGGTGGAAAGGAACCAATTCAAACATTTAATAAATAACGTCAAAGATTACGCAATTTAACTTCAGCCCAAAAAAGGCATTTCATAATCTAAAAGGCTGATTGTTACTCGAAGCAGGAATCAGGGCTATGGGGGCTGAAACCCCACTGGCTGGTGGGGTTAGCCTCGGAGATTTTGATCCCGATCCTTGGTGACTCCTGCCAGTGGCATCACCACCAGGGAGTAGGTGCTAATATTGGTGGCGGAGGTAATGGTGTGGGGGGCGGGAGTTGCCGGTGGTCAGGCGACTGCTTGGGTACTAATGAAAAGAGTCCCCAGCAAGGTACATCGGGAGGCGGGGGGAGGTGGTAGGGTGTGCATGGCATTCGGGGGCCCAACGTGTCTTTTTGGAGCCAGGAAGAACACCTACACCGTCTTGTATTTTAAAAATTCTTTCATAGTATCATAGAATTTACAGTGCAGAAGGAGGCCATTCGGCCCATCGAGTCTGCACCAGCTCTTGGAAAGAGCACCCTACCCAAGCCCACACCTCCACCCTATCTCCATAACCCAGTAACCCCACCCAACACTAAGGGCAATTTTGGACACTAAGGACAATTTAACAAGGCAAATCCACCTAACCTGCACATCTTTGGACTGTGGGAGGAAACCGGAGCACCCGGAGGAAACCCACGCAGACACGGGGAGGACGTGCAGACTCCGCACAGACAGTGACCCAAACCGGGGACCGAACCTGGGACCCTGGAGCTGTGAAGCAAATGTGCTATCCACAATGCTACCGTGGGGCCCATGAGATGTTGAAAACTCTGGCAAAGCAAGCTTTCATTGCCCATCCCAACTGAGTGTCTCACTGGGCTATATCAGATTACAATTAAGAAATAACCATGTTTCTGGAGTAACATGTAGGCCAGATCAGGTAAGGATGGCCGATTTCCTTCTTTAAAGAGTGACTTAGGGTTTGGCGGTGGGGAGGATGGGGAGGTAGAGCCTTCGTCGGCTGGAATTCTAAGATACAAATGGGAGCAGGAGTGGAAATAAGTCAGGATCGCAATTGCAAACTCTCCCTTTACCACCTTAATTCATCCAGTTCTGCGATAGGACCTTTCAGGGATATTTAAGCAGATCCTGGGTCAGCCATCTCCTCCACCTCGGACAAAGTGAGAGGCTGAATCAATAGGGGATTTAGTCAGACCATGGGTCTCTGGTCAGTGAAAGTGCTGAGCTGCAGCCTGATTGTGGGGGTATTTGTGCAATGGGAATTCCCTTGGTCGATGAAGGCTCGAGTCAAACCATGGATCCAACTGTTGAGTGGTTCGGTCACCATCTTTGGATTCCTGACAGGAGCCGGGGAATAGTTCTTAGCTCCAAGCCGATAGCCTCTCAGCTGCTGTGCTTGGTGGGAAGCTGGAAGATTGCTAAAATATAAAAATGGCAACCAGAATATTGGGCAAAGGACTGCAGGGTGTGCTTGTTGGGATCATACACCAATTGTGAATTCCCGGAAAGGTAGCCCTTGTGATTCATGAAAGCCGAGGGCTTGGCCGAAGGAGTCTGTGTGGATGTGCAGTTCTTGAAGTTCTGGACTTGGCGAAGGCTGTAATCTGTGTGAACTCCAAAGTCCTAGCCTATTGTTTCCAGATGTCCATAGTGAATATGAGGAAATAAGACATCATTCACATGTTTATTGCAAGGATGAATTGTAGACTGGTCCAATATTACAGAGTTCCTGGAAGAAGCTGGAGCCACTGAAGCTGAAGGCTGAAACAGCTTTAACTGCAACAGACAGTGCTGTGCCAGCTGGCTGCAGGCCTTATTGCAGCAGACAACACAACATTGACATCCATTCAAAACAAGCAGAGTCCTTGTGCACCTCACTCGCCAGAATGGAATTACCAGAAGGACCCCGTGAAGGAAAGAATGAGCTTTAATAGACGCCCCTTCCCAAGTTCATAATGCTCCACAGCCAATAAAAACACTTAATAGTGTTTTTTTGAACAACTTAGAGAATTTCAATGTAATACAAGAAAAATGTTTGCTGAATCTTGCCAGTGTTTCACGTGATACCAGCTGAAGGTGTTTTTAGGGAATGCCGGTTTAGACACTCAGTGCCTAGATAGAAATGGGCGGCACGTTCATGGCACACATCTGTACTAGAAGGATGTCATTGGGGATCATTTGTAATGCATTAGGCTTTGATTTGCCTATTCCAGTGGTGTTTTGCCTGAAACAAATGAGCATTTCAGGGCCCTTCCCATAATGGTGATGTAGGTGGTACATTACTTCATTGGATTTCTAGGCCACAGTCACCCTGTTTATGCTGATGCTACTGTTTTATATTGCTAATAATTTGCCTGCTCAGTTTAAAAAGATCCTGACCAGCAGTGATGCCTTTATCACTTTTAAAAATTAATTCATGGGATGGGGGTGTTGCTGGTTAGGCCGTTATTTATTACCGCATCTAATTGCCCTTCAGAAGGTGGTGGTGAGCTGCCTTAGAACATAGAATATACAGTGCAGAAGGAGGCCATTCGGCCCATTGAGTCTGCACCGACCCACTTAAGCCCTCACTTCCACTCTATCCCCGTAACCCAATAACCCCTCCTAACCTTTTTGGTCATGAAGGACAATTTATCATGGCCAATCCACCTACCCTGCAGGTCATTTGGACTGTGGGAGGAAACCGGAGCACCCGGAAGAAACCCACGCAAACAGGGGGAGAACCTGCAGACTCTGCACAGTGACCCAGCGAGGAATCGAACCTGGGATCCTGGCGCTGTGAAGCCACAGTACTATCCACTTGTGCTACCGTGCTGCCTTCTTGAACCGCTGCAGTCCATGTGGTGTAGGTACACCAACAGTGCTGTTAGGGAGGGCGTTCCAGGATTTTGGACCAGCCGCAGTGAAGGAACGGCGATAGTCAGGGTGGTGAATTATTGGAGGGGAACCTCCAGGTGGTGGGGTTCCCAGGAATCAGCTGCTCTTGTCCTTCTAGATGGTAGTGGGTGGGTTTGGAAGGTGCTGCCTAAGGAGCCTTGGTGAGTTCCTGCAGTGCATCTTGTAGATCGGTGCATCGGTGGTGGAGGGAGTGAATGTTTGTGAATGGGGAGCCAATCAAGGGAGCTGCTTTGTCCTGGATGGTGTTGAGCTTCTTGAGTGTTGTTAGAGCTGTGCCCATCCAAGCAAGTGGGGAGTATTCCATTACACTCCTGACTTGTGCCTTGTAGATGGTGGACAAGCTTTGGGGAATCAAAAGATGAGGAGCGGGAATCTCTGTTGGCTGACACCAGAATCGGGAAGCGCGATTGGGCGGGGAATCGGTTTGGATGCCAAAATTGTGGCGGCGCCGGTTTCACGCCAAATCACAATTCTCCGGTGCCTCGTCAGCGGCGGCAATGCGTTCCACTCCGC
This sequence comes from Scyliorhinus torazame, assembly GCF_047496885.1. Classification (NCBI taxonomy): domain Eukaryota; kingdom Metazoa; phylum Chordata; class Chondrichthyes; order Carcharhiniformes; family Scyliorhinidae; genus Scyliorhinus; species Scyliorhinus torazame. The sequence continues at coordinate 276,608,699 of NC_092710.1, read as the reverse complement.
ACATAAAGTAAACACTGTTGGCATATCATTAGCGGGCCTGACCCGGTATTCTCCGGGGCCTCCGCGACTCTCCGCCTCCACTGGGGCGAATTCGCAATGTCGAGGTTCACATCTGCTTTTAAAAATCGAGAAACAGGCGCCGCTGATGAGGGAGAGAGAGAGAAGATAGCGATTGTGGTCTGCCAGGCTGAACACTGCCTGGGGTGGCTGAGGGGGGCAGGCTCTACAAGGGCTGGGGAGGATGGGCCATGTGGCCTGTAAGGTCAGGGTGACCTCCCCATGTGACTGGAGCGGTGTCCAGGCAGGGATCGCCATTGCTGCGGCCTGCAAGGCAGTCATCGTGCTGCACACCCCACTAACCAGGTTCTACAGTGTGACACTGGCCTTATGGGTACCTCTACCCCACCACCCCCTTACTCCACCCTCCGCCAGACCAACCTCCCCCCCCCCCACAACTGGACACCACCAGCCGGCAGGACATCACAGGGTCCACCCAAGGGCCAAGCCCAAAGGAGCCTCTAAAGGGAGCGCCGGACAGGGGCCGCAGAGCGTACCATTGGCATGGGCTGCGCCAACTGACAGTATCCCTGGCAGAAGGGACATGCCCCAGGGCCAGAGGCCCCTGTGGTGTCGGGCACTGATGGGCCAGGAGTACGGGGATGGGGAAGGGGGGAACATGAGGGGGCAGAGTCCGCAGTGCCAACTGGTGCCACTGTGTAGCTCGGTGGACCTGGTTGGGCATGGGATACGCACCATGCTAACATGCCGGCCTTTCACCCCCTGCAGACAATGGATATTTGAATACAACCAGCAATGCTGGCCTTCCTCCAAGTGGCTGCAGCCCTGGAGGATGCACTGCCGCTATACGAGCTGGATTTGCTTGAGGAAGAGGAGGCTGCAGCATCGGAGCCTGCCCTAGAAGAACAGAAGGCTGTCGCTGAGGATGGAGAGCCGGCCGGCAACAGGCCAAGGATGAGGAGGTCCACGGGCTCCTTCCAGGCACTGAGTGGGGACCTGCCAGGATCTCACAAAGCTCAATTCATAGCTGCATCTGTGCTGCCACGGAGGCCCTATAGTCCCAATCAGCACAATACATCCATTTCAATATGGGCTGAGCCCACCACGATGCCCGGGCAGTGAGGTTCACCGCCATCGCTGAAATGTCCCAGGTCCAGGGGGTGATCAACGGGATGCATGTTCCCCCTACGAGCATCTGAGAGGACAGACCACTCTACACAAACCAAAAGCGGTTCCACTCAATGAACGTGCAGCTGGTGTGTGACCATCAGATCATCATGCACGTCTGCGCCCGATACCCAAGCAACGTGCACGACCACTTCATCCTGGCACACTCAACGGTTCCTGGCCTCTTCGAGTAGCACCCCCGGCTGGGGATTGTCTCCTGGTGACAGGGGTTATTCACTGCGGTCGAGGCTGATGAGGCCTATCCGGAGGCTACAGACCGACGCGGAGACCCGCTACAATGATGCCCATGCAATAACCAGGAGCGTGATCAAGTGGTGCCTCAGCATCCTGGAGATGCGGTTCAGGTGCCTGGACCATTCTGGTGGGGCCCTCCAGTATAGCGGTGCGAAGGTCGCCCGCATCATGGCGGCCTGTTGCATCCTCCACAAGGTGGCGCAAAGCAGAATGGCAACGTGCTGCAGGAGGAGGATGAGCTCCAGGCCTTGTCGAATGAGGAGGATGCAGGGGAAGGGGAGGATGGACAGCACATGGTGGCCAGGCAGGCACGGGAGGTGGCACAATGTGTGCGGCAGGGCCAATGCGTACAGGACACTGCTCGCCTTCAGGGAGAAGACTGGCCAGGGGCTCGGACACCACATCCACCCCCCCCCCCCCCCCCCACCTCCCCCGCCCTCCGGGTGACTGCCTCCTCCGCCTGCAACCATCTCCATGAAACATACCTGCTGCACTATGGGATGTGGGCCCTGGGTTGGCAGTAACAGTGGGTCTGGTCCATGGGATGGAGGATGATGACAACCCGCCTTGCGATGAGTTCTGGTGCTCCACATCGTCTGACAATGCCTGACTCCTGCCCACGGTCACACTTCCCACCATCCACCTGGGTGATCCTTGCATGTGTGCTGGCCTGTCCGTCACATTGTCCCATTGAATTCCTGGGGTGCCGGGGTTGGGGACAGGGTTGGCAGGAGGTGGGGGGGGAGAAAACGACACCGGAGCAGTGAGCGCTGGCTGAAGCAGAGTTCCCGAGCCAAGCCTACCACCAATGTTCACCCATCCCCCACCCCCCTGCCCTCTGCAGCAGCCCAGACCAGCCCACTCCTCACACCCACCTGACAGAGCACCGAGGCAGGTTGTAACATTGTGCAGGGTGCTTAATGTGAAAACATATATACAGATACGTGCTCTAGACCCTTTCACTAAACTGTGTCCTGCACCCGTGCCAACCAAACTGGTGTCTAATCTGGCTTTACGGGCCCTAAATGTACATCTAGGTGGATCCCCAGATGGTACATCCAGAGTGGTGGTGGCCTGCTGTGATTCCCACCCTGCGACGGGCATCTTCTGGGGCGACCGGACTTGGATAGGCCTGGCTGCTGCTCAAATTCCCAGATGGCATGGTACCGCCCTGCCCCCCCCCCCGGCCGTAGCAGGAATGGTATATCTGTACCACCCAGCACTTCTTTACCCACAGTCCGTCCATCTCCCTCAGGTGTGTCTCTTGGTGGAAGACTATATCGGCTTTCATACTTTTCAGGTGGGTGAAGACTCTGGATTTTTTCACTGGGCCATTAAGTCCTCTGACCTTCCAGATGACTATTCTGATGGGGATTTTTGTCTCCGCCTCCCCCCCCCTTTGCGCGATCAACCATACTTACCTTGTGGATGGGCTCCTGCACTCTGGGGTTTCCCTTTGTTAAGGAGCCATCCAAAATGGCTACGGTCACTGTACCCACCATGAGGTCGGGCTCCAGTGCTCTGGCATTTCCCTTCCAAGGGCCACCCAACATGGCCGCCAACTGTGTGAGCACCATGTCGGTGAGCCCCTTCACTCCAGGGTTTTCTTTTGTTTAGGGACCCGCCAAAGTGGCTACTTGCGGTGTCATGTTGTTCCACATTTCCAAGAGTGACCTGCTAAAGCCTTCTCCCCCCACCCCCCAATTGTTTGTTCCCCCTGTGGATTTGTTTCCCCCCCCCTCTTGCTGCACTCCTTCCTTTCCCCTCCCTCCTGTACTTCCCCATTCTGTTTACCCCATTGCTTTCCCCCCACTTGGTGTTGTCTTCTCCCCCCCCCCCCCCCCGCATCCCCCGCTGTGGTATTATCATAACTATCAGCATTATAATGGTTAATGTAGTACCATGAATAGCCACTAGAGGGAGCTGCATATACTTCTATATAAACTATATACTACTATAGACTTGATATGTTTGCTCAAGCCGTCAGGAGTCGCGTCAATGCCAGATTCATCAGTCGCATTCACAAGACAGCCCCGAACGTCAGCCAAGCACAACGCAATGCCATCCGCGCTCTCAAGACCAACCGCAAAAACATCATCAAACCAACAGACAAAGGAGGGGCTACCGTCATACTGAACAGAACGGACTACTGCATAGAAGTATACCGACAACTCAACAACCAGGAAAATTACAGACAATTACCCGCAGATCCGACCAAGGAACACACCCGCCAACTCAACAGACTGATCGAGACCTTGGATCCAGACCTTCTGAGCACCCTACGTGCTCTCATCCCACATACTCCCCGCATTGGAGATCTCCACTGCCTCCCAAAAATACACAAGGCCAACACACCAGGCCGTCTTATCGTATCAGGCAATGGGACTCTGTGTAGAACCTCTCTGGCTACATACGACCATAGTGGGCCGGATCTCGAATAACGATGAGTCCGAATACAGGAGGGAGATTGAGAACCCAGTGGAGTGGTGTAGCGACAACAATCTCTCCCTCAATGCCAGCAAAACTAAAGAGCTGGTAATTGACTTCAGGAAGCAAAGTACTGTACACACCCCTGTCAGCATCAACGGGGCCGAGGTGGAGATGGTTATCAGTTTCAAATTCCTAGGGGTGCACATCTCCAAAAATCTGTCCTGGTCCACCCCCGTCGATGCTACCACCAAGAAAGCACAACAGTGCCTATACTTCCTCAGGAAACTAAGGAAATTCGGCATGGCCACATTGACTCTTACCAACTTTTACAGATGCACCATAGAAAGCATCCTATCAGGCTGCATCACAGCCTGGTATGGCAACTGCTCGGCCCAGGACCGCATGAAACTTCAGAGAGTCGTGAACACAGCCCAGTCCATCACACAAACCTGCCTCCCATCCATTGACTCCATCTACACCTCCCGCTGCCTGGGGAAAGCGGGCAGCATAATCAAAGACTCCTCCCACCCGGCTTACTCACTCTTCCAACTTCTTCCATCAGGCAGGGGATACAGAAGTCTGAGAACACGCACAAACAGACTCAAAAACAGCTTCTTCCCCACTGTCACCAGACTCCTAAATGACCCTCTTATGGACTGATTTCATTAACACTACACCCTGTATGCTTCATGCGATGCCAGTGCCTTTGTAGTTACATTGTATATGTTGTGTTGCCCTATTATGTATTTTCTTTTATTTCCTTTTCTTCTCATGTACTTAATGATCTGTTGAGCTGCTCGCAGAAAAATACTTTTCACTGTACCTCGGTACACGTGACAATAAACAAATCCAATCCAATCCAATCTTGAAACCCATCGTACTTGGAACGCCCAGCTTCTGTCGCGATACGACGGACTTCTTACAGAAACCCAGCACCCATGGACCAGCATGGAACAGCCATGGGGACCAAATTCACACCTCAATATGCAACATCGTCATGCACAAGTTTGAACAAGACCTCCTCACCGCACAGGACCTTCAACCGACGTTATACACAAGATACATCGATGACATTTATTTCCTTTGGACCCACAGCGAAGAATCACTGAAATGTCTACACGATGACATCAATAAGTTCCATCCCACCATCAGACTCACCATGGATTACTCTCCAGAATCAGTTGCATTCTTGGACACACTCATCTCCATCAAGGACGGTCACCTCAGCACTTCGCTTTACCGCAAGCCCACGGATAACCTCACGATGCTCCACTTCTCCAGCTTCCACCCTAAACACATTAAAGAAGCCATCCCCTATGGACAAGCCCGCTGTATACACATGAACGGGATATGGCGCTCGACTCATTGATTGACAGTTCCAACGCCCCACAGCAAGAAAACGCACCGACCTCCTCAGAAGACAAACACGGGACACAACCGACAGAGTACCCTTCGTCATCCAGTACTTCCCCGGAGCGGAGAAACTACGACATCATCTTCGTAGCCTTCAACACGTCATCGATGAAGACGAACATCTTGCCAAGGTCTTCCCCACCCCCCCACTACTTGCCTTCAAACAACCGCGCAACCTCAAACAAACCATTGTTTGCAGCAAACTACCCAGCCTTCAGAACAGTGACCACGACACCACACAACCCTGCCATGGCAATCTCTGCAAGACGTGCCAGATCATCGACATGGATACCACCATTACACGTGAGAACACCACCCACCTGGTACGTGGTACATACTTGTGCGACTCGGCCAACGTTGTCTACCTCATACGCTGCAGGAAAGGATGTCCCGAAGCGTGGTACATTGGCGAGACCATGCAGACGCTGCGACAACGAATGAACGGACATTGCGCGACAATCACCAGGCAGGAATGTTCCTTTCCAGCCGGGGAACACTTCAGCAGTCAAAGGCATTCAGCCTCTGATCTTCGGGTAAGCGTTCTCCAAGGCGGCCTTCAGGACACGCGACAACGCAGAACCGCCGGGCAGAAACCTATAGCCAAGTTCCGCACACATGAGCACGGCCTCAACCGGGACCTTGGACTCATGTCGCATTACATTCATCCCCCCAATCTGGCCTGGGCTTGCGAAGTCCTACCAACTGTCCTGGCTTGAGACAATTTACACCTCTTTAACCTGCTCTATCTGGACCTGTAAAGACTTAATTACCTGCAAAGACTCACATTCAAAGTATCGTCTTGCATCATTGACTTTGTTTATATATATGTTTCTGGAACCCACCTCTTCATTCACCTGAGGAAGGAGCAGTGCTCCGAAAGCTAGTGATTCAAAACAAACCTGTTGGACTTTAACCTGGTGTTAAAGACTTCTTACTGTGCTCAGCCCAGTCCAACGCCGGCATCTCCACATCATGACTACTATATAAAGCAGTGATGCTGGACCTTGGGGAAGGAGTTTATGCAGGAGTCAGCTGTGAAGGTCATAAGAACAGTTAGTGTGAGAAGGTCAGATTATAATTTATACCAGCAGTGAGATTAGCAGTAGATGAGTGTAGTTAGATGTTATTGATCAATTCTGTAGTCTAAAGGACTAAGTGCCGAAACCCAGTTCAATATTGTAAATAAAATCATAGCTTTGTTTAAGTAAAAGCTATACTGTAGTCTTTGTGGAACACTGCGCCAACCATCCTAAATCAGCAACACAAAGAACACCACACCCACCAGATGCCCTCTCCCCGGTGGTTCGTTCAGGAGAATACCCACCTGTTTACTTCTGGAGCGGCATGTAGGTCAAGGTGGCACATTGGATGGCTCTTGCTCGAGGCTTGATTTTTTAGAATTTAATGCCGGGTCCCAGGGTCAATTTTTGGTTAAATAAGTGCAGGAAGACATAAGGAAGAAAGAAGTCCAAAACCCAAAGGAAAGCTGCCGTGAAGAAGGTCGTCAACTGGAATGAAGGCAGAGGCTGGGTCGCCGGGTGGGCCCGCACTGTTCACGGCAGAAAAGATGACCGAGGTGATGGTTGTGGAACTTGAAAAACAGTTTGCAAAGCACATGGAGGTGATGAGGAAGGAGATGGTGACAGTCTGAAGGTGCTGGTGGAGGCGGCGATTGCCCTGGTGAAGGCGGCGGTGTCGAGGACATCGGCCGAGATGCGGGAGCAGGGTGAGAAACTGAAGGGAGTGGAAGAGGCCTTGTCGCAACACAGTGACCAACTCACCTCGATGTGTGAGGAGCTGCAGAGGATGGTGGAGGCCAACAAGTGTCTGCGAGCCAAAGCGAACGACCTGGAACACAGATCTAGGCGGCAAAATCTGAGGATCGTGGGTCTGCCTGAAGAGGTGGAGGGCCCGAGGCCGACGGGGTATTTTACCAAGATGTGGCAGAGCTGTTGGGGGAGGGGGAAGATTCCTCTCGGTACGAACTGGATCGGGCTCAAAGGATGTGGAGGCCGAAACCAAAGGTGAATGAGCTGCCAAGAGCTGTGATTATTTGTTTCCATAGGTACCGCGTGAAGGAAAAGGTCCTGTGTTGGGCAAAGCAGAAGCGGGAGGTGCAGTGGGCTGGAGCTGGTATATGTATATACCAGGACTTTTCTGTGGAGTTGGCAAGGAGGTGGGCGGCCTTCATCCGAGTGAAGACGGCACTGTATAACAGCAGTGTGCGGTTCGGGATAGTGTACTGTTGCTAAATCTGTTTGGCTTTGAATATGGCGGTCAAGATGGTCGCCTTCCTTAATTCTAATTACTTCTGGTCTAGAGTCGCCAGGTATCTTTCGATACCACCACAAGGTTCAAACGGAATACTGACCAAAGACTAGATACACCAGTTCGTTAGTTCAAAGTCAAATGCTTATTTATTTACACACACAGTTAAATATACTCATGCACAAATACTACAGACTAAACTATCACTACTGCTAAAGCCTATACTTAGCTTCGGGCGCCCACTCAGTCAGAGGAACAATGGCCGTTGTTCGGTTCTGAGGCTGCTGGGGTCGAAGTGGTGAAGGGGAACAGATAAGGTCGTCTGTCTGGTACGTGCGTTGACCTTGGACTTACTTGTTCTGGTGCAACTGGTGGACAGGTCTCTCCTCGGTGAGAGCCGGAGCCAAGAGAATGATTCTCTCTTGGGAGTTTCTTTTTATACCCAAAGAGGCTGTGCGCACTTTTGCATTTCATAGAATTTACAGTGCAGAAGGAGGCCATTCGGCCCATCGAGTCTGCACCGACTCTTGGAAAGAGCACCCTACCCAAACCCACACCTCCACCCTATTCCCATAACCCAGTAACCCCACCCAACACTAAGGGCAATTTTGGACACTAAGGGCAATTTATCATGGCCAATCCACCTAACCCGCACATCTCTGGACTGTGGGAGGAAACCGGAGAACCCGGAGGAAACCCACACACACACGGGAAGAACGTGCAGACTCCGCACAGACAGTGACCCAAGCCGGGAATCGAACCTGGGACCCTGGAGCTGTGAAGCAATTGTGCTAACCACAATGCTACCCTGCTGCCCCTATGGGGGGGCCTTGAACTTGGCCCCAATCAATTGGGCCGTTTCCCTATCGTTCCTATCAATTTCATCCAATAAAGGGATGGGTGCCCTGAAGGCTGGGCGTGTCCTAGGTGGCCGTTGGCCTGCTTTGTTCTGGTCTCCTCTGGTGCCGGGGTGTCTGCCTTAGTATCGGTTACTCAAATGTTACTCTTTTGTTCCCGGAGATTGTCCATTAGTATGCTAATGGGCCTACAGTTGTGGTCTTGGCTGGGAGCTGCGGCTCCAATAAACAGACTAATTCTGAACCTGCTTGTTTTCTCAACATTGTCCATTTTCCCTGCAATCTTTGCAAAGTGTCCATTTTATAATCGGGAAGTGGCCATCCCAGATGGCTACAGTGCCCAGCTAAGTTGAGGGTGACCTACAACTCCAAAGACTTTTATTTCGAGACAGTGGAAACGGCGGAGGACTTTGTGAAGGCAGAAGGACTGGGGCAGAAGTGAGAAACGAGACTGACGATTGGTCTTGGACTGAAAGGGGGGGGGAGTGGAGGAGTGTATGTAGCTCTATTTTTCACTACGTTAAATGAGTTGAAGTTGCCTATTTGGACAGGGTAAGAGTTGGGATTTTCTTTTGCAATGATGGTTCTTTGGGGTTTGTGTGTTCACACTGGGGTTGTGTATTGAAGAGAATTTCTTTGTTTTGGGACCGGGCAGGGAGTGGGGATTGGAGTGGAGTGAGGCCTGGGCATAGGACTCCATACTGGCTAGCTCAAGCTGGCCAGTGAACGGGTGTGGTGGGGGGAGGGGCTGTGCTTGGCAGAACAAGTTTAAATGGGCCGAGGTGAAAAGGTGGGAGAGGGGACCGATACTGGGAGAGATGTTTTTGAGAGGAAGTGGATGGGAGGATTCTGGGAGGGGGGAGGGGCTCGATGGTGACAATGGGACTGGTCGGGCCAAGGGGTTTGTTGGAGGGAGGACTCTCAGGGTCCTCTTGGGGGTAGTGCTCGTGAACTTGGAACCAGGGCCCCTTGAAGCCTTTTTCGGAGGGTCGGACCGTCTCGGGCAGCAGACGGATGTGGGGGCAGATGTTGTTAGCCTTCGCCTCGCTGATTGCCCGGAGGTGGGTCCTGTTGGGGTAGAGGTCAGCTCTCCATCCTGTGACACGGTTTGGCAGGGGGGAGGGAGGGGGGGGGGGCTACTTGAATTCCTTTGACTCTCGGGAAGGTGAAATCTCAGCTGAAGGGGATGAAGGAAGGGTTTCACAATTAATGGGGGCTGTTTATTATGCACTTCTGAGTTTCCATTGAACATTAGTGGGCGGAGGGGAAGGGGGGGAGGCAGTGTTGTTGTCTTTGGTTATCCTGTTTACGGATTGATTGTTAATTTGTGTTTTTTACCTGGAATGTACGGGTGGATGTTTTGGTCTGTATATTGAGTGGGGTGCGGTTTGTATGTGGGGGATTGTTATTGTATTTGCCTGTTTTTTCTTTGGTTGCTTCACAGCTCCATGTCCCAGGTTCGATTCCTGGCTTGGATCACTGCCTGTGTGGAGTCTGCACTGTCGTGTTGGGTGTTCCGATACACAAACGAACCAACACGGTTATAGAAGGTACAACTCTGTTTTATTATTCTGTACAATAATAACTATTAACTTCTGGCTGTGGTTCGTACTTCACCAGCTAACCTGCGAACCCAGCCCTCGCACTATCTTAGAGAGGCACTCAGCACATGGTGTATATCTGAGTGGCACGCTGTGAGCTCTGTGCCCTGAGCTGTCTCCTGGTAGAATGAGCGGGAACTGTGGTGTTCCCTGTTTTATAGTTGCTGTGCTCTCACTAGTGATTGGCTGCGAAGTTGTGTGTGTGTTGATTGGTCCAACTACCTGTCCATCAGTGTGTGTGTGTGATTGCACCATGATATGCTGATGTGGATATCATGACATGCACGTTCTCCCTGTGTCTGCATGGGTTACTCCGTGTGCTCCGGTTTCCTCCACAAGTCCTGAAAGACATGCTGTTAGGTAATTTGGGCGTTCTGAATTCTCCCTCCATGTACCCGAACAGACGCCGGAATGTGGCAACTGGGGGCTTTTCACAGTAACCTCCTGCAGTGTAAATGTAAGCCTACTTGTGACAATAAAGATTGTTATTATAGTGGTATCGTCACTGGACTAGTAAACCAGACACCCAGAATAATGCTCTGGGGACCAATCCCGCCACTGCAGATGGTGAAATTTGAATTCAATTAAAAAAATCTGGAATTAAAAGTTTAATGATGACCATGAAACCATTGTCTATTGTTGCAAAACTCCACCTGGTTCACTAATGTCCTTTTGGGAAGGAAATCTGCCATCCTTACCTGGTCTGGCCTACATGTGACACCAGACCTTCAACAATGTGGTTGATTCTGAACTGCCCCCTCAAGGGTAACTAGTGGTGGGCAATAAATGCTGGCACTGCCTGCAATGCCCATGTCTCATGAAGGAATAAAATAAAAACCGAGCTGGGCTGGTAACGTGTCCAGAATTGCTGACACTTTTTTTTACCATAGCGAATCTTCCGTGGGGAGGTTGAGTGTGGGGTGGGTTTGTTAAAGGAGGTGCTGCAGGGACAGTCTGATGCCTTCATTTAGAAGGTTTGATATGGACTTTGAGTCCTGGGAGAAGCTCGCTCAAGATTGCTGCACCTGGAATAGCTAAATAAAAATTGGTGCAGCCTCCTTCGCAAACAAGCGTGAATCGGAGCCAGGGAGAAAATGAGAAGTGAGAAAATCCCAAGGTAGAAACTTGTCCAAATCGTCTGTGGTATCCTGTCCGATATGCCGCTGAATCTTCTGGGGGGCCTATGTACCCACCGGAACCACACCAAACACCTCTCAGGATGGACTGTCATCTGCGCCACGAAGGACAAACAAGAGAATAGGTGGTGCAACAGTGCCATCCACTGGTGCAGCAATATATGACATGTAAGTATCACATGACAATAATCTCAGAATTGACATTTTAAAAGCAAGTCACCTGATTAGCCAGTGGTTTAGCTAAAGATTAATCAGATGAATTTAACTTTGAATGGAAAATAAATTATGTTAAGTAAAAGCTTCAGGTTTTGCTGAAACTACAAACTTTCCTTCTCTCAAAAAACAACTCAATGCTAATGCAACATAAAACTGAACCTTGAAGCATGATTAGTCTCATTTAGTGGTTTACAACCTTGGAATCTCTAACTAGTCCAGATCCCTGGCTGACAGGGAGTTTACCTCACGTATCCCATTCAAAATTCTTTAATAAGATCTATTGCAGTGGTTCTTAAACTGGGCTACGCAGAGACTCCTCTCCCTAACATACTCCTGGCAAACGTCCAATCGAAAACAAGCTGGACAAGCTTAACGCCAGATTTATCTCTCAGAGGGAAGTGTGCTCTGTTTCATGGAGACATGGCTCACCCCTGCCACACTGCACTGTGCCGTACAACCTGACGGCTTCTCAATACACCGGATGGACCGCACGGCGCCATTGGGAAAAGTGAAGGGTAGAGGGATTTGCCTCATCATCAACTCGTCCTGGTGCTTGGACGTGGCGACCATGGTGAACTACTGCTCCTTGGACCTGGAATACCTGACTGTGAAGTGCCACCTGTACTACCTTCCATGGGAGGTCACTTAAGCCATCATCACGGCGGTCAACATCCCACCCCAGGCGGAAGTGAAGAAGGCACTTGATGAATTGTATACCGTTATAAACAACAATGAAACAGGATACCCGGAGGCCTTGTTCATCGTGGCCGGGGTTCAACCAGAGCATACTGCCAAAATTCCACCAACAGCCTCGGACACACCCATGCCTACCGTCACAGCTTCCAAAGTCAGATCAGCCTGCTTGAAAGTGAACCCTCAGAAAACAATGGGTCCTGACTGAGTCCCTGGTCGTGCAATCAGATCCTACATGGGCCAAATGGCGGGTGTGTTTGCAGACATCTTCAACCTCATCCTACTCCGTTCCAGAATTCAAGAAGACCACCATCATACCATTGCCAAAGAAGAACTAGGCAATGTGCCTCAGGACTACCATCCAGTGGCCTTGACATCTATCATTATGAAGTGCTTCAAGAGGTTGGTAATGAGACACATCAACTCCATACTCCCAGAATGCCTTGATCCACTGCAATTCACATATCACCACAACTGATCTAAAGCGGATGCCACCTCCCTGGCCCTACACTCATTCCTGGAGCATCTCAACAACAAGGACTTCTACGTCAGACTCTTATTCATTGACTACAGCTCCCCCTTCAACACCATAATCCCAGCCAAACTCATATCAAAACTCCAAAACCTAGGACTTGGCTCCTCACTCTGCAACTGGATCCTCGACTCCCTGGCCCATAGACCACAATCATAGAATCAAAGAATTTATAGTGCAGAAGGCGGCTATTCGGCCCATCGAGTCTGCACCGGCCCACACAAAGAGCACCCTACTGAAGCTACCCCATCCCCGTAACCCAGTAACTCCCACTTAACATTTTTTGGACACTAAGGGAAATTTAGCATGGTCAATCCACCTAACCTGCACACCTTTGGACTGTGGGGGGAAACTGGAGCACCCAGGGGAAACCCACGCAGACACGGGGAGAACGTGCAGACTCCGCACAGACAGTGACCCAGCAGGGAATCGAACCTGGGACCCTGGCGCTGTGAAACAACTGTGCTAACCACTGTGCTACCGTGCTGCCCTTCCAATCAGTAAGAATAAACAACAACACCTCCTCCATGATAGACCTCAATACCGGGGCACCACAAGATTGCATACTTAGCCCCCTTCTATATTCCCCATGCACCCACAACTGTGTGGCAGATTTTGGCTCCCACTCCATCTACAAGTTTGCTGTTGACACAACCGTAGTGGGTTGGATCTCAAACAACGATGAGTCAGAGTACAGGAGGGAAATAGCGAACCTAGTAGAGAGGTGCAACAACACCAATCTCTCCCTCAACGTTAGCAAAACTAAGGAGCTTGTCATTGACTTCAGGAAGCAAAGTATCATACACACCCCTGTCTGCATCAATGTGCTAAGGTGGAGATGGTTGACAGCTTCAAATTCTTAGGTGTGCACATCACCAACAATCTGTCCTGATCCACCCACGTTGACACTATGACCAAGAAAGCACAACAGCGCCTATACTTCCTCAGGAAACTAAGGAAATTCGGCATGCCCACATGGACTCTTACTAACTTCCATCGGGCAGGAGATATAAAGGTTTGAGAACACGCACTAACAAGTTCAAAAACAGCTTCTTTCCCACTTTACCAGACTCCTCAATGACACTCTTATGGACTGATCAGGGGCGGGATTCTCCGACCCCCCCCCCCCGCCGGGCTGGAGAATCGCCAGAGGGCGGCGTGAATCCCGCCCCGGCCGGCTGCCGAATTTTCCGGCGGTGGGGATTTGGAAGGGGCGGGAATCGCGCCGCGCAGGTCGGCGGCCGCTGTGAGCGGCCCTCCCCCCCGGCGAATCTCCGGCCCGCGATGGGTCGAGTGGCCGCCTGTTTTAGGCTGGTCCCGCCGACGTAAATTAGACCTGGTACTTACCGGCGGGACCTGGCTCTGCGGGCGGCCTCGGGGGGGCGCGGGGGGATCTGGCCCCAGGGCGTGCCCCCACGGTTGCCTGGCCCGTGTTCGGGGCCCACCGATCCGCGGGCGGGCCTGTGCCATGGGGACACTCATTCCCTCCCTCACACCGGCTGCTGTGAACCTCCGCCATGGCCGGTCCGGAGACGAACCCCCCCCTGCGCATGTGCTGGGATGACGCCTGCACACGCTGGCGCTCCCGCGCATGCGCCAACTCGCGCCGGCCGGCGGAGGCCCTTCAGCGCCAGTTGGCACGGCGCAAAGCCACTTCCACGCCGCTTCGCGCGGCACCAACCCCACCGCCACCGGCCTAGCCCCTGAAGGTGCGGAGGATTACGCACCTTCCGGGCGGCCCGACGCCGGAGTGGTTCACGCCACTCCTCGGCGCCGGGATCGCCCGCCTCGCCGGGTAGAGGAGAATCCCGCCCTGATCTCTTCACACATCTTCTCTACTGAGAAGTACTGCAGTCAGTGTGCTTCATTCGATGTCTGTGTCTATGTATTTACATTGTGTATTTATGCATGTCCTATGATTTTCATGTATGGAACAATCTGTCTGGACTATACGCAGAACAATACTTTTCACTATACCTCAGTACATTTGACAATAAATCAAATTCAACTCAATTCAAGTCAAGATGTCTGGCGGTCAATATAGATATTCCAGGGGCTCTGCAATGCACAGCAAGCTATTTGTGTGGTGACATGGACAAGGGAAATCAAATGAGTGACAGATAGAGGGGTGCTCTGCTTCCTACCAGATACACCTGCTCTCTCCCTGCTCCTGTATTGTTTTCCACATGCTCTGCTCTCTCTGTGCTCCTGCCAAAGATAGACAGGCTGCGCATCAAGAAACAGGCACTGATTCCTGTTTCCTTAACAGCATTTTAAAAATGTAGCACTTTCACATTATAATTTAGAATTATAATGGATACATGAATTCTAATCCATTTGAAAAAGGTCCTGCAAATAAGTTTCAGGACTGCTGATCTATTGAAACAGAGAATATTTAAAAAGTATTTGTCATAATGGCAAGAGGCGATCAGCCTTTCACAGAATTCAAAACAATGTTTTCTCATACTATTACAGCACCAAGAAAACATATAATTCAATCCAGAGCCACAATCCACTGGTCCACCCCTTTTATAATAACAACATTTTGGAACTTAGTGAACCAGATAAACAAAATCTTAACTGAGAGGGTTCTGCCCACTGATCCAAGCTTCCTTAACCATTAACTCAAACAGAAAGGAATTTGAGGCCACGAGTATAACAGGTGGCCAATCCAAATGATTAGTTCCTCCAGTAGAGTGTCTCTCAAGGCCCTGGGGTACTTTGCCATCTCCTTGCGGAGAAAGTATTTAAGTTATAGGTGCCTGATCTCCTGTCCCGTCGGCAGGTCCAGTCCCCCGTCAGCTCATCCAAGGTCGTAAGTCTGTCCCCTATATAAAGTCCCTAACCGCTACCAACCCCCCATCCTGTCTCCATTTTTCAAAGGTATCGTCAAGCATGGCTGTCGGGAATTTGTGGTTACCCCAGATGGGGGCCATGGAGGATATCTTGATTAGGCCGAAATGCTGCCTCATTTGGTTCCACGTCTTCAGAGTGGCTGCCACCATTGGGCTGGATGTGTACTTTGATGGGGGGGATAGGAACGCTGCCATGGCGAGGACTCGGAGAGTCGTTCCCTTGCAGGAGGATGCCCCCATCCTCACCCATTCCATGTTTGGTTCTCGTAACCATCCCCTCACCCTCTCGACTGTGGCCACCCAGTGGTAGTACTGTAGATTTGGCAAGGCTAACCGCCCATGTTTTTCCTCCTTTGCAATGTCAACTTAGGGATCCTCTGGTTCTCCCCCCTCCCCCCTCCCCCCTCCCCCCTCTCCCACACACGCACACAAATGCCATAATCATTTTGTCTACTTTGTGGAAGTAGGCCTTGGGGATGAAGATCTGTATGGATCTCAACAGGAAGAGGAACCTCGGGAGTGCGTTCATTTTGATCAACTGCACTCTCCCCACCAGGGAAGTGGGAGTGCATCCCATCGTTATAGGTCCTTTTTTTACTTCCTCCGCCAGACTGGTCAGATTCCATTTGTGGATCTGTGCCAAGTCATGGGCTATCTGGATCCTCAGGTAGTGGGGTTTGTTTTGGGCTAGTTTGAACGGTAGTCCCTCCAGCTCTGTCCCTCCCATGTTCGGGTTCACCGGAAATTCCTCGCTCTTGCCCAGGTTGAGTTTGTAGCCCGAGAAGGTTCGTAACCCTCTCAGAACTTGCATGACTGCTCTCAGGCTGTTCTGTGGGTCCGAGACGTAGAGCTGCAGGTTATCCGCATAGAGTGGCACTCTGTGCTTTCTGCCCCCCCCCCCCCCCCCCCCCCCCCCCTCCCCTTGGATACCTTTCCAGTTTTTCATGTCTCGCAGAGCGATTGCCAATGGTTTAATTGTCAGGGCGAACAAGAACGGGGCAGTGGGCATTCTGCCTTGTGCCTACGTGCTGCTGGAAGTGTTCAGATAATTGCTCCTGACATTCCCGGCACCCCCACATTGCAGACTGGGCCAATGCTCTGCTCCAGGTGGATTTACTGTAGAATCTTCAGTCAGCGAGAGGCGTGAACGACCAACCGCTCATCAGACACTAACAGATCATCAATAACGGTGAAGTGTTTCCGCTGTTCAAAGTAAACTTTCACAACATTGTCACCTGGACGCTGCCGTGGCCAACCTTGTAGGCTGCACTGCCAGATACAGACCCATCTTCATCTCACATCTGATCCTGGCGTATCTGTCGAAGATTTTTGTAGCTCACCAGCAGCGATGTTGCCATGAACTGGGACTGGGACTCACCATTCCAAAAGGTGAACCTGCGATCCTTAATTTCTCCCCAGAAATATTGTTGGACTTTGTCCTGCAGTGGCTCATCATTCTCATGGATTCGTTTGGGATCCTCCATGTGTCTCGAGGATTTAGACTTACAAATCTTTCCAAAGTGTCCCAGGAGCTTGCAGGGAAAGCACTCCACAGTGATTGGCGACCACTGTCAGCACCTGTGAGGTCTTTTGGAGCCACAGCAGTGACGTGTTCTGCCACCATCTTGTGTTTTGTTTGGGTATTGCTTTCCTTGCTCTGGAGTCTCCTTTTCTGCTTATTGCCTGATGTGTTGCTCTGTTGGAAATGATCTGTACCATAGTTGAACTGCATCACCTAAAATGGGTTAGTTTTGCCTGTGGATATCCATTGGACGATTTGGATGACTTTTCCAAAATACAAAAGATTGGCCACTCCCATTACTATTTGGACTCTTCAAAAAAAATCCAATTAAGGGGCAATTTAGCGTGGTCACTCCACCTACTCTGCACATCTTTGGGTTATGCGACCCACACAGACATGAGGAGAATGTGCAAACTCCACACAGACAGTGACCCGGGGCCGGGATTAAACCCGGATCCTCAGCACCGCAAGGCAGCTGTGCTAACCACTGCACCATCGTGCCGCCCACTATTTGGACTTTTATGAACTCCGACATCAGGTCAATGTAATTGCAGCTTTCAGTCAATCTGTAGAACTAATTTTTGAAAGAGTCTATGAGCTCCCTGGGCATTTGGACTCTCTTGTTAAATTTTGCTTTCCCTGAGATGTTTATTGCTTCTTAGGTTAAAGTAGATGTCAAATGGGCAGCACAGTGGTGCAGTGGGTTATCCCTGCTGCCTCATGACATTGAGGTCCCAGGTTCGATCCCGGCTCTGGGTCACTGTCCGTGTGGAGTTTGCACCTTCTCCCCGTGTTTGCGTGGGTTTCGCCCCCACAACACAAAGATGTGCAGGCTAGGTGAATTGGCCACGCTAACTTGCTCCTTAATTGGAAAAAAATGAATTGGGTATTCCAAATATATATAAAATAAAAGTAGATGTCAAAGAACTTCAAAGTCATTGGAAGATTCATTTATTCCTTGTCTGGCATTTATATCATTGGTTATTGGACCTAGTGAGTGGAATAGATTATTCATTTGTTCAGTCTTGTTTGCTTATTCAAGCCTGATGCTATCATGTGTCTAAAAGTTTTCTTCTCCATAATTCCCAATTTTATGCCTGGTTTAGTCCTTCCGTTTGCCTTAATTAGTCTGGCAGTGTCGATTTACTATCTATAGCTGTTTTCAGCATTAATTTCTTTTAAATTGCTTTTTTCCTCATTTTTTTCCTCTTCATGCACAGGTCAGGATTTGGTGACCTTCAGTCACGATTATGGATGTTTTAATTTTGCAGAATTCGATTCTGGAGAAAATCTTTTGAACTAATCATTTTGGCGAGCTTTACTAAAGTTGGAGAAATGAATTGAAGCCACTTATTTGCTGTGACCTGTCCTTAAATGTTTTTTCTGTCTGCATGCAGTTGCCATGTGTTATGGCACTGACTCTGGATCTGGGCTGCAAATTCTTCTAGCTCTGCTCGATAAAACAATTGGTCTGCCCGTGTTGCCTGATTACTTAAAGGCTTTTTCAGTCTTTTTTGGGGGCTGTTTACCTACCCTTTTACGATCTTGATAAGTCCTTTGACTCTGCTTTTGATCAGGTCTCACAACGGACCTCTACATATTCTGGCAGAGTGCTCTTATACTGCACAGTGGAGTTTTCTTCTATCCTTCAGCCTCCATGTGTGCAATGGTGCTCCCTAGGCCATCTGCAGTTGTGTATGCGAGGTCTTCAAATTTGGCACACTTGAACAAAGAACACAGAATAGTACAGATCAGGAACAGGTTTTTCGGCCCTCCAAACCTGCGCTGATCATACTGCCCATCTAACTTAAAACATTTTACGCTTCTGGGGCCCGTATCCCTCCATTCCCATGCTATTCATGTATTTGTCAAGATGCCCTTTAAACATCACTATCGTACCTGCTTCCACCACCCCCTCCGGCAGCAAGTCCCAGGCACCTAATACCCTCTATGTACCCTGTGTACTTCTCTCAGGTCAGACTGCAGTTTCTTTAATTCTTCATACTTAGGGATTTTGGGGTCCTTCACCTGCTGCCACCATGTTGTAAGGTTGAACGTTGTCTCATGAAGAGGCTAAAGATTTCTCTGGCTGAATAATAACTGTTTATCAATAACACATAACTATATACATATACACAGGATATAGTCCTGACTAGCTGCTATTGTTGCTCTTATTAGCCTTAGTTTTATTAGCTCTGATTATGTCACCTTTGCTCACGAGTCGCCAGGTATCTTCTGATACCGCCACGTGGTTCAAGCTCGAGTTATGATTAATAAGTCAGCACACCGCTTAGTAAGATTGAAATCAACAGTCATTTATTATGTACAGCAATAAATACTTACACAATAATCCTACTTTCTATATCACTACCTACCACTACTGGCCAATACTTAACTTTTGGGGTGGCCCACCAGGGCAGGGAAACATATGGTTTATCAAATTGGGTCTGGCCTGCGGGATTCAAAAGGCTGATACGGGTCGATGGCTAGGAGTCTCTATCGGGTAGCGATCGCTGGAGTCAAACTTACAGTTTCTGATCGATGTTCTTGCGAAGGTTGCGAGCAGGAGAAGGGAGAGAGAAAGCGATCTGAACTTGGCCCCTCAATTTCTAGGGCCCAGGGGCTTCCCGCCTCTTGGGGCTGCCCTTGACCCTGAGTCCCAAGTGATTGGACTTGTTCCCAATCACTGGGTTCAATATGCTCCAATAATGGGGCGATTCCTCGATCGGGGGTGGTCGTTCACCTGTCTTTGTTTCGGCCACTGCATGTGCCGACAGGTCTGGCCCGGCATTCAATTGCTAATATGTTGCAATTGTTCCCGGGGATAGCCGATTAAACTGCAGATGTCTGTGTTGATGTGCTGCTAATGGTTGCAGGTATCGATCTGGGCCGACTTCCCCAGAGCCAAATACGCTATTCTGTCTGCAGCTGTCCGTTTGTGTCCTGTTGGCTGCTTTTCCCATCAGCCTTTTCGGTTAGCCATTTTATATCGGGTTTTGGCCAAATTAATCGGGAATCAGCCATTTTAGGTGGCTACAGACCCTCCTTGTGATCCTAACGCGAAGCGTGAAGGCTCACATAAATGTTGTCCTTCCCGTTCCCTGACCGGGGGGGACAAATCCTACATGGCCGCTACTCTGACCCTAGCTATGCACAAAAATTTACCTAAACAATTCTTGAGGGCGCTATGTCAGGCAGGGGCATGCATCTACAAAAATAAAACTTGGAACTTCTAATTTTATCTAAATACACTCATCAAGCATTGCATCATCCTATCTCTCTAAAATATACAACAACAATCATAACATTCAATATACTCTTTCCTGGCTTGGCAGTCAAGCTCAGGATCACACATTTTCTGTTAATGGGGTTTTGTACATTTTTTTATTTACAGGAAAACGCAAGTGCATGTTTTATTATTATGGTTTTATAGGTCGTGGGGATCTGGGGTCTGGTCATATCCGAATATAGGGGATCGGATCCGATATACCGGGGTTCGAGCGCGGTACGCTCTCCTTCTCCATTTGCGGAGGCGCATAGTCTGCACTGCACTGCAGAGTATGGCCAACGCTAATAGTGCTTCAATAACGTGCGACAGGGAGTACCAGGTTATGAATTGGCACACCAGAATAATGCAGCGTGGCTGGTGACTGGGCCCTCGGTACTGTGGCGCAGTGAAACATTATCGGCTGGGGGGTTTGAAGTAATGGGGTCCGCATTCCCGCGCAACCAAGTGTCCATAAGAAATATGTTGAGCACGATGAACAAAGTCCTCATGGCTGTCCTCTTTCTTTGTCTTTCTCTGTGTTCTCTGTTTTTCTCCACCTGGAGCTTCTGGAGTTCTGTAAAGCAAGCATAGTATCTGTATGGTGAGATCTGTATCTGTATGGTGAGATCTGTATCTGTATGACAGTGAAAACAGCGCGGGAGGAGAGACAGCCGGCACATTGAAAACAGCGCGGGAGGAGAGACAGCCGGGACGGTGAAAACAGCGCGGGAGGAGAGACAGCCGGGACGGTGAAAACAGCGCGGGAGGAGAGAGAGCCGGGACATTGAAAACAGCGCGGGAGGAGAGACAGCCGGGACGGTGAAAACAGCGCGGGAGGAGAGACAGCTGGCACAGTGAAAACAGCGCGGGAGGAGAGACAGCCGGGACGGTGAAAACAGCGCGAGAGGAGAGACAGACGGGACAGTGAAAACAGCGCGAGAGGAGAGACAGCCGGGACGGTGAAAACAGCGCGAGAGGAGAGACAGCCGGGACAGTGAAAACAGCGCGAGAGGAGAGACAGCCGGCACATTGAAAACAGCGCGGGAGGAGAGACAGCCGGGACGGTGAAAACAGCGCGAGAGGAGAGACAGCCGGGACAGTGAAAACAGCGCGAGAGGAGAGAGAGCCGGGACAGAGAAAACAGCGCGGGAGGAGAGACAGCCGGGACAGTGAAAACAGCGGGAGGGGAGAGAGACGGGACATTGAAAACAGCGCGAGAGGAGAGACAGCCGGGACAGTGAAAACAGCACGAGAGGAGAGACAGCCGGGACAGTGAAAACAGCGCGAGAGGAGAGACAGCCGGGAGAGTGAAAACAGCGCGGGAGGAGAGAGAGCCGGGACAGTGAAAACAGCGCGGGAGGAGAGACAGCCGGCACAGTGAAAACAGCGCGAGAGGAGAGACAGCCGGCACATTGAAAACAGCGCGGGAGGAGAGACAGCCGGGACGGTGAAAACAGCGCGAGAGGAGAGACAGCCGGCACAGTGAAAACAGCGCGAGAGAAGAGACAGCCGGGACATTGAAAACAGCGCGAGAGGAGAGACAGCCGGGACAGTGAAAACAGCGCGGGAGGAGAGACAGCCGGGACAGTGAAAACAGCGTGAGAGGAGAGACAGCCGGGTGAGTGAAAACAGCGTGAGAGGAGAGACAGCCGGGACGGTGAAAACAGCGTGGGAGGAGAGACAGCCGGGACATTGAAAACAGCGCGAGAGGAGAGACAGCCGGCACAGTGAAAACAGCGCGAGAGGAGAGACAGCCGGCACAATGAAAACAGCGCGAGAGGAGAGACAGCCGGGTGAGTGAAAACAGCGTGAGAGGAGAGACAGCCGGGACATTGAAAATAGCGCGAGAGGAGAGACAGCCGGCACAGTGAAAACAGCGCGAGAGGAGAGACAGCCGGCACAGTGAAAACAGCGCGAGAGGAGAGACAGCCGGCACAGTGAAAACAGCAAGAGAGGAGAGACAGCTGGGACAGTGAAAACAGCGCGGACAGTGAAAACACTTGGAGTATAGTGTTCAATTCTGGTCGCCACACTACCAGAAGGATGTGGAGGCTTTAGAGAGGGTGCAGAAGAGATTTACCAGAATGTTGCCTGGTATGGAGGGCATTAGCTATGAGGAGCGGTTGAATAAACTCGGTTTGTTCTCATTGGAACGAAGGAGGTTGAGGGGCGACCTGATAGAGGTTACAAAATTATGAGAGGCATAGACAGAGTGGATAGTCAGAGGCTTTTCACCGGGGTAGCGGGGTCAATTACTAGGGGACATAGGTTTAAGGTGAGAGGGGCAAGGTTTAGAGTAGATGTACGAGGCAAGTTTTTTACGCAGAGGGTAGTGGGTGCCTGGAACCCGCTACCGGAGGAGGTGGTGGAAGCAGGGACGATTGTGACATTTAAGGCGCATCTTGACAAATACATGAATAGGATGGGAATAGAGGGATACGGACCCAGGAAGTGTAGAAGATTGTAGTTTAGTCGGGCAGCATGGTCGGCACGGGCTTGGAGGGCCGAAGGGCCTGTTCCTGTGCTGTACATTTCTTTATTCTTTGTTCTTTGTTCTTTGTAACTACCTTGGTATAATATCCGGTATGTTAGTGTGTCTGTCCTTCTTGGGGCCAATTAAACCCTTATAATTGGTCACTATATGTGACTCCCCCAATTTTTTTTCAAAACAAATGTTAGGACACGGCACACTTTCCAATGGTGGACCAGTGCTAAGTTTATCATCCAAATGTTCCTGGATGTAAATAGCATGAGGCACCAACCCAAAGGTCGCCTAAATAAATAAAACTGTTTTGAAAGGTAAAGGTCGAATGAGGTGCGTATGGGCCGCGACGGGTAAAATTTGGATGGAGTCCCCGGGTAGGACGCTACGAATACCGTATGTCCCCTACCCAAGTGTTTTTGACCAGCGGAGGGGGGTCCCCAGGCAGGGCGGGTCTCACGCGTTTCTCCACTGCCTGAGCAACCGACAAGAACGGGCAAAAATGTAGTCATTATGGCGGGGTTGCTGCTGTGATTCTATCCTCGAATCAGATCGGGCGTTTGGCACTCGAACCAGTACCAGCTGAAAAGCTAGTTCCTCTGAACGAGTGTGTGGTCTGCTGACCAGGTATCTGCAGATAAGCTAGTTCCGCTGAACAAGCGTCTGGTCTGTTGACCAGGTATCTTTGGACAAGTTGGTACCGCCGAACAAGCGTCTGGGTGTCCGTTGGAAAGAGCTAAAAGGTTTCAGGTGAATGGGTGTGTGACGGTGAGAAACATTCTCCTGTCGGACGAACAACACTTAAACAAAACATACAAACAACATAAAACATCCTGCAGGTTCCATCAGGAAGGACAACACTTTTCCCCAAGTGGCCCGTCCCGTAAAGTGAGAACCTTGGTCCGATTCAATACTGCGGGGAGTCCCCAACTTGTGAAGATGTGTTGGGTTAGGATTTTGGCTGTGGTTTTCGCGGTGTTGGTGCGGGCTGGAAATGCTTCCACCCACTTTGTAAAAGTGTCTATGACCACCAGAACATATTTATAGCCATTCCTGCAAGGGGGCAATGGACCTATAAAATCGATCTGGAGGTTAGTCCAGGGGCCGTTAACGGGTCGGGTGTGGCTGAGTTGTGCCTTTTTGGCATATGTATCTGGGTTGTTCAGAGCGCAGATGAGGCAATTCTCAATGTAATGGGATGCATCCTCTTTGAGATTTGGCCACCAACAAAGCTGTTTGAGGTGGGCTGCGGTGGGTTCGATTCCCTGGTGTCCATGACCATCATGGAATAAACAGATTAATTGGTTCCTATCCTGCTTCGGAACGACATAAAGGGTGTCCTTTAACACCACACCGTCATGTGTGGTTATCGTATTTCTGTACCTCTCGTATGAGGCTGGAAACTTCCCTTTCACGATTTCAGTGAGAGCGCTATCCTGCTTCTGGGCCTCTACTAGATCTTCGATCCTAGTCTGCGTGACCTGAACTGCACTCACTGGCGCACTAACTGGGGCGCTTTCGGGGGGCTTCCAAAAATACCCATGTCTGGATCCTGCCTTAGCCAGCGCATCGGCTTTTACATTTCCAGGGGGGGAGGAACGATGGTGGCTGCGGACTTTTAGAATGCCAAAAGTCCTGTCCTTGGCTTTTTGCAAAATATGGCGGAGTAATGGGGCTGAGGGGAGGGGTTTCCCATCCGCGGAAACAAATCCTCTTGTTTCCCAGAGGGGCAGAAATTCGGTGAGGCTGTTGCAAATGTATAGACTGTCTGAATATATGTCTGCTGGGCTGGGGAAGGAATCTGGGTGCTCTATAATGTAAGCGATGGCCGCAAGCTCTGCTGCCTGCGCGCCTAAGTGTCGGGGTAATTTTAATGCGATTTCCTCAGGGGCGCGTCCCTGCGCGTCCTCCACATAAATCCCACAACCTGTTATGCGTTGCCCATCCAGGACTGTGGAAGATCCATCCACATAGATCCTAATGGGGTCACACGTGTCCGGGTGAGGGGGGGTTTGAGATGGAGTGGCTAGTTTTCTGGGGGGTGTTTTCGCGATAAAGGGGCCTGTATTATGGTGGGGCGAGATGATTTCACACTCATGGGGGGTTCCGGGGTATTGTAGATTGTCCGCTAAGTATGTGTGTGTCTTGGTCCCTTTGACTGTGATGTCCCGTCCTTGTAAGAGAAGGGTCCACCTAGCAGCGCGGATTTGGCTGACGGTACCGTCTTTAAGTCGTCCATCTAGTAAAGTTGGGTGGGGGTGTGCTCGGTCAAAATGGTGATGGGGTTCAGTCCGGTAATGTATGAAAAGTACTGGACTGCCCAGAAAACTGCGAGCAGGTGCCTCTCACAGGCTGAGAATCCCTGCTCCACAGCATCTAAAATTCGGGAGGCATAAGCCACGGGTCTTAGCTGGTCATGCCGTTCCTGCAGGAGCACGGCTGAAAGGGTGCGGTCTGTGGTCGCTACCTCTATGGCGTAAGGGGAAAGTGGGTCTGGAACTTGTAGTGCGGGGGCTGCTATGAGTGCCTGTTTTAATGATTCCACGGCATCCGTATGCTGCGGAAGCCATTCCCAGGGGGCTCCTTTCTTTAGGAGGTCTGAGAGGGGCGCTGCCTTGCTGGCGAAACCGTCAATGTGGTTTCGGCAGTAGCCAACCAGTCCTAAAAACGACCGGAGGGCTGAAACGTTCTGGGGAAGGGGCAATTTAGCGATCGAGTCAATTCTTTTGTGCCCGATCTCACGTTTGCCGTGTTTGATAATAGTACCCAAGTATACCACTTTTTCTTCCAATATCTGGGCCTTTTTGGGGTTGACTTTACAGCCAATGGAGTGTAGTAATTCCAGGAGTTTGGACAGAAGCTCAATGTGCTCTTCCTTTGTGTCTGTCTGCAGTAGTAGGTCAACTACATACTGTACCAGACATTCGGGCGAGAAAATGTTGCGAGTCCATTTGCCAGCTGTCGGTGGAAAATGGAGGGGAGTTGTGGAAGCCTTGTGGAAGGCATGTCCACGTGTACTGCTGCGCTCTGAAAGTGAAGGCAAATTTGTACTGGCACGCCTTTGCCAATGGAATGGACCAGAATCCATTACTGACGTCCAAAACCGTGAAATATCGGGCATGGAGTCCCTGTTTGAGCATGGTCTCGGGACTTGTTGCAACGGTGGGGGCTGCTACGGGGGTGACTTTATTGAGTTCCCGATAATCAATGGTCAAGCGCCATGATCCGTCGGGTTTCCTTACTGGCCAAATCGGGGCATTATTAGTTGAGGCTACCGATCTTAGGATGCCCTGCTCTAATAAACTTTCTATAACCTTTAGGATTTCTCCCTCTGCTTCTAGGGGGAATCCGACTGCTTTTGGGGTCTAGGGTCCAGTCCTGTTATCTGTATGGGGCCAGTCATCCTTCCACAGTCGTGTTTGTGGGTCGCAAATGCTGCCCTGTTTTTTTGCAGGACTGCCCTAACCTGTCGGTCCATGCTGAGTGTGGTGGGGTTGAACCAAAACTCGCCTACTGCGCTAATCTTGTTCATGTAGTCCCCAATGTTGAGCGTTGCGGGGGCTCTAGCGGATTTTGCCACCTCCCAGACACACTGGTTGACTGGGTCGAAAGAGAGGTGGTACTGGGGAGCTACTACTGGGCAGCAAATGTGGCGATGATCCGCAAGTGGGTTATGGAGGGAGAGGGGGCGGCATGGAAGAGAATGGAGATGGCGTCCTGTAAAGGAACGAGCCTAGGGGTGTTGGTGACGGCACCGCTGCCGCTCTCGCCGACAAAGTATACCACGAGCCCGGTGGTGGCGGCAACGCTAAGGATCTGGGGCCAGTGGAGACGGCACCGGGGTGCAATGTGGTCCCCGATCAGGGGTAACCACCGGTTTGTCCCGGGGAAGATGGACGGGGGGTTCCAGAGCTGGCATCGGGCGGGGATTGGAAGAATGGGGGACCTGTTCATCGACGGGACGTTTGCGAGCCTAGGGGCACTG
The DNA here is from genome assembly GCF_047496885.1 of Scyliorhinus torazame. Lineage (NCBI taxonomy): Eukaryota > Metazoa > Chordata > Chondrichthyes > Carcharhiniformes > Scyliorhinidae > Scyliorhinus > Scyliorhinus torazame. Next base: position 276,582,001 of record NC_092710.1, on the reverse strand, counting down.
GAGGAGAAGTTCGATTTACCCCGGGAAATGCCTTTAGATATATGCAGGTGAGGGCTTTTGTGAGGCGACAGGTGAGGGAATTCCCGTTGCTCCCGGCACAAGAAGTTCATGATAGGGTGATCTCGGGTGTATGGGTCGGGGAGGGCAAGGTGTCGGAAATACACCAGGAGTTGACAGAAGAGGGGGAAGCGCTGGTAGAAGAGTTGAAGGGTAAATGGGAGGAAGAGCTGGGGGAGGAGATCGAGGAAGGTCTGTGGGCTGATGCCCTAGGTAGAGTTAATTCCTCCTCCTCGTGTGCCAGGCTCAGCCTGATACAATTTAAGGTGGTTCACAGAGCGCACTTGACGGGGCGAGGTTGAGTAGGTTCTTTGGGGTAGAGGATAGATATGGAAGGTGCTCAGGGAGCCCGGCGAACCATGTCCATATGTTTTGGTCATGCCCGGCACTGGAGGGGTTCTGGAGAGGAGTGGCGGGAGCAATATCTCAGGTGGTGAAAGTCCGGGTCAAGCCAAGTTGGGAGCTAGCTATATTTGGAGTAGTGGACGAACCGGGAGTGCAGGAGGCGAAAGAGGCCGGCATTCTGGCCTTTGCGTCCCTAGTAGCCCGGCGAAGGATCTTGCTAATGTGGAAGGAGGCGAAGCCCCCCAGCCTGGAGGCCTGGATAAATGATATGGCTGGGTTCATAAAGTTGGAGAGGATTAAGTTTGCCTTGAGAGGGTCTGTGCAGGGGTTCTACAGGCGGTGGCAACCATTCCTAGACTATCACGCGGAGCGTTAGAGGAAGGTCGGTCAGCAGCAGCAGCAACCTTGGGGGGGGAAGTGGTGGAGGGGACGTCGTGGGAGGGGGGGGGTGGGAAGGGGGGACTGCCTGGGAGGGTGGATGAGCAAGAGATAACATGAAGGGTTGGGGAAACTGGCACGTATGGGTGAGGGCCAGTGTACAAAGCTGTGTAAATATATCATTTTGCCATGTATATATCTTGCTCTGCGCGATTTCTCATTTTTTTTGTTACGAGGGGGCGGGGTGGGGGGGGGGGGATTATTGTTTGTAAGGGAGAAAATTGTGTTAAAAATTTTTAATAAATATATATTTTTTTTAAAAGAAAGAGAGGCGGTGGGAATTCATGAAGTCTATCCCCAAAATGTGCTCTGCTGTTGGGGGCAGGTCGACAAAAACTACGGGGTGTTTTGTGTTAATGGTTCCGATTTGAATGGGTACAGGGGCTGTGATGTGTCCCTGCTGTGAGTGGCCTGTGAAGCCGCTGAGGGTGATAGTGGCTGTAGTGGGCCACGTGTCCTTACCAAGGGTGGAGGAATTTAAGGTGGTGCGGGACCCTCCTGTGTCCCAGAGAAGCTCGATCGGCTGTCCCCTAATTTTCGCTGCGACTACGGGTCGTCCTGACCTATCGCAAAGGGTATCGCAGACCCAACTGGGGGAGCCTGTACACCGTCAGTCCGTTCCGGTCAAGTCTGTCTGATCCGACTGGGCGCTAACGCTATGTATGGGTTCTGTTTTTTTCTTATTGAGAGTGCCTGTTTGTTGGGCTTTCTGTGGTTTTTTAGGGCCATTGCATTCTTTGGCAAAATGTCCCAACTGTCCGCAATTGTAGCATTCTTGCAGTTTTGCTGGGGGGCTGCTCTTTCCCTCGTTTACCCAGGCGGGGTTGTGAAGAGTGGTTCTTACTGCCTGCACATCTGCGGCGGCTTGTTTTTCCTCGGGGGTTCTAGCGGCGGGTTTATTGTGAGCAGACTGTTCCTAAACGCGGGACAATCTTTTGACCACCCACTTCTCATTATGAGCCTCCTCCGAGGGGTCATAATTACTACAGGCATTCTGTCCTGCTTCCGTGGCATGGGAGATAAGGGCACGGGTCCATTTGGCCATATTGTCTGCGGACAAATGGGAACGGTCTACGTTTCCGAAAACGGCTTCAAAGTGAATCCACAAGCGTCCTGCAAACGCTGTGGGGTGTTCAGACTTTTTCTGTCTGCACTTATTTAGGCCATCTACGGGGTCGCCCCGGTTATACCCGATCGCATCCAGGATCGCGGTATGCATTTCTGCAAGGGTGCCTCCTCCTACGTTCTATGGGTCGGGTAGGGCTGCTGCGACCGATGGGTCTAAGCTGAGGACCGTGAGCTTTACCTGCTCTTTCTCATCCAGGCCGTACAAGGTCGCCTGGTGTTTGACGGTGGCAAAGAAATGGTGTGGGTCTGAAGCGGGGAGGAACGGTGTGATTTTAGCACACGCGTCCCGTACTTGGGTCACTGTGAGGGGGGTGGAATATAAGACTTCCGCCTCGTCTGCTGTGGCTGTGCGGTGGGTTTTTACAAGGTTCATGGGAGCCTGAACTACCTGCTGTGTGGGGGGGGGTGGGGGTGCTTTCCTCCTTTGGGGCTTTCCCTGTGCACATGTTCCCTGAACGTATCTCTGCGCTGTCTCATGCAATTCTTCCCAATCAGGGCCGTCTTCCTGTTCTAAACTTTCCCCAAAGGTTTCTAGGAATCCTTTTTGGACAGAAAGCAGTGATTGCAGGTCTGCAATTTGCTTTCGGCACTTCGCATGGTCTATGATACTCTGCCTTTGTTCCGTGGTTGCAGCATGGAGCGCTCTCAAGGCTGCCTTGAGATCACTACATCGCTTCTGTAGCGTCTCCACCTGCTTCTCTGTCTCTTTCTTAACCAGGACTGCACGCTGCGTGTCCTGATAAGCCTTCTCATACTGCGATTGAAAACTGCTTAAATGCGCCAGACAAGACTGGTGACCCCGTTTGGCGTCAGCCACCTCTTCGTCCTTGGCTTCTAACTGCCTTTTCAATTCCAGGTTCTCTTTCTCCATCTCGCATACATCGATTTTACTCATACGATGTATGCCTTCTATTTCTTTCTGGAGCGTCCTGACGACCTCCTCTGTGCCTCGCAATTGTGCCATACAGGACACGATTGCCATCGGCTTGCGCGCTTTTGCTACGCTCTTCTTATGGATTTCACTCATGTTCTCCCACCAAGTATGCCCTATACTTCCGGGACCTGAGTCATCATTATTGCAGAAACCGCTCCACACGGGCCATCCTTTGCCATGTAGAAATTTCCGAATTTCCACTTCCCAAATGGGACACTGTCCCACTTTAATGCTGCTGATCGATGCGACCGCAAATTCTTCGGGGTTCATGAGGCATTGCATTGCCTGCATGGCCATTTCTCTTATCTGCTTGCTGTGTTCGAATTTGGAACAGGGGGCTTAGGTGGTGTCATAGATGCGGGTACGGCTTACGCTAATTTCTGAAAATACCGACTTCCGACAGTTCTGACGCAACAAAACCTATCAGTTTTACCTTATAACCCTGTTAGTTACGCATGCATACACACACTTCCGAATTGTGAATTATTAACCAGAACCGCTTGAACACTTGTGGGTTTTTTTGTTTTTGTTTCCAATTGGGCTTCTAATTCACATTTCTGGGGTTCTCCCGGAGTGGTTTTCCACTTCTAGATCGGGTCCCGGCGGAGTCGCCAATTATGTTGCTCTTATTAGCCTTAGTTTTATTAGCTCTGATAATGTCACCTTTGCTCACGAGTCGCCAGGTATCTTTCGGATACCACCACATGGTTCAAGCTCGAGTTATGATTAATAAGTCAGCACACCGCTTGGTAAGATTGAAATCAACGGTCATTTATTATGTACAGCAATAAATACTTACACAATAATCCTACTTTCTATATCACTACCTACCACTACTGGCCAATACTTAACTTTTGGGGGTGGCCCACCAGGGCAGGGAAACAAATGGTTTATCGAATTGGGTCTGGCCTGCGGGATTCAAAAGGCTGATACGGGTCGATGGCTAGGAGTCTCTATCGGGTAGCGATCGCTGGAGTCAAACTTACGGTTTCTGATCAATGTTCTTGCGAAGGTTGCGAGCAGGAGAAGAAGGGAGAGAGAGAGCGATCTGAACTTGGCCCCTCAATTTCTAGGGCCCAGGGGCTTCCCGCCTCTCGGGACGGCCCTTGACCCTGAGTCCCAAGTGATTGGACTTGTTCCCAATCACTGGGTTCGATATGCTCTAATAATGGGGCGATTCCTCGATTGGGGGGAGGTCATTCACCTGTCTTTGTTTCGGCCACTGCTGGCGCCGAGAGGTCTGGCCCGGCATTCAATTGCTAATATGTTGCAATTGTTCCCGGGGATAGCCGATTAAACTGCAGATGTCTGTGTTGATGTGCTGCTAATGGTCGCAGGTATCGATCTGGGCCGACTTCCCCAGAGCCGAATACGCTATTCTGTCTGCAGCTGTCCGTTTGTGTCCTGTTGGCTGCTTTTCCCATCAGCCTTTTCGGTTAGCCATTTTAAATTGGGTTTTGGCCAAATTAATAGGGAATCAGCCATTTTAGGTGGCTACACTATCTTCACGCCAGACTCACAACTACAATGTACTACTCCCATGTGACTCTCTACATCATATTGTGAGCAATATTGTTTCCCCAGTCCCACATTAACCCTTACAGTCCCGAACAACCGACAACAACACTTAACCACATGGACTACAGCACTTCAGAAAGTGGCTCAACACCACCTTCTGAAGCGTAGATAAGGATGGCCAATACACGCTAGTCTTGCTTTAGCGCATAAACGAATACAACGTCTGCACCACTAGAAGTGAGCTTCACCTGATTGCAGTGCATAACAAAAATGTAAGTGAGTGCTGGGTGGGGGAGGGGGAAGAGAAGTTGCTTGATCCCATATTTCTAATTCACATCTCTGGGAGGCACGGTGTCCCCAAATTACTGACAGCCATGATGCCTTGGTGGAAATCATACAATGACACATTCAAATAAATACATTTCTACCAACTTACATATTTGCAATTCTGATTTTGCTTTAGAATCACAACAAATAGACATATAACTGTCATAGGATTGTTTACAATATAGATTTGGATTTGATTTACTGTCACGTGTACTGAAATACAGTAAAATGTATTGTTCTGGGTACAGTCCAGATAGACCGTTCCATACATGAAAAAACATAGGGCATATATAAATACAATGTAACTACATAAACACAGACATCGGGTGACGTAAACGGAGTGTAGTACTACTCAGTAGAGACGTTGTGTGAGAGATCAGTTCAGTCCATAAGAGGATCGTTTCGGAGTCTGGTAACAGTGTGAAAGAAGTTGTTTTTGAACCTGTTAGTGCGCGTTGTCAGAAAGGTTGAAGATGTCCACCAACACACCCGCCAGTTGGTCCATGCAAGGTCTGAGTGCACGACCAGTGACTCCGTCAGGACCTGTCGCTTTCCGAGGGCTCACTTTCAAGAAGGCCGATCTGACTTCGGAAGCTGTGACAGTGGGTATGAGTGTGTCCGAGTCTGCTGGGGCAGTTGACAGCGGTTTGTTAGTTTTCTGCTCGAAACGTGCACAGAATGCATTGAGTTCATCGGGGAGGAGTGCACTGCTGCCGGAGATTCTACTGCTATGTAACCCATTACGTTGTTTAACACTTACCACAACCGGTGTTGTTCGTCTTATTTTGGCATTGTCTCTTGGCATCCTTGATGGTTTTACGGAGGTCGTACCTGGATTTCTTCTATAGGTCAGGGTCGTCTGTCTTGAACGCCTCAGACCTGGCCTTCAGTAGGGAGGGAATATCCCGATTAAACCATAGTACGTTCCCCAACTGGAAACTATTTTCTTTGATACGCAATCTTCTACACACTTGCTGATGAAGTCTGTGACGGCAGTGGCACACTCATTTAGATTAGCCACTGAGTATGGACTAGTCCACTGACTCCAAGCAGTCGAGTAGGAGCTCTTCTGTTACCTCGGACCAGCATTGCAAGATCCTCTTAACCGGATTCTCCTGCTTAGGTTTTGCTTGTATGCCAGGAGAAGGAGCACCGTCTTATGGTCCGATTTTCTGAAGTGTGGTCGGGATGGATCGGTAGGTGCCCTTGATGTTTTTGTCGCAGTGGTCAAGGATGTTGGCAAGCCTGCTTGGACAGGAGGTGGGTTGGTGGAATTTTGGCAGTGCACTCTTGAGGTTGGCCTGATTGAAGTCCCCGGCCACGATGAACAAGACCTCCGGGTGTTCTGTTTCATTGTTATTTATAGCAGTGTACAATTCATCCAGCGCCTTCTTCACTTCCCCCTGGGGTGGGATGTAGACCACCGTGATGATGGCAGAAATGAACCCCCGTGGAAGGTCATGTGGACGGCAATTCACGGTCAGGTATTCCAGTTCCGGGGAGCGGTAGTTTGCCAGGGATGCCACATTCGAGCACCAGGAGGATTTGATGAGGAGGCAAACCCCTCCACCCTTTGCTTGCATGATGAAGCCATGCGATCCATTCGGTGCATTGAGAAGACTTGTAACCGTGTTGTTTTAGTCTAACCTGCAGACCGGCGCGTTTTCGTTGCTTCTTCGGTCAGAGGCTGCTTCTGGATGGTCCTGGGATACGATGGGAAAAGTCTGACATTGTGGAAGATAAGTGGTTATGTCTGGTGGGGTGCTGGCCGCTGGTTGTGATTTTGGGCTCATCGGGGGGCATGTTCATGATCCGGTCGGGCCCGGGGTTCCACGAGGACAGGTCTATCTTGTGGCACATTCGGGTCCTCGCGTGGGGTCTTCACTGTTTTGGGGTGGTTAATCTGGGTTTGGGTCTCTGGCAAGGTCTTCCCCAGTAAGGTTGGGCCAGGTCATGTGTTCGGTTCTGGTTGGTAGTCTGGTTGGGTGCTCCTGGAATCGGGCCTTGGAATAGGCTTTGTCAGGCGTCCAGGTGGATTCCTCTCCTTTCCTCCGTCTGCTGGTACGTCAGGTGCTGGGTGGGCCTCTCCGGGTCGGGTCGCTGGGCGGACCTTTTGAGAGCTGGGCTGGGTCAGGTACTCCGAGTGCCTGGTCGGGTCCTACGCGAGGTCGGGGTTGGACTTCCGGGCCTCATTCATTTCCGGGTCAAGGCCAGGGTCGAGTTGTTGGAGGAATCCTGCCGGGTTGGGTCGGGTTTATGTGGGCCGGCACACGGTGGTCGGAGAATCTTCAGACCTGCAAATGCACATAAAAGAGGAAGGTTAGAGATAATGTTAGTGTTAGAATTAAGTTTTTGAAAGGTTACTATGGTTATAAGAGATGTAGGAAGAGGATCTGTGGGAGAGAGCTGACAGAGAGTCACCACACTCCAGTGCCATCTTGAGAGGTGGTGATGGTGATAGAGGACTATGGTGATTCAGAGTAGTAATAACACTCTGGGCAAGGGGACAGTAATACCAGAAGCGTCTGGTCTGGTCGGTGAGGGAAGTGAAACAACAACAAACAACTATTCCTCTGGCACGGGCGACACAGTGGCACAGTGGTTAGCACTGCTGCCTCACAGTGCCAGAGACCCGGTTTCAATTTCGACCTTGGGTGACTGTCTGTGTGGAGTTTGCACATTCTCCCAGTGTCTGCACGGGTTTCATAAAACATACAGTGCAGAAGGATCCCATTCGGGCCATCAAGTCTGCACCGACCCACTTTAAGTCCTCATTTCCACCCTAACCCCATAACCCAATAACCCCTCCGAACCTTTATGGCAATTTAGCATGTCAAATCCACCTAACCTGCACATCTTTGACTGTGGGAGGAAACCGGAGCACCCGGAGGAAACCCACGCAGACACGGGGAGAACGTGCAGACTCCACACAGACAGTTACCCAGCGGGGAATCGAACCTGGGACCCTGGTGTTGTGAAGCCACAGTGCTAACCACTGTGCTACCATGCTGCCCTCTGGGTGCTCCAGTTTACATAGGAACATACATAGAAAATAGAAGCAGGAAGAGGCCATTTGGCCCTGAGAGCCTGCTCCGCCATTCATTCTGATCGGCAAGTTCAATACCCTGATCCCACCTTCCCCCCGTATTCCTTGGTTCCTTTAGCCCCAAAAGCTATATCTAATGACTGTGCGGAGTCTGCACGTCCTCCCCGTGTCTGCGTGGGTTTCCTCCGGGTGCTCCGGTTTCCTCCCACAATCCAAAGATGTGCGGGTTAGGTGAATTGGCCAATGATAAATTGCCCTTAATGTCCAAATTGCCCTTGGTGTTGGGTGAAGGTGTTGAGTTTGGGTAGGGTGCTCTTTCCAGGAGCCGGTGCAGACTCAGAGGGTCGAAAGGCCTCCTTCTGCACTGTAAATTCAATGATAATCTATGATTAATCTAGGACAAAGGTTCGGCACAACATTGTGGGCCGAAGGGCCTGTTCTGTGCTGTATTTTCTATGTTCTATGTTCTAATTCCTTCTTGAAATCACACAACGTTTTGGCTTCAACTACTTTCTGTGGTAGTGAATGCCACAGATTCACCACTTTCTGGTTGAAGAAATTTCTCCTCACCTCAGTCCTAAAAAGTTTGACCCCTTATCCTCAAACTATGACACCTAGGGCGAAATTCTCCGTTATTGGCGCAAAGTCCGCCGATCGGCGCCAAAAATTGCGCAAATCCGACCTTCATCACGCCGCCCCAAACGTCGCAAAGTCCCCGGCCCGGAATGGGCTAGCAGCGACGTGACGGGATCCGCGCTTGCTCACGTGCTTCACGCCGTGCGGCGTCATACACGCCGCACGGCGTCACGGCTCATCAGGACGCGCTGCTCCCCCCCACCCAACCGGAACACCCGACCGGATGGCCGCCCGCCGCTCAGCCCCGAGGTTCCAGTCACGGGATGTGGAGGAGCTCCTGGACGCAGTGGAGCAGAGGAGGGAGGCCCTGTATCCCGGGCACGGCCGCAGAGTTGCCCCACGCCACAGCCGGCGTCTGTGGAGGGAGGTGGCAGAGGCCGTCACCGCTGTGGTCCTGACACCACGGACAGGCACCCAGTGCCACAAGAAGGTGAACGACCTCGTCAGAGCAGCCAGGGTGAGCCTCCCCCCCTGCCCGATATCCATATCCCCCCTCCCCCATATCCCCCCTCCCCCATATCCCCCCTCCCCCATATCCCCCCTCCCCCATATCCTCCCTCCCCATATCCCCCATATCCCCCATATCCCCCATATCCCCCCTCCCCCATATCCCCCCTCCCCATATCCGCCTTCCCCCATTTCCCCAATTGAATCCAGCCCTAACCTGAACCTCTGCAATACACGCGCAACCGATGGCGTGCATTCATATACCTGCCTAACACTGTTGCCTTTTACCCCTGCCACCACCCCCCACAGGAGAAGCGCGCACACAACACCAGGGAGCATGTGAGGACTGGAGGAGGCCCGCTGATGAGAGGCCACTGACCGTACACGAGGAAAGGGCCCTGAACTGGCTGGCGGACCTGAGGACCGGGAGGTTGCTGATGCAGAGGTCGGGGGCGTACTAGCAAGTGAGCCACCGACAGCCCGTCCCCATATCCCCCCTCCCCTATTTCCCCCTCCCCCATATCACCTGATCACTGCCTGCGTGTCTAACCATGCATGCTTCATTGTGTATCGCAGGACCAAACGTCCAGGCACCCATCCCCGCAGATGCAGACCGCCCGCAGGATGCCCCTCGGAGGCCACGGGAGACGGAGAGACCCGGACCCTCCGGCATGCGACGCCCGCATGATGCCCCTCGGAGGCCACGGGAGACGGAGAGACCCGGACCCTCCGGCATGCGACGCCCGCAGGATACCCCTCGCACACAACTGGAGACGGAGAGACCCGGACCCTCCGGCATGCGACGCCCGCAGGATGTCCCTTGGAGACCACTGGAGACGGAGAGACCTGGAGCAACAGGGAGACGACGCCCCCGTCTCGTGCGGGTGCGACGACGCAGGCGTGTGCCACCCAGCGACGAGGGGGGCAGCCACAGGCTCCCGCCACAGCCGAGCCAGGACACCACTCCACTCCCCAGGACACCACTGCCCAGGACACCACTACCCAGGACACCACTACCCAGGACACCCCTACCCGGGACAGCACTACCCAGGAAAACGAAATACCGGACAGTGACACAGAGTGGATGGGTGGAGACGAACCCCCACCCCAAAGTGCCATGGACTCAGAGTGGGACGAAGAGCACGACACAACGCCACTGCTGTCACCAACACCCTCCGCCATCGCAGAAACACTCACCTCGGTTGGGCACTTTAGTGATGAGGCGTCTGGTACACTCACTGGTGTGCACAACACAGCCGCCCCGGTACAGCAGGTGGAGGTAGGAGCAGCAGAGGGGCCGGGCGGTCGGAGGGCAGCCCAGCCCAAGCGAACATCTGCCGCCCAGATGGATCCCGAGTTCCTGGAGTTACCACACCCACCCATAGATCCGATGCAACCACCGACCCGGAGACGAGCGAAGAGGGTGACGGCCGGCTTGCGGCGGCTGCAGTCGCAGGTGGAGGAGTCCACCCGCGTCCAGGAGCTGGGAGTGGTGCCGGTCATGCGTGCCACCCAGGCTGACACCGCACGGGTGGCGTCCGCGGTGGAGGCAATGGGTGCGACGGTGTCAGACATGGGGAACGGTTTGCGAGGCCTGGGGCTTTCCGTGCAGGCGGCGTCTGTGGCCCAGGACATGGCTGCCCTCTCACAGGAGGCCATGAGCCAGTGCCAGCGCCAGATGGCAGAGGCGCTCAACGCCATGGCCCAGTCTCAGCAGTCCATAGCCCAGTCTCTGCAGGCCATGGCACAGTCTCAGCAGGCCATGGCCCAGTCTCAGCAGGCCATCGCTGAGGGCATCGGCGCCATTGGCCATGTGCGAGCCGGCGTCGCACAGTCACAGACAGGGTTTGCCAATCCCCTGAGCTCCATGGCTGCAAACCTGCAGACCCCTGTCGATACCAGCACGGGCCTCCAGGACTGGCAGCGCCAGATGTCGGGGGGGCGTCGGATGGCCAGTCCGTTCGCATCCCCCACCCATGTAGAGGCCTGGGGGCCATTGGGCACCCCGAGGGAGGAGGAGGAGCTGTGGTCCGTCCCGGGTCCCCCTGTAGGGGAGGTCCCGGAACACCGCGACACCTCGGACTCCCCCCCTTCCGTCCCAGGTGCATCGGGTGGGCAACGGGCAGGACAGGCTGGCAGCTCGCCAGCCCGGTCACCCGGGCCGCAGCCTGGCCCATCTAGGCCAGGACGCCCCAGGAAACGGCCGCCAAAGGGATCCCGTGTCAGAGGGCAGGAATCACAGGAGTCCACCTCCAGTTCTGTTGTGCCATCTGGGGAACCACCTAGACGTAGTCAAAGGGCCCGTAAGGCCAAACAATTAGACACTGAGTAAGTTGGCACGGGTGCAGGGCACAGATGAGTTTTAGGGGCTAGGGCATATGCATGAACCCCTTTGGTTATTAAAGTCAATGTTACACCTACAGAAGCTGCCTTTGTGCTCTGTCCAAAGCATGCGGGGTTGTCATGTACGTTGAGCGCAAGTGTGTGTGTGTGAGGGGTGGTCTTACCTCAGCCCCAGGTGAGTCTGCTCCCTTCCCCCTGGGCCGCCATCAACGGGCAGAGGACGGGACCGTGCGCTGCAGTGTCACAGCCGCATGCAGGGATGGTCCGGGTGGATGGTGGTACTGTGGCCATGGGTCAGACATAGTCCAACGATGTGGAGCCAGGAGCTCATCACAGGGCGGGTTGTCATCATCCTCCATGGCCTGCAATAGACACGCGTCCACCGGCAACTGTGTGAGCCCGGCCGTTGTGCCACAGGTGGATCGGCAATGGGGGGAGTGGTGTGCATGCGGGTGGGGTGGGTGGGGTTGGGGAGGGGGTGAGGGTGCTGGGTGGGTGGATGGGTGGGGGGGGGTGGTCGGCTGTTGCCATGGTATGCGGTCTGTGGCCATACTACCCGATTCCCACGCCCATCTAGTCAGTGAAGCGGGCGGCTATCAGCCTGTCCCGTGCCGGCTGGCCCAGCCGGTAACGGTGGACAGCCACCTGCCCGTGTCTAGCCCGTCTGCCCTGACCATTGCCCCCATCCCCCTCATCTGGGGAGGACTGCGCCTCTTCCTGCTGCTCCTCCACTCCGCCCTCCTCTGCCTGAGGCACATCGCCCCTCTGCTGGGCTATGTTGTGCAGGATGCAGCACACCACAATGATGCGGCCGACCCTATCTGACCGATACTGGAGGGCGTCCCCAGAGAGGTCCAGGCACCTGAAACGCATCTTCAGCACGCCAAAGCACCTCTCTATCACTCCCCTTGTCGCTACATGGGCATCATTGTAGCGGTTCTCCGCCTCATTGCGTGGCCTCCGTACAGGCGTCATCAGCCACGATCGCAATGGGTAGCCCCTGTTGACCAGCAACCAGCCCCTCAGCCGGGGATGGCGTCCCTCGTACATGCCGGTGATGTATGACCGCGACAACACGTATGAGTCGTGTACCCTGCCCGGGTAACCGGCGCAGACGTGCAGGATCATCATGTGGTGGTCGCAGACCACCTGTATGTTCATCGAATAGGTCCCCTTCCTATTGGTGAACACGGCCCTGCTATCTGCAGGTGGCCGCACGGCGACGTGCATCCCATCAGTCGCGCCCTGGACCATGGGGAACCCTTCCACGGCAGAGAAGCCCACGGCCCGGGCATCTTGGCTGGCCCGGTCCACAGGGAATCGGATGTAGCGGTGCGCCATGGCATATAGGGCGTCTGTCACTGCCTGGATGCACCGGTGCACCGATGTCTGCGATATGCCGGACAGGTCCCCACTCGGTGCCTGGAATGACCACGTTGCATAAAAGTTCAGGGCCACCGTAACCTTGACGGACACGGGGAGAGGGTGTCCCCTGCCAGTACCACGCGGTGACAGGTGTGCCAGCAGGTGGCAGATGTGTGCCACGGTTTCTCGCCTCATCCGGAGTCTCCTCCTGCATTCCCGGTCCGTGAGGTCCTGGTATGACTGCCGGGGCCGGTACACACGGGGCGCCCTCGGGTGCCTCCGTTGCCGTGGGGCCGCGACGTCCTCCTCCCCCTCCTCGTCCTGTCGGTCAGGTGTCCCTCCAGCCTGGGCGGCTGCCAGGTGGCATGGACCGCATGGGTCCAACTGTTAGAGGCTGGCACCTGGCCAGGTGGACTAACACACTTGCCCTCGCACCCCCCCTCCCCGGCACGGACCCCATCCTCCTCCTCCCCGGCACGGACCCCCCCATCCCCCCACCCCGGCACGGACCCCCCCCCATCCTCCTCCCCGGCACGGACCCCATCCCCCCTCCCCGGCACGGACCCCCCCATACCCCCTCCCCGGCACGGACCCCATCCTCCTCCCCGGCACGGACCCCCCCATCCTCCTCCCCGGCACGGACCCCCCCATCCCCCCTCCCCGGCACGGACCCCCCCATCCTCCTCCCCGGCATGGACCCCATCCTCCTCCCCGGCACGGACCCCCCCCATCCTCCTCCCCGGCACGGACCCCCCCATCCTCCTCCCAGGCACGGACCCCCCCATCCCCCCTCCCGGCACGGACCCCATCCTCCTCCCCGGCACAGACCCCCCCATCCCCCCTCCCCGGCACGGACCCCATCCTCCTCCCCGGCACGGAACCCCCATCCTCCTCCCCGGCACGGACCCCCCCATCCCCCCTCCCCGGCACGGACCCGCCATCCTCCTCCCCGGCACGGACCCCATCCTCCTCCCTGGCACGGACCCCCCCATCCTCCTACCCGGCACGGACACCCCATCCTTCTCCCCGGCACGGACCCCCCCATCCCCCCTCCCGGCACTCCCCCGGAGCCCATCCCACTCTAACCACCCCCCCCCCCCCCCCCCGCCACACACACACAAAACCCTACACACACCTCTCCTCCACACATTCAGACTGCGGCCACGCCATCGCCTGTCCAGCGGCCAACCCCCCAGGCCGTCACTCACCTCCACGCTGGTCGGCGTAAACCTTGTGTCTGCTGTTTCCTCCCACAGTCCAAAGATGTGCAGTTTAGGTGTGTTACAGGGATAGGGCAGGGAGTGAGCTGAGGTAGAGTACTCTTTCAGATGGTCAGTGCAGATTTTATGGGCTGAATGGTCTCCTTCTGCACTGCAGTGATTCTATGATCATCCATGCTTGCTGGACTACATTGGCTCCCGGTTGAGCTACACCTTGACTATTCTCATTGTTTTCAGATAGTACAATGTCATTGTCATCTTTGTAGCCTCCTCCAATCCTACAACCCCTATGACTGTTTGCTCCTCCAATTCTGTTATCTTGCACATGCCAAATTTTATTGATCCACTAATTGTGGCTGTGCTTATGACCTAAGCTTTGGGGTTCGCTCCCAGACTCTCCTTGCCCCTCTATCCTCTTTAAGGTGCTCCTTACAATTTACCTCTTTGACGAAATATCTCCTTATGCTGCTTAATTTCAAATTTTGTTTGACAACATTTCTATGAAGTGTCTTGTGACGCTTTACTATACTAACGGTGCTATATGAATACACATTGTTTTATGAGTTAAAGATGAAGTTAGAAACCAGAAATAACCTGTAGCGATAGAAGGGTTTGTCCATGGAGCATGAGTTGGATAGCTGATTGAAAGAAATATGAACTAAAATAATAAGGATTACTTTTTTTGTGGATGTTAAAGACCAACGCAGATTATTTCTGTATTTCAAATTCCTATGTAATCCTTAATGGAAAATTGCTCCGTAAGGCTAGTTGAACTGCAGCAGTATGTCCAGAATTCTGAATGAGGTGGAATTGTGGACTAACGTCCATGTGCCTTCAAAGACCTCCCTAATAACACAGTGTTAGTATATAAAATGGACTGCAGCAGTTCAATAAGACAGCTCACCGCCATCTTTGCAAGGGCAATTAGAAATGGGCAATAAATGCTGGCCTTGCCAGCGATGTTCACATCTCACGAACAAATAAGAAAAAACTCGTGCATCGTGGTGATCTGCCCAAGGGCAAATCCTCTGCTCAATTTTCCACATTTGTGGTCCTGTGTTTTCCTCTTCTGTTGCTTGCAAGAGCCTCAATGTTTCAACTTCAATCAGTAATATGACTAGGAAAAGGATATCTGAGGTGGTGTTCCATTGCCTTCCTCATGTGTACTGACAGGAAACTCAAGTCCGCTTCCCGAGAGATCCTCTGCCAATAAGCACCCGATGTCCCGCAAGGTTGGTGGGCAGCACAGTGGTTAGCACAGTTGCTTCACAGCTCCAGGGTCCCAGGTTCGATTCCTGGCTTGGGCCACTGTCTGTGCGGAGTCTGCATGATCGCCTCATGTCTGCATGGGTTTCCTCCGGGTGCTCCAGTTTCCTCCCACAGTCCAAAAATGTGCAGGTTAGATGGATTGGCCATGCTAAATTGCCCTTAGTGTCCAAAAAGGTAGGGTGGGGTTACTGGGTTATGGGGATAGGGTAGAGGTTTGGGATTAGGTAGGGTGCTCTTTCCAAGGGCCAGTGCAGACTTGATGGGCCGAATGGCCTCCTTCTGCACTGAAAGTTCTGTTCTAACATTTCCGCCATCAACACCAAAAAGTTGCTGGTTTCCTGCCGTTGGCTATGGTTTATAACCCTGAGCATGGGACGAGTACTTGAGCCATAGTGTCTCAGAACCCCATCCTGGGATCCTGCCTTTATTATGTAAGCAAGACGTTAATATCATGGAATATTCATGTATTTGTTTTGCTTATGGTTGAATACACTTCGAGGAATTGTAAAGTAAAGTAAAATAATCTTTATTGTCACAGGTAGGCTTACATTACCTGCAATGAAATTACTGTGAAAACCCCCTGTGGACAAGAACATAAAAGTTGCGAGCAGAAGGGCATGTGGCCACCAAGCCCGCTTTGTCATTCAATACTATCATGGCTGATCTTGGGCATCAACTCCATTTTCCCTCCCGCTCCCTAGATCCTTTAATTAACCAGAAATCTGCCTTGTCCAGCCATAAATGTATTCAATGATGGAACATCCACAATCCTTAGGGATGGAGAATTTCAAAGATTCACAACCCTTTGAGTGAAGTAATTTCTCCTCGTCCCAGTCCTAAACGATTGGCCCCTTACCATGAGACTGTGCCCCATGTTTTCGATTCTCTGACCAGCAGGTACAATCTCTCAGCATCTACCCTATTAAGCCCCTTCAGAATGTTATAGATTTCAATGAAATTGCCTGGCATTCTTCTAAAATCCAGAGAACATAAGCCCAATTTATTCAACCTCACATCATCGGACCGCCCCTCTCATCCCAGGGATCAATTTAGCGAACCCTTATAATAATCTTTATTGTCAAAAGTAGGCTTACATTAGCACTGCAATGAAGTTACTGTGAAAAGCCCCTAGTCACCACATTCAGGCGCCTGTTCGGGTACACGGAGGGAGAATTCAGAATGTCCAAATGACGTAACAGCATGCCTTTCGCGACTTGCGGGTGGAAAATGGAGCACCCGGAGGAAACCCACGCAGACACAGGGAGAACGTGCAAACTCCACACAGACAGTGACCCACTGTACTGCCCCCACTGCAAGCATCTCCTTAAATTTAGTGACTAAAACTCCACACAGTGCTCCAGATGTGGTCTTACCAAACCCTGTACAATTACAGCAAGATTTTTTTATTCCTGTACTCCAATCTCTCTGCAGTAACGGCCAACACGCCATTTGGCTTCCTAATTGTTTGTTGCCCCTGCATGCTACCGTTACTCATTCCTTGAACGAGCACACCCAAATCTCTTTGAACATCAATCTATAAAGTTTCACACCTTTTCAAAAATGTTTTGCCTTTTTATTATTTTAACAGAAGTCAATCACTTTACACTTCCCTGCAATATATTCCACTTGCCACCTTGTTGCCCTGTCTATATCTCTGCGCTCACTGTGTTCTTCTCAAAACTTACCTTTTCACTTAGCTTGATATCAGCAGCAAAATTAGTTACGTTACTATCTGTTCACCTACCTAAGTCATTCATGTAGATTGCTCATGGGACTGCAATTCAATGCCTGCCCACTTGAAAAAGCCCCTTGTTTCTATCTTTTAACCAAGCCTTTATCCATGCCATTATATTACCCACATATCTTGCCTTTTAACCCTTTGTGTGGCACCTTATCAAATGCTTTATTGAAAATCCAGGTGCCCCTTTATCTACCCCACTAGTAATTAAAAAACCGAAATATATGTGTCTAGTTGGATTTAGGAACATATGAAATAGGAGCAGAAGTAGACCATTTGTCCCTCGATCCTACTCCGCCATTCAATGTTGGACTTGTTTTAATCATACTGTGCTTTTCTAGGTGTATTGTTAAGACTTCCTTAATAATAGATTTGAGCATTTCCTAACAATTGATGTTAGGCTAACAGGCCTGCAGTTCGCTGTTTTATCTCTCCTTTCTTATAAAGCAGTGTAAGTTTTCCGGGTGCGGCGATGACCAGCTAAGTCGCACGTTTCGGCAGCTCCCGGTGGAACGGACTTTTGGGCTCTTAATAAGAGCCCCAACGGCAATTTTAACGGCTAAAAGCACTGTGCGGTAAACCAGAAGGGAATCCCCCCTGGGTACGGATGGAAAAAGGAGAGAAAAGTGGCCGGATTGCGGTGGATCCTTTAGAGCAGCGGCAAGGAAGGCAAGCAAAAACCAAGATGGCGTCGGAAGGTGGTAGTTTAATATGGGGCCCTGAACAACACGAGTTTTTGAAACGCTGCGTGGAAGAGCTTAAAAAGGAGATGAAGAAGGAGCTGTTGGCCCCGATATTACAGGCGATTGAAGGGCTAAAAGATGAGCAAAAGACCCAGGAGCGGGAGCTTCGGGTCGTGAAGGCAAAGGCTGCCGAGAACGAGGACGATATACAGGGCCTGGTGGTGAAGACGGAGATGCACGAGGCACACCATAAACGATGTGTGGAAAGGCTGGAGGTGCTGGAGAATAATGCGAGGAGGAAGAATTTAAGGATTCTTGGTCTTCCTAAAGGTGCAGAAGGGGCGGACATCGGGGCATATGTGAGCACGATGCTGCACTCGTTAATGGGAGTGGAGGCCCCGACGGGTCCGTTGGAGGTGGAGGGAGCATACCGAGTGATGGCGCAAGGACCGAGAGCAGGAGAAATTCCCAGAGCCATAGTGGTGAGATTCCTCCGTTTTAAGGACAGAGAGATGGTCCTCAGATGGGCAAAGAAAACTCGGAGCAGTAGGTGGGAGAACGCGGTGATCCGCGTATATCAAGACTGGAGTGCGGAGGTGGCGAGAAGAAGGGCGAGCTTTAATCGGGCCAAGGCGGTGCTTCATAAAAAGAAGATTAAATTTGGAATGCTGCAGCCGGCAAGACTGTGGGTCACATATCAAGGGAAGCACCACTACTTTGAAACGGCGGATGAGGCGTGGACATTTATTGTTGAAGAGAAATTGGAATAAGCGGGTTATTAAAAAAGAACGTTGGAGACAAAGTGGTGGGGCGAATATGGGGGGTGAAGAGGGGGGAAAAAGGGGGGAAGAGATGATTTTTATGTTGTTAATCCTGCGACCCGGTAACTTTTCTCTCTTCCACAGGTTGTGGGGGAGGGAGGAAGGGAGGTGGAGGAGCTGGGGGCGTTGGCCATTGGGGGCGGGGCCAAAAGGGAAGCGCGGGCTTTGTTCCTGCGCTATGATAATTATGGCGGGAATAGGGAAGCAGGAAGGAGGGGGGCGTCGCACGGTGCGAGCCGAGGTCACGGGGGGAAGCCGAGGTCGGCCAGGGTTTGCTGACTTCTGGGAGCAACATGGGGGGTGTAACTACGCTAGTGGGGGATCTAGCGGGGGGGTGGGAGGGGGGATTTACTGGGTTGCTGCTGCTGGGGAGAAGGGGGAGCTGGTATGGGGTGGGGTGGGCGGGACGGGAGGGCACCGCCTGGGGGGGACACAGCTGCGTGGGAACCGGGTGAGGAGCTGGATAAAAGGGGATGGCTAATCGACAAGGGGGGGGGGTAAAGAGCCCCCCAACCCGGCTGATCACGTGGAATGTGAGAGGGCTGAACGGGCCGATAAAGAGGGCACGGGTACTCGCACACCTTAAGAAACTTAAGGCAGATGTGGTTATGTTACAGGAGACGCATTTGAAACTGATAGACCAGGTTAGACTACGCAAAGGATGGGTGGGGCAGGTGTTTCATTCGGGGCTAGATGCGAAAAATAGGGGGGTGGCTATACTAGTGGGGAAGCGGGTAATGTTTGAGGCAAAGACCATAGTGGCGGATAGTGGGGGCAGATACGTGATGGTGAGTGGCAAATTACAGGGGGAGGCGGTGGTCTTAGTGAACGTATATGCCCCGAACTGGGATGATGCCAACTTTATGAGGCGCATGTTAGGACGTATCCCGGACCTAGAGGTGGGGAAGTTGGTAATGGGTGGAGATTTTAACACGGTGCTGGAACCAGGGCTGGACAGATCGAGGTCCAGGACTGGAAGGAGGCCGGCAGCAGCCAAGGTGCTTAAAGACTTTATGGAGCAGATGGGAGGAGTAGACCCATGGAGATTTAGCAGACCTAGGAGTAAGGAGTTTTCGTTTTTCTCCTATGTCCACAAAGTTTATTCGCGAATAGACTTTTTTGTTTTGGGAAGGGCATTGATCCCGAAGGTGAGGGGGACGGAGTATACGGCTATAGCTATTCCGGATCACGCTCCACACTGGGTGGACTTGGAGATAGGGGAAGAAAAAGAACAGCGTCCACCCTGGAGAATGGACATGGGACTAATGGCGGATGAGGGTGTGTGTCTGAGGGTGAGGGGGTGTATTGAAAAGTACTTGGAACTCAATGATAATGGGGAGGTCCAGCTGGGAGTGGTCTGGGAGGCGCTGAAGGCAGTGGTTAGAGGGGAGCTGATATCAATCAGGGCACATAAAGGAAAGCAGGAGAGTAGGGAACGGGAGCGGTTGCTGCAAGAACTTCTGAGGGTGGACAGGCAATATGCGGAGGCACCGTAGGAGGGACTGTACAGGGAAAGGCAAAGGCTACACGTAGAATTTGAGTTGCTGACAACGGGTACTGCAGAGGCACAGTGGAGGAAGGCACAGGGTGTACAGTACGAATATGGGGAGAAGGCGAGCAGGTTGCTGGCCCACCAATTGAGGAAAAGGGGAGCAGCGAGGGAAATAGGGGGAGTGAGGGATGAGGAGGGAGAGATGGAGCGGGGAGTGGAGAGAGTGAATGGAGTGTTCAAGGCATTCTATGAAAGATTATATGAAGCTCAGCCCCTGGATGGGAAGGAGAGAATGATGTGTTTTCTGGACCAGCTGGAATTTCCTAAGGTGGAGGAGCAGGAGAGGGTGGGACTGGGAGCACAGATCGAAATGGAGGAAGTAGTGAAAGGAATTAGGAGCATGCAGGCGGGGAAGGCCCCGGGACCGGATGGATTCCCAGTTGAATTTTACAGGAAATATGTGGACTTGCTCGCCCCGCTACTGATGAGAACCTTTAATGAGGCGAGGGAAAGGGGACAGCTGCCCCCGACTATGTCAGAGGCAACGATATCGCTTCTCCTGAAGAAGGAAAAAGACCCGCTGCAATGCGGGGCCTATAGGCCTATTTCCCTCCTGAACGTAGACGCTAAGATTCTGGCCAAGGTAATGGCAATGAGGATAGAGGATTGTGTCCCGGGGTGGTCCATGAGGACCAAACTGGGTTTGTGAAGGGGAGACAGCTGAATACGAATATACGGAGGCTGCTAGGGGTAATGATGATGCCCCCACCAGAGGGGGAAGCGGAGATAGTGGTGGCGATGGATGCCGAGAAAGCATTTGATAGAGTGGAGTGGGATTATTTGTGGGAGGTGTTGAGGAGATTTGGCTTTGGAGATGAGTATATTAGATGGGTACAGCTGCTGTATAGGGCCCCGATGGCGAGCGTGGTCACGAATGGACGGGGGTCTGCGTATTTTCGGCTCCATAGAGGGACGAGGCAGGGATGTCCTCTGTCCCCATTATTGTTTGCACTGGTGATTGAGCCCCTGGCAATAGCATTGAGGGGTTCCAGGAAGTGGAGGGGAGTACTCAGGGGAGAAGAACACCGGGTATCTCTGTATGCCGACGATTTGTTGTTGTATGCGGCGGACCCGGCGGAGGGGATGCCAGAGATAATGCGGATACTTGGGGAGTTTGGAGAATTTTCAGGATATAAACTGAACATGGGGAAAAGTGAGTTGTTTGTGGTGTATCCAGGGGAGCAGAGCAGAGAAATAGAGGACTTGCCGCTGAGGAAGGTAACAAGGGACTTTCGCTACTTGGGGATCCAGATAGCCAAGAATTGGGGTACATTGGGTTAAATTTAACGCGGTTGGTGTAACAGATGGAGGAGGACTTCAAGAGATGGGACATGGTATCCCTGTCACTGGCAGGGAGGGTGCAGGTGGTTAAAATGGTGGTCCTCCCGAGATTCCTCTTTGTGTTTCAGTGCCTCCCGGTGGTGATCACGAAGGCTTTTTCAAAAGGATTGAGAAGAGTATCATGAGTTTTGTGTGGGCCGGGAAGACCCCGAGAGTGAGGAAGGGATTTTTGCAGCGTAGTAGGGATAGGGGGGGGGCTGGCACTACCGAGCCTAAGTGAGTACTACTGGGCCGCCAATATCTCAATGGTATGTAAGTGGATGGGAGAAGAGGAGGGAGCGGCGTGGAAGAGATTGGAGAGGGCGTCCTGCAGGGGGACTAGCCTACAAGCTTTGGTGACGGCGCCATTGCCGTTCTCACCGAGGAAATACACCACAAGCCCGGTGGTGGTGGCTACTCTGAAAATTTGGGGGCAGTGGAGACGGCATAGGGGAAAGACGGGAGCCTCGGTGTGGTCCCCGATAAGAAATAACCATAGGTTTGCTCCGGGGAGAATGGATGCAGGATTTGGAACATGGCAAAGAGCAGGAGTAACACAATTGAGAGATCTGTTTGTAGATGGGACGTTTGCAAGTCTGGGAGCGCTGACCGAAAAATATGGGTTGCCCCAAGGGAATGCATTCCGGTATGTGCAACTGAGGGCTTTTGCGAGGCAACAGGTGAGGGAATTCCCGCAGCTCCCGACGCAGGAGGTGCAGGATAGAGTGATCTCGAAGACATGGGTGGGGGACGGTAAGGTATCAGACATATATAGGGAAATGAGGGACGAGGGGGAGATTATGGTAGATGAGCTGAAAGGGAAATGGGAAGAAGAGCTGGGGGATGAGATTGAGGAGGGGCTGTGGGCTGATGCCCTAAGTAGGGTAAACTCATCGTCCTCGTGTGCCAGGCTAAGCCTGATACAATTTAAGGTGTTACACAGGGCGCATATGACTGGAGCACGGCTCAGTAAATTTTTTGGAGTAGAGGATAGGTGTGCGAGATGCTCGAGAAGCCCAGCGAATCACACCCACATGTTCTGGTCATGTCCGGCACTACAGGGGTTTTGGGTGGGGGTGACAAAGGTGCTTTCGAAGGTGGTGGGGGTCCAGGTCGAACCAAGCTGGGGGTTGGCTATATTCGGGGTTGCAGAAGAGCCGGGAGTGCAGGAGGCGAAAGAGGCTGATGTTTTGGCCTTTGCGTCCATAGTAGCCCGGCGCAGGATACTGTTGATGTGGAAGGAAGCCAAGCCCCCGGGTGTGGAGACCTGGATAAATGACATGGCAGGGTTTATAAAGCTGGAACGGATTAAGTTCGCCCTAAGGGGATCGGCTCAAGGGTTCACCAGGCGGTGGCAACCGTTCGTCGAATACCTCACAGAAAGATAGAGGGAATGGAAAAGAAGACAGCAGCAGCAACCCGGGGGGGGGGGGGGGGGGGGGGGGGGGGGGGGGGTGGGAGGAACCAGAAGGACTCTCAGGGATGTTAGTGTATAAGTATAATATGTATAGGTTGTTGTTATAGGTAATTGTATACTGGACTGCTGAATTGTATTTTTGGAGAGTATTTATTTTGGACAAGGCAGTTGCCATTTAGTTTTGTTCTGTTTTTTAATTTTGATGTTGTTTATATATTATTTATTTCTTGTTTAAAAAACTGGCCATTGTTATTTATATTGTTATATTACTGTGTAAAAGATACACAATGTACTGTTATGGTTGGCCAAAAATTTTGAATAAAATATATTTAAAAAAATAAATAAATAAAGCAGTGTAACGTTTCAAAACTTCCAATCCAATTGGACCCATCCCAAACCTAAGGAATTTTGGAAAATCAAGCCAGCACATTGACTATCTCTGAAGCTATCGCTTTCAGAAACTTAGGGTTGTTTCCTTTACTCTTTCAGTGGAGGTTGACGTCGCTGGCTAGACCACAATTTATTGCCCACCTCGACTTGCCCTTAGGAAGGTGGTGGTAAGCTGCATTTTGGAACCACTCCAGTCCACATGGTGTTGGAACATCCAGTGTTGTTAGGAAGTGCCAGGATTTTGACCTACGATAGTGAAGAAATGACAATATAGTTCCAAGACAGGATGGTGTGTGGCTTGCAAAGGGAATTTGGAGGTGGTGGTATTCCCATGTTTCTGCTGCCCTTGTTCTAGGTAGAAGAGGTCGTGGGTTTGGAAGGTACTCTCGAATGAGCATTGGTGAGTTGCTGTAGTGCGACCACGGCGGCGACCACGTGGTGAGCGGCGAGACAAAGAGGGACTCCCGTCTGCACCAGGAAACTTCTCTCCAAAACCCTCCTGAGAAGTGAGAAGGAAGGGGAAAAAAAAGGAGAAGGGGGAAAAATAAAAGTAAATAAAGAAAGAAACAAGGAAAGAGAGAAAGGAAGGAAGGGAATCAACCACAACCCCCCCCCCCCCCCCCCACAACCCCAACACCCGTACCATCAACAACAAAAGAAAAAGGGCAACCCGAAGCTCGAGACAGCCCCAGCGAGAGCAGAGGAGCGGGGGAAATCAGAGCAACCTCAGGGTAAGTAACTGCAGCGGGGAAAGAAAGAGAGACAGACAGATGGCTGGAGGAAAGAAAAACTCCAAGGTGAAGCGACAGTGAGACGCAAGCAGCAGCAGCAGCGAAGGTGAGGCGCATGAGCGGCGGGCGGCCCCACAAGACGAGACGGAGGTACAGGCGAGCCTGAAAGGGAAAACGATGGCGGACCAGCCAGCGGAGCGTGAGCAGGACGCAGCGACCAGCATAAAGGAGGCGCTCTGGTCGGAGCTCCAAGCAATGATGAAGGAGACAATGCATAAAATGCAGCAGACCATCGAAGGCCTGGAAAGGGAAGTGAAAACGCAGAAAAATACGATTCTGGATTTGGAGAGGGACCAGAGCGACAGGGTGATAACCCGAGAAGCCTAGGTCAAAAGGTTAGTAACGGCCCAGGGGAGCCTAAGAGGGAAAGTGGAGGACCAGGAAAATAGGTCCAGACGGCAGAACATTGAAATAGTGGATCTGCCAGAGGAGATAGAGGGCAGAGACCCAACAGGCTACATCACCCAAATGATGGGCAAGCTAGTGGGAAAGGAGGTATTCCCAAACCCACCGGAAATAGACAGGGCGCACAGGTCACTCCGACCCAAGCCCAAAGCCGGGGACAAGCCCAGAGCAATTATTGCAAAGCTGCACCGGTTCCAAGACCGGGAGAGAATCCTAAAGTGGGCCCGGCAAACGAAACAGAGCATGTGGGAAGGGAAGACCATAAGGGTGTATCAGAGCATTGAGGCGGACCTGGCCAAAAAGAGGGCTGAATTCAACAAGGCAAAATCAGCACTGCACGAAAGCAAGGTAAAATTTGGGGTGTTATTCTGTCAAACTCTGGGTAACATTTGAGGGGAAAGAGCTGTATTTTAACACCCCAGCGGCAGCTGATGGGTTTGTTAGAGCGAACAAGCTGGGGGAAGAGCACACGCAACTGCAATGAAAGACATGGGGACAGAAAAGGAAGGGAAAACCAGAACAAAGAGCGGAAGACAGACCTCAAACAAGGACAATGGACTCATGAACTGTGCACATGTGTTATGCCTTGCGCGTGACTGTGCTGTCTTGTCTCAGAGCTTGTCTCCTCCCTCAATGCAATGGGGTGGGGGGATTAGAGTGAGGGAAATGAGGGTGAGGAAAGCAAACAGGAGGACGAGACAAGGGCCAGTAGGAGAAAGGTTAAACAGGGCCAGAACTGGGCAAATACTGGGAGGAGGGCCACCGTACTAGCGAGGAGGGCCAGCATGGGAGGGCAGGAAGGAAGGAGGGCTGCGCACCCCTCTCAGGGGGGGCGGGGTTGAATCACTACCACTGGGCAGCAATGGCAGAAAAAGTGAGGGGATGGGTACAAGAACCCGACACAGATTGGGAACAAATGGAGGAGGCAGCCTGTAAAGGAATAACCCTTTGGGCCCTGGCCACGGCAGCACTCCCATCCTCCTCAACAAGGTACACAACGAACCCAGTGGTAGCGGCCATGCTGAGAACGTGGACCCAGTTGAGACAGCACTTTGGGATAACCAAAATGTCCCTTATGGGCCCCATCTGCGGCAATCACAGATTCCCCCCAGCCATGCTAGATACCACCTTCAAAAGATGGAGGGGGGACGGGGTCACACTGACGGTCGGCGACGTCTACGTAGGGCACAGACTGGCGACACTAGACGAACTGACGAGGAAGTGAAAACTATGACAGGAATTGAGACACCTCCAAATAAAGCACTTCCTCCGCACAGAGATAGTAGGGTATCCCGGGACCCCAGAAAGCACACTACAAGAGGACCTGATAGGCACAAGCAGTGAGAAGGGGGGGCTAAGTGGGAAAATATACGGACAGCTACTGGACAGAGCCCGAACACCACTGGACGGGACCAGACAAAGATGGGAGGACAAACTGGGGACAGAGGTGGGATGGGGACTCTGGAGCGAAGCACTGAGCAGGGTGAGCTCCACCTCCTCCTGTGCAAGGCTAAGCCTAATGCAGCACGGTTTTGTGAAGGGGAGGTCGTGTCTCACTAACTTGATAAGAGTTTTTTGAAGAGGTCACAAAGATGATTGATGCAGGTAGGGCTGTGGATGTTGTCTATATGGACTTCAGTAAGGCCTTTGACAAGGTCCCTCATGGCAAAAGGTGAAGTCACACGGGATCAGGGGTGAGCTGGCAAGATGGATACAGAACTGGCTAGGTCATAGAAGGCAGAGAGTAGCAGTGGAAGGGTGCTTTTCTGATTGGAGGGCTGCGACCAGTGGTGTTCCACAGGGATCAGTGCTGGGACGTTTGCTGTTCGTAGTACATATAAATGATTTGGAGGAAAATGTAACTGGTCTGATTGGTAAGTTTGCAGACGACACAAAGGTTGGTGGAATTGCGGATAGCGATGAGGACTGTCAGAGGATACAGCAGGATTTAGATCGTTTCGAGCCTTGGGCGGAGAGATGGCAGTTTAATCCGGACAAATGTGAGGTAATGCATTTTGGAAGGTTTAATGCAGGTAGGGAATAGACAGTGAATGGTAGAACCCTCAAGAGTATTGACAGTCAGAGAGATCTAAGTGTACAGGTCCACAGGTCACTGTAAGGGGCACCACAGGTGGAGAAGGTAGTCAAGAAGCCATACGTCATGCTTGCCTTCATTGGCCAGGGCATTGAGTATAAGAATTGGCAAGTCATGTTGCAGCTGTATAGAACCTTAGTTAGGCCACACTTGGAGTGTAGTGTTTAATTCTGGTCGCCACACTACCAGAAGGATGTGGAGGCTTTAGAGAGGGTGCAGAAGAGATTTACCAGGATGTTGCCTGGTATGGAGGGCATTAGCTATGAGGAGCGGTTGAATAAACTTAGTTTGTTCTCACTGGAACAACAGAGGTTGAGGGGCGACCTGATAGAGGTCTACAAAATTATGAGGGGCATAGACAGAATGGATAGTCAGAGGCTTTTTCCCAGGGTAGAGGGGTCAATTACTAGGGGGCATAGGTTTAAGGTGCAAGGGGCAAGGTTTAGAGGATATGTACGAGGTAAGTATTTACACAGAAGGGAGTGGGTGCCTGGAACTCGCTGTCGGAGGAGGTGGTGGAAGCAGGGACGATAGTGACATTTAAGGGGCATCGTGACAAATACATGAATTGGATGGGAATAGAGGGTTATGGACCCAGGAAGTGTAGAAGATTTTAGTTTAGATGGGCAGCATGGTTGGCACAGGCTTGGAGGGCCGAAGGGCCTGTTCCTGTGCTGTACTTTCTTTGTTCTTTGTTCAAAGTGGTGCACAGAGCACACCTGACCAGAACCCAAATGAGCAGGTTCTTCCCGGAGGTGGAGGACAAATGTGAGCGGTGCCAGAGGGGCCCGGCCAACCACACCCACATGTTTTGGGGTTGCCCCAAGCTTGCTGGGTTCTGGACAGCCTTCTCTGAGGCAATGTCCAAGGTTGTGGGGTTGAGGGTGAAGCCATGCCCAATAGTGGCAGTCTTCGGGGTATTGGAGCAGCCAGAGTTACACATGGGGAAGGGGGCCAACGCCCTCGCTTTCACTTTCCTAATCGCACACCGGAGAATCCTGCTCGGCTGGCAATCGGCAGCACCACCCACAGCTGCAGACTGGCTCACTGACCTCTTGGAATTTCTCCACCTGGAGAAGATTAAGAACGCCATCCGAGGGTCAGAGGAAGGCTTCCTGGATACTTGGGGGGCAGTTCGTCGGCCTGTTCCAAAACCTGTTCAAGGCCAACAACGAGGAGTAAGCCAGGGAGAAAAGAAAAGATGAAGAAGCAAAGGACTGCGCAACCCGGCCGGGGCCGGGGCCGGGGGGGGGGGGGAAATGGGGAAACCACAAGAGAAGAGTAAGGGTGCTGAAACCAATGGGGGGGAGGAGGAAGGGGGGATATCATAGACCCATCCAGGGGGCAGCAAAATGTACATGCAGTTAGTCAAATGAAGGACAAAACAAACCTCTCTCTAAAATAAAGCAAATTAGCGCAGGCAAGAAAAATGTACGGTATATAAGTAACAACTGTTTATAAATGAGAAAAGCCAATAAAAAGATTTTCCAAAAAAAAAAGTGAAAGATTCTGAACATTGAAAAGATGCAACCATCTTTTTTGTAATAATAATCTTTATTCGTGTCACAAGTAGGCTTATATTAACATTGCAATGAAATTACTGTGAAAATCCCCGAGTCATCACACTCAGCGTCTGTTCGTGTACACTGAAGGAGAATTCAGAATGTCCTATTCACCTAACAGTATGTCTTTCGGGACTTGTGGGAGGAACCCGGAGCACCCGGAGGTAACCCACGCAGACTCGGGGAAAACGTGCAGACTCCACAGTCACCCAAGCCGGGAATCGAACCTGGGACCCTGGCACTGTGAAGCAACAGTGCTAACCGCTGTGCTACCGTGCCACCCTTCTGTGAACATCCCCACTTCTGACCTTATGATGGAAGGATGGTTATTGATGAAACAGCTGAAGGTGGTTGCATCTAGGATTCTGCTTTAAAGAAATCCAGCAGCAATGTCCCAGGACTGAGAGGATAAACCTCCAACTATCACAACCACCTTCCTTTGTGCTATGTATGACTCTAACCAATGGAAAGTTCCCCCAACAATTCCCACTGGCTTCCGTTTTGCTAGGGTTCCACGATGCCACTCTTGGTCAAATGCTGCCTTGATGTCAAGGGCAGTCACTCTTACCTCACCTCTGGAGTTCAGCCCTGATGATTGTGAATAGACTGATGGGGTGGCAATTGCCGGGCTGGATTTGCCCTGTTCTTTTGTGGACAGGACATACCTGGGAAATTTTCCACATTACCAGGTAGATGCCTGTGTTGCAGCTGTACCGGAACAGCTTGGTTAGAGGTGCGGCTAGTTCTGGAGCAGTACTATTGGCGGAATATTGTCAGGGGCTTTGTAGTATCCAGTGGTTTCTTGATTCCATGTGGAGTGAATCGAATTGACTGAAGCCTGGCATCAGTGATGCTGGGGACCTCAGCAGGAGCTAGCGATGGATCATCCGCCCCGCACTTCTGGCTGAAAATAGCTGCAAGAATTTCAGCCTTATCTTTTGCACTGATGTGCTGGGCTCCCCCATCATTGAGGATGGGGATATCAGTGGAGTCTCCTCCTTCAATTAGTTAGTTGTTCACCACCATTCACGGCAGGACTGCAGAGCCTGGATCTGACCTGTTTGGTGTGGGATTACTTAGCTCTATCTATTGCACTACCTGCTTTTTGGCATGCAAGTAGTTCTGTGTTATAGCTTCACCTGGTTGACACCTCAATTTTAGGTAGGCTTAGTGCTGCTCCTGACATGTTCAACCTGCACTCCGCACTGAACCAGGGTTGATCTCCTGGCTTGATGGCAATGGCAGAGTGGGAGATATGCCAGGCCATGAGGTTACAGATCGTGGTTGTATACAATTTCGCTTCTGATGGCCCACAGTGCCTCAGGAACGCCCAGGGTTGAGTTGCTTTATCTGTTCACAATCGATCCCATTTAGTCTCCAGAAGAGCTGTTCAGTGGTCACTCGCTCCTATCAATACTGTCATGGAGAGATGCATTAGCTACAAGTAAATTAGTGAGGGCAAGGTCAAATAGGTTTTCCTTCTTGTTGGTTCCCTCAGCAGCTGCAAAGACCCAGTCTAATAACTGTGTACTTTCGATCTTGGTCAGATGTAGTGATACCGAGCTGCTCTTGGTAATGGACATTGAAGGGTCCCAACCCAGGTACATTCTGTGTCCTTGTCACTTTGTGCTTCCTCCAAGTGGTGTTCAACATGGAAGAGATTTGATTCATCAGCTGAGGCGGGACGGTATGTTGTAATCAGTAGGAGGTTTTCTTGCCCATATTGGTCCTGATGCCATGAGACTTCATGGGGTCCAGATTAGATGTTCAGAACTCCCAGGGTAACTCCCTCCCTCTTGTCTGTCACTGTGCTGCCCTCTCCTGGGTTTGTCCTGTCAGTGGAACCGGCATCCCCAATGATGGTAATGTCAGGAATATTACCTATAAAGTATGATTCAGTGGGTATGATTATGTTGGACCGTTGTTCGTCTCGTTCGTGGGACTGCTCTCCTAATTTTGGTGTAAGCTCTCAGATTTTAGCAAGAAAATCTTTGCAGGGTCAACAGGGCTGTGTGTCATTGCAGTAGGTCAATGCTGGGCGGTCTATCTGGTTTCATTTCTTTTAGACTTGATAGTGGTTTGATACAGCTGAACTGTTTGCTAGGCCATTGAGGGCAGTTAAGAGTCAACCACATTGCTGTGGGCCTGGAGTCACATGTGTGCCAGATCAGGTAAAAATGGTGTATCTTCTTCCCCTAAAGGACATCAATGATGGATCTCTACAAAGATCATTTGTGGTCACAACTGGACTACTTTTTAAATTTCTGATCTATTAATTGAATTTAAATTCCAACAGTTTTTGTGGCTTTAGCCTGTGGCCCCTGGATTACTAGTTCAGTGACAATACCATAATGCCTCCGCCAACCTAATTTCTCTTGAACTGAACAGTTCAGAGGACAGTTAAAGGTCAACCATATTGCTGTGGGTCTGGACTCACTTGTAGACCAGGTGAAGCAAGGATGGCAGATTTCCTTCCCTAAAGGAGGCAACTATATGGGTCGTTACGAGAATAAAGATCATTTCATGGTCATCATTAGAGACAAGCTTAATATTCCAGATTTATTAATTGAATTTAAATTGCACCAGCTACCACAGTGGGAGTTAAACCCATGTTCTCAGGGCATTAACTTAGGCCTCAGGATTACTAGTCCAATGATATTTCTACTATGCCACCATCTCCCCATGATGTAAGCCATCAGGTCCAAGGGATTCGTCGGATTTTAGTCCCTTAAATTTCTCTGCTGAGATTAATTTCCTCACGCTTTCTAGCCCCCGAGTTACCATCTATTTCTGGTGCAACAGTAATAACAGGTAACTTAGACAACGACATACTGAAATTTGAGTCTTGATCAACAGTGAAGGAAGAATGAATGGATTTTCAGTATTGAACTTGCCAGCAACTTCCACCCCAGACAGTAATTTTGTGCTTGGGACAAGTTAAATTACGGTATAAAGTCATCTAGAGCAATAAATCAGGCAAAACAAATTGTATCGTATCTGCACAATTGAAATTTACTTTGAAGAGCATATTATATAACATGTAGCATTGTACTGAGGTAAGCAGAAATTAAATGATTTCAAATAGTATAAAAATACAATGTGGCAATAAATAAGCACCTAAAACTACATGACATTTTCTTTGGAAATTGTGCAATTGTATATAGTAATTCATATACAGTTTTTGAAACTGTGTCTACTGTTAAGAACTAATCAAACAGTGCCTTATAAGAAAATGATTTTGCTGTTAAACAGAACATTTTGAACCACATTTTTAAACGGTTACAAGAGTAAAATGAACATTTAATCTACTAGATGCTCACATTTGCGAATAATTATTCTAAGAAAATACCACTTGCTAAAATAATAACATACTAGCAAGTTCCCTCAAGACAATTATGGCTTGCTATGCTTTTGCCAACCTTGAAGGCAAGTGCTACAAAGCATGATTTAAAATGACTAGGCAATTTAAAATCCTTTTCACTTCCCTACATAAAATCTTTACTCAAATGATGGCATTACACATGACAGATGCACATTAATTGCTCAAGAAAAGTTACTTTATCAAATGCATTAATCCAACCAAAAGGCAAGTCAAATACTTTAAGGAGGTCAATGCATTTACATTGCAATTTGCTCTGCTCTTGGCCTTTTTTTTATTGCGCGTTCAGTCTAAATAACAATTACCTTTTCTTTTGAATTCAATATCGGCATTAAGCATTTTCCCTAATGTTTTTTAACTTCATAAGGCATAATGGGGGAGATTTCTATGGAACATCAGAGCACACACGATATTAACAAAATAGTTGGAGAACAAGCCTGTATAATAACTTGTCCTTATTTTCCTTCTAAATAAATTAATAGTGCAATTCTGTCCAATTGTACACAGACCCAGTAAAATCTCCCCTATTGTATACTGCACATAAGAAGTAATTCAGATTTGTGAAATTGTCAGTAAACTTGAGATATGTAACAATACAGAAAACTGATTGGAGGTCAATTTCCATTTTGAAAATGCACTGTCAAAACTATCCATATGTACTACATCTGAGACATACAAAATGTATTGCAACAGTCAGATTTGTTGATTGTTGGATAAGACATTTTCCTTATTTGGCCTGTTGAACTCACATTTCTAGTCCCAGTGGTGGAGGCTTATTATAACAGGAGCCAGGTTTTGGGTATCATGAGTCGGGCCATTTCCCAATGTTGCGTTCCTGACATCTAAAGGTTGGAAGATGCCCACAAGGTCTCCAGGTGTCGGGTGGGGGTCAACAACGCTACACCCAGGAGCAGACCTGAGGTTGTAATGGCAGCGTGGAGTTGGCATGTCGGGCTTGTCAGAAGGCCCACCTTGGTTCACTGGGGCAACGTCCCAGTCCTGTACATGGTGCTAGTCCCTACCTCTCAACCCCTGTACACCATCATATCCTCCATGCCTCCTCATATTCCATAACCCTTCCAGCCCCCCCTCCCCCCCCATCATATCCTCTATGCCCTCTCATCTCCCCTTCTAAAACTCCTATGTATCCTCCGTAAGCACTCTTCCAGTATCCACTGTGCTTCCACTATGTACAGAACAAATGAGCCATATCATAAGACTGGAAAGTGGTTGAAATATTCCTGAAACAGCCAAAATAGGCAAACAGACGGTGGAAAATCTTCTTTGATTAAAAAGTGCTCCTTTTACAACCTCATAAAATTGTCAATCAAGCATTGCCTACAGGACTGAATACATGAGGCAGTTTTGGAGCTGAGCCAATCATTCTTAGTCATATATGTTTTTACAAATGGCATTAAGAATGTTTGGCTGAGCCCAAGACTGACTAAAGCATTCAGCCCTGCAGGCAGTGTTTACACAGCCGTGAAGAGGAGTGTTAGCTTTGACTGACTGACTTTTATGGGGTTATTTTTCTTTAGTTGAAGTGGTTTTTCAATGTCTGTTAATTTGGACAAGATGAGGAAATATTAAGAGGACTTGTGCTTTTTTCTATGAATTACTGTGTTTGACTGACACTTTTATGAGGTTGAAAGAGGAACAATTTTTAGGGCGAACACCAAGATGTTGATAAGACCAACACTACATGCACTCAGTGACAGGTAGACCAGAAGAATTGGAGGATTTAGTTGGATATCTATCAAATCCAGCAGTCCTCTGGAAACCAACATCCAAAACAAATATTAAAAGGGGAGATTAGCACATTTCCCAGACATGAAGAAGAAAATAATGTAGAAGCATCTATTTTTCAAATAAAGTCGGTGAGCATGGAAGGGAGTAAAGACAATGAACACTCAAAATGGAGGAACGGACCTTCAAGCAGCAGGCATTTTATAACTCATTAATTTTAGAACTTGGAAATAACAAGAGACAAATACTTTGTATTGATAGAATCAATGTCTTACACTCCGACTTGTAACATACATAGCTAAATGAATCAGCGAGGTTCCTCATATTTTGGAAGGTTTTGTTGAAGTTATGTGAATTTGAACATTTTGATAATATCTTTCATGTGAATGCTCCAAATTGTAAATTCATTTGTGTAACCTTTGTTTTACAATACTACCTCGTCTATCTCATCCTCGAGTGAATCAATTGATTTTACTGCTGGCTTAATTGAGGTGTACTTCGAACAGTGATGATTGGAGCTGGTGACGCCATCACTAGAGATGGAATCACGATTATCGTTTATCTTTGTGGGTACGCTTGTTTTTTCCCAAGGAAAAGGGTTGTTATCCCATTTAGATTTGTCTACCGCAGGGGATATTACAAAATTCTCTTCCTTAGAGGTGAAGCCATTGGCATCTCCAGAACCAAACAAGTGATCCATCAAATTAGACTTTCTGTCTCTGAACGGAAGGTCGTAATGTCCATTCATTTGTTCCTCTTTTCCACTGTTCTTCTGATCCATTAGTCCAGACCTCCCAATTCCTTTCCCAAAAGATGGTGCGTACGTACCAAAGCTCAGCCCATCATTGAAATCTTTGGTCCTGGTACTTCTGCGACCATAACCCTCTGTTGGTGTATTATCACCTGATTTGAGAAAGTTGTTGGTCTTTTGCAATCTTTCTGGGGAATCACGGCTTTTCAACATTTCTGCAGAAAATGGGGATAATGTGTTTTCATGCGGCGAGAACAAGGAACTTCCATTAGCCTCTTCGTCAATCTCTCGCATCTTTGCCAACAAAATATCTTTCTTGCGTCTCTCATCTATTTTTGCTAGGTTTTGGTGCTCACCCTCTCTTGTACTGGTTTCTTTTTCTCTCCTATCTTTATCCTCTCTTTTTCCTTCCTGCTCTTCACGTTCCCATTCTGCAAATGCATAAAACAGTTTGTGGTGATATCAATTCCAGAATTCTGAAAAGAATTATGTGCAACCATTTGACTTTGATACAACTTAAATTTGCCAAATTATACACAAGAGAAAAAGGGCAACATTTATATAAGACCTTTTATAACCTCAAGATGTTCCAAAGTGCTTTCCACTCAATGAAGTATTTTTAAATTGTAGTCACTGCTGTAATGTAGGAAATGTAGCTGCCATTTGTGCACAGTAATCTCTCACAAACAGCAATGAAATAACTGACCAGATCACCTGTTTTGGGGTATTGTTTGAGGGAGAAATATCAAAATGATACAGTTTAGTAGATCATAATTTGGCCTACTCTGCTTGTGCCAGCTTTATAAAGAGGTAACAAATTAGATTCACTCTTCCGCACTTCCCTTAAGAGTCCAGTAGTGTTTTTATCTTTCAGGTTTATATCCAACCTCTTTTTGAAAGTTACTATCCACCAGCTTTTCAAAAGGTGTATTTCTGATAACCATTTACTGAATTCAAAATTCACCGTAAGTCCACATTTTTCTTGTATTGACCATGTCAATGAAAATATTTTCTTTTTATTTACTATATCCAAACCCTTCATAGTTTTGCTTCTGCTCTTAATGTTCTCTGTTCTAAGAGGAATAATCTCCACTTTCCTACTTCCTCCACATTAATGAAGTCCCTCATTCCTTGTATTAATCTAGTAAACCTCCTCTGCACTCTTTCCAAGACGTAGGCAAATATGGGCCGGGATTCCCGAAAAACGCAGCAAAGTATTGACGCCGGCGTAAACACCGGAGTGTTTCATGCCGGTGTCAATGGGCCTCTTGGACCAGCGATTCTGTAGCCCACATGGGGCCAGCACGGCGCCGGAGTGCTTTGCGTTGCACCAGCTGCTGTATGCAGCCCTGCACTGCTTCCGCGCCGGTGCCGCGCAACATGGCGGAGCCACACAGAGGGCCAGCGCGGAAGAAGGTAGGCCCCGGGCCTGGCCATCGTAGAGGCCCCCCCCGGAGACTGATCCCCCCGGACCCCACCAAGACGGCCACCGCAGCCGCGACGCCCAGCTCCCACCGGGTAGAACCATACGTGAACCACGCCGGTGAAACTCGGCCGGTCAACCGCGGAGAATCGCCATGGGGGCCCTCTTTCAATTGCCCCCAACCAGTGCCTGGTCGACCGCTCATGCGAGCGACTGCCGCCGATTCTCCCAGGCCGCCGGAGAATCGCATCCCGGCGTCGGACCCGATAGCGGGTCTGAGGCCCCATTCTCCGCCCCATTTCGGAGCGGAGGCTCGGGGAATCCCGGCCACGGTGCCCAGAATTGAACACAATATTCCAGCTGAAGTCCAAGCAATATTTTATAAAGGTTTACCTTAATTCTACTGTTTTTGTACTTAATGGTTTTTATCCGTTTCTTTATTTGGAGAATCAATTGTTCACCAGTAGATTCTGATGAATCAACCTCTTTGGGACTGAACGTGAACTACAAGTATGGAGTCTAATTATTTCAGGTTTTGATTCCTGTTAGATCATAGAATCATAACATTTACAGTGCAGAAGGAGGCCATTTGGCCCATTGAGGCTGCACCGGTCCTTGGAAAGAGCATCCTACCTAAGCCCACACATCCACCCTATCCCCGTAACCCCACCCAACCCAACCTTTTTTGGACACTAAGGGCAATTTAGCATGGCAAATCCACCTAATCTGCACATCTTTGGACTGTGGGAGGAAACTGGAGCACCCGGAGGAAACTCACGCAGACACGGGGTGAAAGTGCAAACTCCACACAGAGTGACCCAAGCCAGGAATCAAACCTGGGACCCTGGAGCTGTGAAGCAACTGTGCTAACCACTGTGCTACCGTGCTCACCAGAGATTTAATTAAAAAAATAACTTTTTCATCATCTCTTTTTTGCTCTATTTTAATTCAATCTCAGATTATGGGGTGGGCCATTTAGGACTGAGATGAGGATAAATTTCTTCACTCAGAAGGTGATGAACCTGTGGAATTCTTTACCACAGAAGGGTGTGGAGGACAAATCACTAAACATATTTAAGAAGGAAATAGATAGATTTCTAGACTCTGAAGATGTCAAGGGGCATAGGGAGAGCACTGGAGTAGGATGCTGCGATAGATCAGCCATGATCATGTTGAATGGTGGAATAAGCCGAATAGCCTACTCCTGCTCCTATTTTCTTGGTTTTAAATCTTTCCTTTTGCTGTCTGTATCTGATTCACTATTGAATTTAAGATTCTAACTTACATTTTTTCGATTCAGACTTTGCACTGCTCAGTTCACAATATTTAAATCAGATTGGTCGATTGCCCAGTTCACTCAGAACACTTTGTGAAGGTTGCATTGTTTTCATCTTTCACTGACAGCAACTTGCCATGTGAAATATCATGAAGAAATAAACAGGCAGCAGCAAATCAAAGTAACAGTGGATCTGGGTAACCAGTCAAGTACACCGCCTGTATAAATCTTGTGCCAAAGTGACAATTGTTCAAATTAAGTTCTGCAGTATTTTTAATAGAAAGTTGTCTATAATTAGACGTCAGTTATAACAAACATGAAACAACCTGTTGTTTATATATTGAAATTCAAAAACATGATTTTGGCAACATTTGGACGATTGCTAGCTTGCTTAACACAACCAATTATTTGTTCTAGAAATTTATTACTCTGATTAAGGTCTGCAATGTCAATTTACGGTCTTAATGTATCCATTTAATTTGAGCTATCACGTAGTGGTGATGGACGTGGTGTTCAACCGGGTGGAGTGGGAATATCTGTGGGAGGTGCTGGAGCGGTTCGGGTTCAGGCAGGGGTTTGTGGATTGGGTCCGACTGCTGTACAAGGCACCGGTCGCAAGTGTGCAGACAAACCAAATGAGTTTGGAATATTCTGGGCTGCAACGGGGGACGAGGCAGGGATGCCCACTCTTCCGTTGCTCTTTATTTTGGCAATAGAGCCGCTGGCAATGGCGCTTAGAGCATTGAGGGATTGGAGATGGATTGTGTGTGGCGGGCGGGGGGGGGGGGGGGGCAATTTGGAGGATTTTAGGCGGTTCTCTGGGTACAAGTTGAACAGCGAAAACAGCGCGGGAGCAGAGAGAGCCGACAGCGAAAACAGCGCCGGAGGAGAGAGCCGGGAGATTTAAAAAGCGCGGGAGGAGAGAGCCGGGACAGCGAAAACAGCGCGGGAG
Organism: Scyliorhinus torazame; assembly: GCF_047496885.1. Lineage (NCBI taxonomy): Eukaryota > Metazoa > Chordata > Chondrichthyes > Carcharhiniformes > Scyliorhinidae > Scyliorhinus > Scyliorhinus torazame. Next base: position 276,544,627 of record NC_092710.1, on the reverse strand, counting down.
CAGAGAGAGAGCCGACAGCGAAAACAGCGCCGGAGGAGAGAGCCGGGAGATTTAAAAAGCGCGGGAGGAGAGAGCCGGGACAGTGCTGGGAGAGGTGAGTGCACAAAAGGTGTGGCAGGAGTGCCTTTAGTCACAGAGTGCTGATTGGAACAGAGTGCATCTGAGTTTAGGTGAGTGACTGAGTTCGGGTGAGTGGCGAGAGAGGGCTGTGTTTTTGTTGGTGTTCGGGTTTATCCTTGAGGTTCTATAAAGAAATTTTTAAAGAAAAATATTTAAATTAATTAACTAGTTGAATATGGCTGGACAGGTGATGTGCTGTTGCTGTATGATGATGGAACTGGTGGATCCCATTGAGAGCGTCAGTGACCACATCTGCAGCAAGTGTTGGCTGCTCGAGGAATTTCGGCTCAGAATTGATGAGCTGGAGACTGAGCTGCACACACTGCGGCACATCAGGGAGGGGGAACATTACCTGGACGCTTTGTTTCAGGAGGCAGTCACACCCGGTAGAATAAGTTCTGTTAATTCGGACAGTGGTCAGGGACAGAGTGGTGTGACTGCAAGGGAGGCAGGTAGGGGGATCCTGAGTTGAGGAGCCTCAGCCCTTGACCTTGTCCAACAGGTATGAGGTACTTGCTCCCTGTGTGGATGAGGAAGAGGGCTGCAGGGAGGATGCGTTGACTGACCACTGCACCGTGGTACAGGAAGCCATTCAAGAGGGGGGAGCAAAAAGACAAGTGGTAGTTGTAGGGGATTCTATAATTAGGGGGATTGATGGCATCCTTTGTAAGCCAGATCGAGAGTCCCGCATGGTATGTTGCCAGGGTGAGGGACATCTCTGATTGGCTTGAAAGAATTTTGGAGAGGGAGGGGGAGGATCCAGTTGTTGTAGTCCACGTTGGGACTAACAACATAGGTAAGACTAGGAAAGAGGACCTGTTTGGGGATTATCAAACACTAGGGACTAAATTAAAGAGCAGGTCCTCCAGGGTTATAATCTCTGGATTACTACTCGAGCCACGTGCCAATTGGCATAGGGTTGAGAAAATTAGAGAAGTTAACACGTGGCTAAAGGAGTGGTGCTGGAAAGAGGGATTCCATTTCATGGGGCATTGGCATCAGTACTGGGGCAGGAGGGACCTGTACCGTTGGGAGGGTCTTCACCTGAACCATTCTGGGACCAGTGTTCTAGCGAATAGGATAAATAGGTTGGTCACAAGGACTTTAAACTAGCAAGTTGGGGGGGGAAGGGAAGTGTAAAGCTATAGACAGTATAATGGTTAATGGAGATCAAGGCAGCAGGTTACATGACAGGTTATTATGTCGAGATATGGGTTCAAAGACAAGGAAAATTAGGAGAAAGGGTAAGAGGAAAAATAAATTGCGAAAAGTTACTGATCAAGGTGTTAGGATTCATAACAAAGACATAAAAAACAGCATAAGTGTACTTTACCTGAATGCTCGTAGTATATGAAATAAGGTAAATGAGTTGATGGCGCTAATCATCGTGAATGACTATGATTTAGTGGCCATACCTGAAACATGGTTAAAAGATGGTCGCGACTGGGAGTTAAATATCCAAGGGTATCAGACTATACGAAAGGATAGAATGGACGGTAAGGGCGGTGGTGTAGCTTTGTTGTTTAAGGATGGCATCCGGGCAATAGTAAGGGATGATATTGGTGCTATGGAGGACAAGGTTGAATCAATTTGGGTGGAAATCAGGAATAGTAAGGCGAAAAGGTCACTGATAGGAGTAGTCTATAGGCCACCAAATAGTAACAGGATGGTAGGGCAAGCAATAAGCAAAGAAATAACGGATGCATGTAGAAATGGTACAGCGGTTATCATGGGAGATTTTAATCTGCATATTGATTGGTTTAACCAGGTTGGTAAAGGCAGCCTTGAGGAGGAGTTTATAGAATGTGCCCGGGATAATTTCCTGGAACAGTATGTAATGGAACCTACAAGGGAACAAGCAGTCCTAGATCTGGTCCTGTGTAATGAGGCAGGATTGATTAATGATCTCATAGTTCGGGATCCTCTTGGAAGGAGCGACCACAATATGGTGGAATTTAAAATACAGTTGGAGGATGACCAGGTAAAATCAAACACTAGTGTTTTGTGCTTAAACAAAGGCGATTACAATGGGATGAGAGAAGAACTAGCTAAGGTAGACTGGGAGCAAAGACTTCATGGTGAAGCAGTTGAGGAACAGTGGAGAACCTTCCGAGCGATCTTTCACAGTGTTCAGAAAAGGTTCAGACCGGCAAAAAAGAAAGACGGTAGAAAGGGGAAAAATCGACCGTGGATATCTAAGGAGGTGAGGGAGAGTATCAAATTGAAGGAAAAAACATACAAAGTGGCAAAAATTAGTGGGAGACTAGAGGACTGGGAAGTCTTTAGGGGACAACAGAAAGCTACTAAAAAAGCCTTAAAGAAGAGTAAGGTAGACTATGAAAGTAAACTGGCTCAGAACATAAAAGCAGATAGTAAAAGCTTCTACAAATATATAAGACAAAAAAGAGTGGCTAAGGTAAATATTGGTCCTTTGGAAGATGAGAAGGGAGATTTAATAATAGGAGACGGGGAAATGGCTGAGGAGCTGAACAGGTTTTTTGGGTCAGTCTTCACAGTGGAGGACACAAATAACATGCCAGTGACTGATGGAAATAAGGATATGATAGGTGAGGACCTGGAGATGATTGTAATCACTAAGGAGGCAGTATTGGGCAAGCTAATGGGGCTAAAGGTAGACAAGTCTCCTGGCCCTGATGGGATGCATCCCAGAGTGTTAAAAGAGATGGCTAGGGAAATTGTAAACGCAGTGATAATTTATCAAAATTCACTAGACTCTGGGGTGGTCCCAGAGGATTGGAAAGTAGCAAACGTGACACCACTGTTTAAAAAAGGAGGGCGGCAGAAAGCGGGTAATTATAGGCCGGTAAGCTTAACTTCGGTTGTAGGGAAAATGCTGGAATCTATCATTAAGGAGGAAATAGCGGGGCACCTGGAGGGAAATTGTCCCATTGGGCAGACGCAGCATGGGTTCACAAAGGGTAGGTCGTGTCTGACTAATTTGGTAGAATGTTTTGAGGACGTTACCAGTGCAGTAGATAACGGGGAGCCAATGGATGTGGTATATCTGGATTTCCAGAAAGCTTTTGACAAGGTGCCACACAAAAGGTTGCTGCATAAACTAAAGATGCATGGCATTGAGGGTAAAGTGGTAGCATGGGTAGAGGATTGGTTAACTAACAGAAAGCAGAGAGTGGGGATAAATGGGTGTTTCTCTGGTTGGCAACCTGTAACTAGTGGGGTCCCTCAAGGATCAGTGTTGGGCCCGCAGTTGTTCACAATTTACATAGACGATTTGGAGTGCAATGTGTCAAAGTTTGCAGACGACACTAAGATGAGTGGTAAAGCAAAAAGGGCAGAGGATACCGGAAGTCTGCAGAAGGATTTGGATAGGTTAGGTGAATGGGCTAGGGTCTGGCAGATGGAATTCAATGTTGCCAAGTATGAGGCTATCCATTTTGGGAGGAATAACAGCAGAATGGATTATTATTTAAACGGTAAGATGTTAAAACATGCTGCTGTGCAGAGGGACCTGGGCGTGCTGGTGCACGAGTCACAAAAAGTTGGTGTGCAGGTGCAACAGGTGATTAAGAAGGCTAATCGAGTTTTGTCTTTCATTGCTAGAGGGATGGAGTTCAAGACTAGGGAGGTTATGCTGCAATTGTATAGGGTGTTGGTGAGGCCGCATCTGGAGTATTGTGTTCAGTTTTGGTCTCCTTACCTGAGAAAGGACATATTGGCACTGGAGGGAGTGCAGAGGAGATTCACTCGGTTGATCCCAGAATTGAGGGGTTTAGATTATGACGAGAGGTTGAGTAGACTGGGACTGTACTCATTGGAGTTTAGAAGGATGCGGGGGGATCTTATTGAGACATATAAAATTATGAAGGGAATAGATAGGATAGATGCGGGCAGGTTGTTTCCACTGGTCGGGGAAAGCAGAACTAGGGGGCATAGCCTCAAAATAAGGGGAGGTAGATTTAGGACGGAGTGTAGGAGGAACTTCTTCACCCAAAGGGTTGTGAATCTCTGGAATTCCTTGCCCAGTGAAGCAGTTGAGGCGCCTTCTTTAAACGTTTTTAAGAAAAAGATAGATGCCTTTCTAAAGAATAAAGGGATTCGGGGATATGGTGTATGGGCCGGAGAGTGGAGCTGAGTCCACAAAGATCAGCCATGATCTCATTAAATGGCGGAGCAGGCTCGAGGGGCCAGATGGCCTACTCCTGTTCCTAGTTCTTATGTGAAAGAGCGAGGTGTTCCCGATTGAGGCCAGAGGAGCTGTAGTTTAAGGCTTTAGATACTTGGGCATTCAGGTAACACAATGTTGGGCGCAGTTGCACAAGTTGAATTTTAAAAAAAATTTAGAATACCCAATTCATTTTTTCCAATTAAGGGGCAATTTAGTGTGGTCAATTCACCTATCCTGCACATCTTTTGGGCTGTGGGGGTCAAACCCACGGAAACACGGAGAGTAGCATAAATTGAATTTGACCTGGTTGGTGAAACAGATGAAGGGGGACTTTAAGAGGTGGGATATGCTGCCACTGTCGCTGGCGGGACGGGTGCAGACAGTAAAAATGACGGTGCTACCAAGGTTTCTGTTTGTATCTCACAACCTCCCGATCTTTGTCCCAAAGATGTCCTTTAAAAAGGTTAATGCACTGATCTCTGGTTTTGTGTGGGCGAGGAAGACCCCACGGATCAGAAGGGCTTTTTTGGAGCGGGGACAGGGTGGGCTGATGTTGCTGAATATAATGAACTACTACTGGGCGGCGAACATCGCCATGGTTAAAAATGGGTAGTGGGGAGGGGTCGGCATGGGGGCAGATGGAGCGGTTTCTTGTAAGGGAACAAGCTTAAGGACGTTGTTAACAGCGCCTCTGCCATTCTCACTTCCCAGATACTCCATTAGCCCAGTGGTGCTTTCAGCTTTGATAGTGTGGAGGAAGCATTTGGAGTTGGAGGGTGCCTTGGTGTGGATGTCGATTTGTGCAAACCATAGGTTTGCACCAGAGGGGCTGGATGCGAGGTTTTGGGGGTGGCGGCAGGCAGGGATCGAGCGGTTCGGAGACCTGTTTATAGGGGACAGTTTCGCGAAATTGGAGGACCTGGAGGAAGAGTAAGAGTTGCCCAGGGGGAATGGTTTCAGGTACCTGCAGGTTCAGGATCTCATGAGGAGAGAGGGGCCACCTTTTTCTGGGATACCGCCCTTAGGGTCGCAGGATAAGGTACTGTCGAAGGAGGAGATCGGGGACAGGAAAGGTCCGAGGTCTAGAAGGAGCTGATGGTTTGGAAGGGGGACCTGGTGGGGTATATAAAGCATAAATGGGAGGAGGAGGAGGAGGGAAGGCAGAGGCCAGGATGGGGGCTGAGGCCCTGTGGAGGATGAATGCATCCTCGTTGTATGTGAGACTAAGCCTCATTCAGTTTAAGGTAATTCATAGAGCACGCCTTTGCCTCCCCCTGATAGCCCGGAGACGGATCCTGCTGGGATGGAGGGAATTGGAGCTGCCAAACGCAGGTGTGTGGGTGAGTGACCTGGTGGAATAAAATATTTAAAAATAAATAATAATTTGAGCTGTCACAAGAAAAAGCCAAAAAGTGGAATCAGTTAATTCCTAATAGTGAAACTTGAACTTAGGTCTGGCAGGCTTTCTATTGACAGAGACATGTGAAATGTGCAAACATGCTAAATGTTGCTGTTAACAGGTATTGCAGTTCTGACGGGGTTGGGGGGGGGGGGGGTTCGGAGGAATGCCAGCTTTCAATCTTTAATATATAATTATATATTTGGTTACATAACTTTATTGTGGGTGGGAATGAAAGCTTTGGAACGTTTATTTTTGGAAAGGTTATATCTGAAGTCTGATAACCAAGTATACTTAATTCATTATGTGGGAGGATGAAGCAGAGAGAATTTTAATGGCATATATGATGCACAGAAACATAAAAATCTCCATCTGTGTCCTACTTAGTTTTTAAAATAATTTTGAGACAGAAGATCTATTTGTGGAACAATGAAAGAAATCCAAACAGAATTGATGTTTTCAACTGAAATGAAAATTGCTTATTGTCACAAGGAGGCTTCAAATGAAGTTACTGTGAAAAGCCCCTAGTCGCCACATTCTGGCACCTGCTCGGGGAGGCTGGTACGGGAATTGAACCATGCTGCTGGCCTGCATTGGTCTGCTTTCAAAGCCAGCGATTTAGCCCTGTGCTAAACAGCCCCTGCTTCATTTTGTAGGGTGAGTAGAGCTAGACTGAGGAAACATGGACCGTCTTACATTGTGTGTGAGCAGATGACAGAAAATAGAGGTTGGCAATCTTTCAAGATATGTTTCAGCACTATTCAACTTTTCTTTCTAAGGAATCTAGAATTTTTCCTGCTTCCAATATATGTGAGCTCTGGAAATATATCTAGAGCAATAAATATAACTTATAAATTGCATTATTTCACATCAATTATTCATATTTAGCATGGTTAAATGTTGAGAGCTTACTTGCTACTTCCTTGTCACAGTCTTATTATTGTGAGTAGATACGCAGATACGAGAACGTGATAGATAAGTCATTATGACTATGTCAATTTTATATCTCTAGGAAGTGAGCAGCTCAGCTCACCACGAAAAATTATCTAGTTTCTTTTTTTTAAATAAACATTTTATTGAGGTATTTCTTTGGCATTGTAACAGCAACAAAATCAACAATGTACATAACAAGGAAAATATTAGCATAGTGCAAATACCGCCTCCCACTCTCACAGGTCCTACCATTGTTTACCCCCCTAATCTAGGCTAACCTAATCCCCCACCCCCCCCTCCCGCTGACAATTAGTTCTCTGCGAGGAAGTCGCCGAATGGTTGCCACCTCCGGGCGAACCCTAACAGAGACCCTCTCATGGCGAACTTAATTTTCTCCAGGCAGAGGAAGCCAGCCATGTCCGATAGCCAGGTCTCCGATTTTGGGGGCTTTGAGTCCCTCCATGCTAGTAAAATGCGCCTACGGGCTACCAGGGAAGCAAAGGCCAGAACATCTGCCTCTTTCTCCTCCTGGATTCCCGGATCCTGCGACACCCCAAAAATCGCCACCACTGGACTCATTGCCACCCTCGTATTTAATACCATGGAAATGGCGTCGGCAAACCCCTGCTAAAACCCCTCAGTTTTCAACATACCCAGAACATATGGACATGGTTCGCTGCCCCCCCCCCCCCCCCCCCCCCCCCCCCCCCCCCCCCGCCCCCCTGCACACCTGTCCTCCACCTCAAAGAATCTGCTCATCTGGGCCACTGTCATGTGAGCCCGGTGAACGACCTTACATTGGATCAGGCTGAGCCTGGCACACGTTGACCCTACCCAGCGCATCCGCCCAGAGGCCCTCCTCTAACTCTCCCCCCATCTCCTCCCCCACTTTTGCTTCAGCTCCTCGGTCTGCGTCTCCTCCGAACCCATAAGCTCTTTATGTATATCCGAGACGCTCCCCTCTCCTATCCATCCTCTAGAAACCACCCTATCCTGAATCCCCCTTAGCAGCAGGAGTGGGAAGGTTGGCACCTGCCTCCGCAGAAAGTCCCGCACCTTTAAATATCAAATGCATTCCCCCCCGCCAAAGCAAACTTCTCCTCCAGCGCCCTTATACTCGGGAAGCTTCCTTCATCCTCTCGATCCCCGCTCTCCACCAAATTCGGAACCCCCCCCGTCCATCCTCCCCGGGGCAAACCAGTGATTATCGCAGATTGGGGACCATACCGATGCTCCCACGTCTCCTCCACTGCCCCCAGACTCTCAGGGCCACCACCACCACCACTGGACTGGTGAAGTACCGCGCCGGGGGGAACGGCAGAGGCGCTGTTACTAACGCCCCCAGACTTGTGCCCTTACAAGAAGCCGCCTCCATGTGCACCCACGCCAGCTCCCCCCCCCCCCCCCCCCCCCCACCAGCCACGTCCTCACCATGGCTATATTAGCCGCCCAGTAATAATTGCTGAAATTCAGCAGTTTCAGCCCTCCATCCCCCTGACTCCGTTCGAGCATTGCCCTCTTCACTCGCGGGGACTTGCCCACCCCCCACACAAAGCCTACAATAATCTTATTGATCCGCTTAAAAAAGGACCGCGGGATGAAGATGGGGAGACATTGGAAAACAAATAGGAATCTCGGGAGGACCGTCATTTTTACCGATTGAACTCTGCCCGCCAGAGACAACGGGAGCGCATCCCATCTCCGGAAATCCTCCTTCATCTGATCCACCAACCAGGCCAAGTTCAATTTATGTAGCCGGTCCCAATCCCACGCCACTTGGATACCCAGGTACCTGAAACTGCCCCCTACCACTCTGAATGGCAGTTCCCCCAGTCGCCTCTCTTGACCTCTCGCCTGAACCACAAACATCTCGCTCTTCCCCATATTGAGCTTATACCCCTGAAATCGGCCGAATTCCCCTAAACTTCCCATAATTTCTTCCATCCCCTCCATTGGGTCTGAGACATACAGCAGTAGGTCACCGCATACAGCGAGACTCTGTGCTCCACCCCCCCTAGACCAACTCCTACCAGCCCCTTGAGGCCCTCAGAGCAATTGCCAGCGGCTCTATAGCCAGTGCAAACAGCAATGGGGAGAGAGGGCATCCCTGTCTCGTCCCCCGGTGCAGTCTGAAATAGTCCGAAGTCGTCGTGTTTGTCCGTACACTTGCAACCGGAGCCCGGTACAGCAACCTAACCCAGTCAACAAAGCCCCTTCCAAACCCAAACTGCTCCAGCACCTCCCATAAATAATCCCACTCGACCCGGTCAAAGGCTTTTTCCGTGTCCATCGCGACCACCACCTCAATCTCCCTACCTTCCGGGGGCATCATGATCACGTTTAGCAGTCGTCTTACATTGGCCACCAGCTGCCTGCCCTTAACGAAACCCATCTGATCCTCCCCTATAACGTTCGGTACACAGTCCTCAATCCTGGAGGACAAGATTTTGGCCAGAAGTTTGGCACCTACGCTCAGCAAGGAAATCGGCCTGTAAGACCTACAATGCTCCGGGTCCTTGTCCCTTTTCAAAATGAGCGAAATCATGGCCTGTGACATCGTCTGGGGCAGAGCCCCTCTTTCCTTAGCCTCGTTAAAGACCTTCATCAGCACCGGCCCCAATATTCCGGAGAACTTTTTATTGAACTCGGCTGAGTACCCGTCCGGTCCCGGGGTCTTACCCGACGGCATGGCCTTCAGACCCTCCACTATCTCCTCCAGCCCGATCGGGGCCCCCAGCCCTTATACCTGCTCCCCATCTACCTTCGGGAAAGTCAGCCCGTCCAAAAAGTGCCTCATCCCCTCCGGCCCCGCAGGGTGTTCCGACCTGTACAACCTGCTATAAAAATTCCGAAAGGTTTTGCTCACCCCCGCCGAGTCCCCAACTGAGTTCCCATCCCCGTCAATAACTTTCCCTATTTCTCTAGCTGCCTCCCTCTTTCTGAGCTGCTGTGCCAGCATCCTGCTGGCCTTCTCCCAGTGCTCGTATATCGGCCCCTTCACCTTTCTGAGCTGTTCCACTGCCCTCCCTGTGGTTAACAAGCCGAACTCCGCCTGTAGCCTCCGGTGATCCCTTAAAAGCCCTGCCTCTCACTTCCGGTTGCGGCTATGCGGAGCTAAGCCGCACGATTCGGCAGCTCCCGCGATTACGGACTTTTGGGCTCGCTAGAGGAGCCCCAACGGAATTTTTTTTACAGACAACCCGTGGGGAAGAGGAGAGAGGTCTCCTACCGACTTTTATGGACCGGACCCGAAGTGCAACGGCCAAAAAAGCGGCATTGGAGCAGCGGGAGAAGCGATGGAAAAAAACAAAATGGCGGCGGCCGGGGACAAAGAGATGCAGGAATTCATCAAGCGCTGCTTCGAGGAGCTGCGTAAGGAGATGCTGGCGCCTATGCTGGCGGTAATTGAAGGACTAGGGATAACCCAGAAGGCCCACGAGGTGAAGATCCAGGAGGTCCAGAAAAGAGTGAGTGAGAATGAGGACGAGCTCTTGGGCCTGGCGGTGAGAGTGGAGCGGCACGAGGCGCTACACAAGAAGTGGGTGGGAAGACTCGAAGACCTGGAGAACAGGTCGAGGAGAAATAATCTGAGGATCCTGGGTCTCCCAGAAGGAGTGGAGGGGGCCGATGCCGCGGCATACGCGGGCACGATGAACGGGGCGATGATGGGCGCGGAGGCCCCTTCGAGGGCGCTGGAGCTGGACGGGGCGCACCGGGTGCTGGCGAGGAAGCCCAAGGCAACTGAGCCGCCGAGCGCGATGGTGGTGAGATTTCACCGGTTTACGGACAGAGAGGGTCCTGAAATGGGCCAAGAAGGAACGGAGCAGCAAGTGGGACAATGCAGAGATCCGAATATACCCGGACTGGAGCATGGAGGTTGCCAAGCGGAGAGCGGGTTTCAACCGGGCCAAAGCGGTGCTGCATCGGAAAGGAGTGAAATTTGGAATGCTGCAGCCAGCGCGACTGTGGGTTACATACAAGGACCAACATTACTACTTCGAAACGCCTGAAGAGGCGTGGACATTTATACAAGCTGAAAAGTTGGACTCTAACTGAGGGTTTGTGAGGGTGGGGGGTGTTTAAGGGTTGAAGTATGATGGTTGTTGTACATAGGGGGTCAATCACGCGCAGGAAATGTTATATGGGCTGGGGGAGAGAGACTAGGCCGCGACAGGAGCTGCGCCAGAGGGGGCGGGGCTGGCTTTGGAAAGCGCGGGGTTTTTTCCCGCGTGCAGGAAGAAAGACGGGAAGGAGAACGAAGGATTGATTGGGAGATTCCCACACGGGGGGGTCAAAGGGACGGCGGGGGAAGCCGGGGTCAGCAGGTGTCAGCTGACTTACGGGAGTGATATGGGGGGAGCAAAAAAGCTAGACAGGGGTCTAGCGGGGGGGAGGGGGAGGGGGAGGGGAAGGGCTGCTGCTGCACTGGCCGAAAGGGAATGTGACACAGAAGAGGTGGTCGGGATGGAGGTCCCCTGGCTGGGGGACTGGAGGGCGAGGGAGACGCGGACACGGGACTGGCCCAGAAAAGGAGATGGCTAGTCGGCAGGGGGGGGTGGGGGTGAGAGCCCCTCCAATCCGGCCGATAACGTGGAACGTGAGGGGCCTGAATGGGCCGGTGAAGAGAGCTCGAGTGTTCGCGCACTTGAAGGGACTGAAGGCAGACGTGGCTATGCTCCAAGAGACACACCTGAAGGTGGCGGACCAGGTCAGGTTAAGAAGGGGATGGGTAGGACAGGTATTTCACTTGGGACTGGACGTGAAAAATAGAGGGGTGGCAATTCTGGTGGGAAAGCATGTGTCATTTGAGGCCAAGACTATCGTAGCGGATAATGGAGGGAGATATGTGATGGTGAGTGGTAGGCTGCAAGGGACGTGGGTGGTGTTGGTAAATGTATACGCCCCGAACTGGGATGATGCTGGATTCATGAAGCGCATGTTGGGGCGCATTCCGGACCTGGAGGTAGGAGGCCTGATAATGGGAGGGGACTTCAATACAGTGCTGGACCCAGCACTGGACCGCTCCAGATCAAGGACGGGAAAGAGGCCGGCGGCGGCCAAGGTGCTTAGGGGGTTTATGGATCAGATGGGGGGAATGGACCCATGGAGGTTTGCAAGACCGCAGGCCAGGGAATTTTCTTTCTTCTCCCACGTGCACAAAGCCTACTCCCGGATAGATTTCTTTGTTCTGGGCAGTGCGCTCATCCCGAGGGTGGAGGGGACGGAGTATTCGGCCACAGCCATTTTGGACCACGCCCCGTACTGGGTGGAAATGGGGCTGGGAGAGGAGAGGGGCCAACACCCGCTGTGGCTGCTGGATGTGGGACTGCTGGCAGATGAGGTGGTGTGTGGGAAGGTGAGGGGGTGTATCGAAAGGTACTTGGAGGCCAACGACAACAGGGAGGTGCGAGTGGGGGTGGTATGGGAGGCGTTGAAGGCGGTGATCAGGGGAGAGCTAATCTCCATCAGGGAGAGCACAGAGGGCATGGAAAGGTAGAGGTTAGTGGGGGAGATTTTGAGAGTGGACAGGAGATACGCAGAGGCCCCGGAGGAACATAGAGAAATACAGCACAGAACAGGCCCTTCAGCCCACGATGTTGTGCCGAACCTTTGTCCTAGATTAATCATAGATTATCATTGAATTTACAATGCAGAAGGAGGCCATTCGGCCCATTGAGTCTGCACCAGCTCTTGGAAACAGCACCCTACCCAAGGTCAACACCTCCACCCAACACTAAGGGCAATTTTGGACACTAAGGGCAATTTATCATGGCCAATCCACCTAACCTGCACATCTTTGGACTGTGGGAGGAAACCGGAGCACCCGGAGGAAACCCACGCACACACGGGGAGGATGTGCAGACTCCGCACAGACAGTGGCCCAAGCCGGAATCGAACCTGGGACCCTGGAGCTGTGAAGCAATTGTGCTATCCACAATGCTACCGTGCTGCCCCAAAGAGGAAAGATTACTTGGGGAAAGACGACGGCTCCAGACGGAGTTTGACCTGTTGACCACGGGGAAGGCGGAGGCACAGTGGAGGAAGGCGCAGGGGGCGACCTACGAGTACGGGGAAAAGGCTAGTCGGATGCTGGCACACCAGCTCCGACGAGGACGGCAGCGAGGGAAATAGGGGGAATCAAAGATGGAAGGGGAGCCACGGTTCGGAGTGTAACGAAAATAAACAAGGTATTCAAGGCCTTCTATTAAGAGCTGTACAGATCCCAGCCCCCAGGGGGGGAAGAGGGGATGAGACGATTCCTAGACCAACTGAGGTTCCCGAGGGTGGAGGAGCAAGAGGTGGCTGGTTTGGGGGCACCAATCGGGTTGGAGGAGCTGAGCAAGGGTTTGGGGAATATGCAGGCGGGGAAGGCCCCGGGGCCGGACGGGTTCCCGGTGGAGTTCTACAGGGGACGGCATGGAAGAGGATGGAGATGGCGTCCTGTAAAGGAACGAGCTTGGGGGAGTTGGTGACGGCACCGCTGCCGTTCTCGCCGTCAAAATATACCATGAGCCCGGTGGTGGCGGCAACGCTAAGGATCTGGGGCCAGTGGAGACGGCACAGGGGTGCAGTGGGAGCCTCGGTGTGGTCCCCGATCAGGGGTAACCACCGGTTTGTCCCGGGGAAGATGGACGGGGGGGTTCCAGGGCTGGCATCGGGCGGGGATTAGAAGAATGGGGGACCTGTTCATTGACGGGACATTTGCGAGCCTAGGGGCACTGGAGGAGAAGTTTGAGCTACCCCCAGGAAATGCATTTAGATATATGCAGGTGAGGGCTTTTGTGAGGCGACAGGTCAGGGAATTCCCGTTTCTCCCGGCACAAGAAATTCAAGACAGCGTGATCTCGGGTGTATGGGTCGGGGAGGGCAAGGTTTCGGCAATACACCAAGAGATGAAAGAAGAGGGGGAAGCGCTAGCAGAAGAGTTGAAGGGTAAATGGGAGGAGGAGCTGGGAGAGGAGATCGAGGAAGGTTTGTGGGCTGATGCCTTGGGTAGGGTTAATTCCTCCTCCTCATGTGCCAGGCTCAGCCTGATACAATTTAAGGTGGTTCACAGAGCGCACTTGACAGGGGCGAGGCTGAGTAGGTTCTTTGGGGTAGAGGACAGATGCGGAAGATGTTCAGGGAGTCCGGCGAACCATGTCCATATGTTTTGGTCATGCCCGGCACTGGAGGGGTTCTGGAGAGGAGTGGCGGGAGCAATATCTCAGGTGGTGAAAGTCCGGGTCAAGCCAAGCTGGGGGCTAGCAATATTTGGAGTAGTGGACGAGCTGGGAGTGCAGGAGGCGAAAGAGGCCGGCATTCTGGCCTTTGCGTCCCTAGTAGCCCGGCGAAGGATCTTGCTAATGTGGAAGGAGGCGAAGCCCCCTAGCGTGGAGGCCTGGATAAACGACATGGCTGGGTTCATAAAGCTGGAGAGGATTAAATTTGCCTTGAGAGGGTCTGCGCAGGGGTTCTACAGGCGGTGGCAACCGTTCCTAGACTATCTCGCGGAGCGTTAGAGGAAGTTCGGTCAGCAGCAGCAGCAACCCTGGTTGGGGGGGGGGCAGGTTTGCTTGGGGAGTTGGAGGAGCAGGAGATAACAGGAAGGGTGGGGGAAACTGGCACGTGCGGGAGAGAGCCACTGTATAAAGCTATGTAAATATACCATTTTGCCATGTATATATCCTGCTCAGTGCGTTTTCGTGTTATTTTGTTACGGGGGGGGGGGGGTTATTGTTTGTAAGGGGAAAAAATTGTGTCGGTTAGAAACTTTAATAAATATTTTTTTTTTTTAAAAAGCCCTGCCTCTGGAGCCTCCGCATACCTCCTATCAACTCGTAGAATCTCTTTTACCAGTCGGTCCGTTTCAGCCCTATCCGTCCTGTCCCTGTGAGCCCGGATCGAGATCAGCTCTCCTCTCACCACTGCCTTCAGCGCTTCCCAGACCACCGCTGCTGAGACCTCCCCCGTATCATTTACCTACAGGTAGTTCAGTATGCACTTCCTCAGCCTCTAGCACACCGCTTCGTCCGCCAATAGCCCTACATCCAACCTCCATTACGGGCGCTGCTTGCTATCCATACTAACCTGCAGGTCCACCCAATGCGGAGCATGGTTCGAGATCGTAATCGCTGACTACCCAGTGTCCACCATACCCGCCAATAGGGGCCTACCACAACAAAGAAATCGATCCGGGAGTACACCTCATGTACGTGGGAGTAATAAAAAAATTCCTTGACCCTCGGCTGCCTAAATCTCTATGGATCCATCTGCTCCATGAACCCTTTCAGCTCCTTTGCCATTGCTGGCACCTTGCCCGTTCTCGAGCATGACCGGTCCAGGCCTGGATCAATAACCGTATTAAAATCCCCTCCCACAATCAGCTTGTGCGAGTCAAGGTCCGGAATCTTCCCTAGCACCCTCTTTATAAAATCCCCGTCATCCCAATTTGGCGCATATACATTGACCAGCACTACCTTCATCCCCTGCAGCTTGCCGCTAACCATGATATATCGACCTCCCACATCCGAGACTATTCTCCCTACCTCAAATGCCACCCACTTGTTAATCAGAATCGCAACCCCTCTAGTATTTGTAACCAGCCCCGAGTGGAAAACCTGACTAATCCAGCCTTTCCTCAACCTGACCTGGTCCACTACTTTAAGGTGCGTCTCCTGCAGCATTACCACGTCCGCCTTCAGTCCCCTCAGGTGCGCAAACACACGTGCCCTCTTTACCGGACCATTTAGCCCCCGCACATTCCAGGTGATCAGCCTAGTTGGGGGGCAAAAGTGCCCCTCCTCCCCCGCCGATCAGCCATCCCCTTTCTTGGGCCCGCCTCCAACCCATGCGCTGCACCTCCTCCGGCCCGCTCCACGGCGGTCCCCACCCCCTCCCCCCTCAGTGACCTTCCATCAAAGTCCCTCCCTCGTCAGCAGAACCACCCCTCCCCCCAGCAACACTACTCTAAAGCCTAACCCATCTAGTAAACTAAGCGTATGCACCCCCCCCCCCCCCCCCGTGCTTCCGTTGAGCTAGCTCACCCAGCTAGCTTGGTGCCCCCCCCCCCCCGGCGGCAAGAAGTCCCCCACCTATTGTTCCCTATCTCCCCTCCCCCCGCCCATACAAACAAATTCCCTCATATAAGAATCCCAAAAAAAACACCCAGCATCAAGAAAACACAAAAACAAAAGCACCACCCACCGAAACTCAAACAGGCACGTCTCCATCCCACAAAAGTGCACATCAATAAAAACACAAAAAAAAACACAAAAGGGACATTGCCAACATCTACCGAGAAAAAGAACCCAAAAACGAAAAATCAACTCCCCCCCCCCCACCCCCTTTTCCCCAAGCAGAGCTCCAAAAACAGACACAAAACAATAAGAGAAGGCATAACCAATTTAAAAACAGGAAAAGAAAACCCACCAAAATCCAAGGGGGAGAAAAGAAAAAAGAAAACACTGAAAAACAGAAAAAAGGGCCCAATATAGGCCAACAAGTTGTCTCCAAGTCAGAGAGTTCTCAGACTCCCACCAGTCCTTTTCTTTTCGCAAAGTCCAGCACCTCATCGGGCGACTCACAATAGTGATGCTGGTCCTCATGCGTGACCCAAAGACGTGCCGGATACAGCAGACCGAACTTCACCTGCTTCTTAAAGAAAATAGACTTGACTTAGTTAAAGCCTGCCCTCTTCTTCCCCACCTCCACGCTCATTTCCTGGTACACCCGCAGGATGCTGTTGTCCCACTTGCAACTCCGCGTGCGCTTGGCCCATCGAAGAATGCATTCCTTGTCCAGGAACCTATGGAATCTCACCACCATTGCCCTTGGAGGGTCCCCCGCTCACGGCTTCCTAGCAAGCGCCCGGTACGCCCTGTCTACCTCCAAACGTCGAGGGAATGCCCCCTCCCCCAGCAGCTTTTCGAACATACACACCACGTATGCCCCAGCGTCTGCTCACTCAGCCCCCTCTGGGAGCCCGACGATTCTTACGTTCTGACGGCGGGACCGGTTCTCAAGATCCTCCACCTTCTCCAGGAGCCTTTTTTGCTGTTCCCGAAGCATCCCCACCTCCAGCTCCACCGCTGTTTGATGCTCCTCTTGTTCAGGGGCTGGTTTAGCACAGGGGCTAAAGCGCTGGCTTTGAAAGCAGACCAAGGCAGGCCAGCAGCACGGTTCAATTCCCGTACCAGCCTCCCCGAAGAGGCGCCAGAATGTGGCGACTAGGAGCTTATCACAGTAACTTCATTTGAAGCCTACTTGTGACAATAAGCAATTTTCATTCATTTTTTCATTTCAAGCAGCGCCTTCTCCACCTTCTGAATCGCCCGGTCCTGGGCGTCCAGTCTGCTCTCGAACCGACCGATCGATTGATTCTTTAATCGGGTCCAAGCATTCCTGCTTCTGTCTGGCAAAACCATCCTGAATGGCCTGCATCACTGGGTCCGTTGGTCACTGCGCTGTCACCCCAGGGGTCCGGCCCTTGGCCATACTGTCTCCCGTTGCAGCTTCAACACAGCTCGTTACTGACTTTGTGTTTCTGTCCTTTCGTGCACTCCTGGTCCTTTTCTCCATACACCGATGCATGGAAACAGTGCCCGATTGCCTCAGCCTTCGAATTTGCTGTTTAAAACCGGAAAAAAGTTCGGGGGAAAGGTCCAAAAGTCCGACCAGAGCGGGAGCCACCAAATGTGCAACTTACTCCTCCATAGCCGCCATCGGAAGTCCCCAATTATCTAGTTTCTAAACAGTTATGCTCCCTATAATTAAGAAAAAGACAATTTGAAAACAAAGCACTGTTTGATCAGTAGTTAATGAGTGTCAAAAGCATACTGGGACAATGGGTGATTCAGGTGGTAGAGTCTGAATGAACTTGTGTTTACAAAAGGTGGAATATGCGAGGCTGGCTATGAGATCATTGAAATATACAAGTCTCAAGGCAGCAGAGGCATTGATGAGCTTTGCAGCATTATATGTTAAAGATGTGGAAGACCAACCTCAATAGATGTGCCATTGCAAAGATTTTGTTTGCTTCAATTGAATTTGATTTATTGTTACGTGTACTGAGGTACAATAAAAAGTATCATTGTTTAAAAAAAAAATTTAGAATACCCAATTATTTTTTTTTCCAATTAAGGGGCAATTTAGCGTGGCCAATCCACCTAATCTGCACATCTTTTGGGTTATGGGGGTGAAACCCACGCAGACATGCGAAGAATGTGCAAACTCCACACGGACAGTGACCCAGGGCCGGTAAAATGTATTATTCTGCGTACAGTCCAGACAGATCATTCCATATATGAAAAAATATAGGACAGGCATAAATAATAATAATAATAATAATCGCTTGTCACAAGTAGGCTTCAATTAAGTTACTGTGAAAAGCCCCTAGTCGCCACATTCCGGCGCCTGTTCGGGGAGGCTGGAACGGGAATTGAACCCGCGCTGGTCTTGTTCTGTATTACAAGCCAGCTGTCTTAGCCCACTGTGCTAAAACAGCCCCTAAACACTGTAATACACAATGTAAATGCATAGGCACAGGGATCGGATGAGTATCTGGACTGTAGTACTACTCAGTAGAGAAGATGTGTGAAGAGATCAGTTCAGTTCATAAGAGGGTCATTCAGGCGTCTGGTAACAGCGGGGAAGAAGCTGTTTTTGAACCGGATAGTGCGTGTTCTCAGACTTTTGCATCTCTTGCCCGATGGAAGAAGTTGGTAGAGAGCATAACCCGGATGGGAGGGGTCTTTGGTTATGCTGCCCGCTTTCCCAAGGTAGCGGGAGGTGTAGACAGAGTCAGTAGATGGGAGGCGGGTTTGGGTGAAGGACTGGGCTGTGTTCACACCTCTGTAGTTTCTTACAGTCTTAGGCCGTGCAGTTGCCATGCCAGGCTGTGATGTAGCCAGATAGGATGTTTTCTATGGTGCGTCTGTAAAGAGTGGTAATAGTCAATGACATGCCAAATTTCCTTAGTTTCCTGAGGAAGTATAGGCACTGTTGTGCTTTGTTAGTCGTAGCATCAGTGTGGGTGGACCAAGACAGAATGCTGGTGATGTGCACATCTAGGAATTTGAAGCTGTCAACCATCTCCATCTCGGCACCTTTAATTCAGACAGAGGTGTATATGATACTTTGCTTCCTGAAGTCAATAACCAACTCTTTACTTTTGCTGACGTTGAGGGAAGAGATTGTTGTCGTGACAACACACCACTAGGCTCTCTATCTCCCTCCTGTACTCTGACTCATTGTTGTTCGAGATCCGACACACTACGTCATGCCATCAGCAAACTTGTAGATGGAGTTGGAGCCACATTTTGCCACACAGGTCGTATGTGCAAAGGGAGTATAATAAGGGAGTAAGGGGGCTAATTAGGCAGCCTTGAGGGGCCCCCTGTATTGAGGACTATTGCGGAGGAGGTGTTTTTGTTATCCTTACTGATTGTGGTCTATGGGTCAGGAAGTCGAGGATCCATTGCAGAGAAAGGAGCTAAGTTCTAGGTTTTTTGAGTTTTGATATGAGCTTGGCTGGGATTATGGTGTTGAAGGCGGATCTGTAGTCAATGAATGGAGTCTGACGTAGGAGTCTTTGTTGCCGAGATGATCCAGGGATGAATGTAGGGCCAGGGAGATGGCATTCGACTGGTGTGGCGATACACAAATTTCAGTGGATCAAGGCCTTCTGGGAGTATGGAGTTGATGTGTCTCATGACCAGTTGTGACAGTAGGTATGGGATTTTAACGGGAAGGGCCACATTCAAGTGCGTTGCTGTGCCAGGCAGGGCACACCCAGTTTTAAACAAAACACACCTTGATTCCTGTACATTAGGTAGAAAACAATCTCGAAGAAAAATCCAAAAAGCGAGCAAGACGGCTCCCATTGAGATAGTACCGGGCGACAATTATGTATGGAGGTTGACAGGCACTTCAGCCATGGCGATAGGTGATCAAACCTATAAGTACCTGTGAGAAAGAGTCAAACCTCTGAGACTAAGCAGCATGGCTGCTAAGTTAGCAACTTATATGGAAGAAACACTAAAGCTATTAGGCACCACGACGGCATTGGTATAATATGAACACCAGTCTGCTCAATTACCCATGATCATTGTGGGAGATCAGGGGCCAAGCCTCATGGGGCAGGAGTGGTTAAATTGCTGAGAAATTTTAAAATATTAGATGGAGCTTTTCAAGAGATCTTGTGCAAGTACAAAGACTTTTTCAAAATGAGCTGGGCCAGATACAGGGGGACAAGGCCAAAATCGAGTTGAACCCCAATTCCACACCAAAACCTTTCAGAGTTCGGCCCGTCCCTCTATAATCAGAAAGTTGCGGCTGAGTTGACATGTTTTGAGGAATTAGGGATTATAAGACTGGTACAGTTCTCCGAGTGGGCAGCCCCTATTGTTCATGTCCTAAAATTTGACTGCATTGCCAATATTTGTGGTGACTACAAACTCACCATAAATCAAGTGGGCAAAATTGACAAGTATCCGATTTCTTGGGTGGAAGATTTCAACACAAAACTGTGGGGTGCCTCATATATACAAAGCTCAACTTAAGTCATGTTTATTTACAACTTGAACTGGATCAAGACAGCAGGAAATACAGGAGGGGGGGGGGGGGCATTGAGGGGTTCCAGGTGAGGTCTGTCTATTCTGCACTTCGTTGGTTGCTGCCAGCTGCTAAGGAGGGGGGTGGGGGGGGTTATTTTACGTACCACAGGTGGGTTGGTTGGTAGAGTTGGGGGGGGGGGGGCGGTGGTGTTTTGATTTTCTTTGTGTTTTGTATTGCTTTATATATAAAATGTTAAAAACTGAATAAAAGTATTTTTTTTAAAGTTTATGCTCACTGTTTTACCATTATAACAGATCACAATCCGTTATTGGGTTTACCCCGCGAGTTTAAGCCCATTCCATTTGTTGTTTTGGCTAGGGTGCAGTGGTGGGCTCTGCTTTTGGCTGCCCATTGTTAAGATTTTCAGCAGTGAGCAGGGACTCAGATCTCCAATACTGAAGCAGAGTCGACTCCCCCTCCTTCAGAGTGTGGTTCTGCCAGCGGTGCCACAGGAAATTGCCCTGGCTTTAAATTCTTTGGACTTTGCCAGTGCCAATGACTCACATCAGGAACTGGACTCAGATTTTCAACATGGTCCTATCAAAGTTGAAGCGGATGGTTTTAGGTGGCTAGCACTACGATAACTCGGAGCAGCTCAGACCCTACTAACTTTGGAAAGACAAACTCAGTTGTGAAGACAGTATTATTTGGGGTTCCCAGGTCGTGGTACCACTCCAGCAGCAAAAGAGCCACTACTGCAAGAACTGCACGGCACACATCCTGGACAAACCAAAATGAAAATGTTGGCCAGGAGCTACAAATGGTGACCGAGCATGACACAAACATTGAGAATCTGGTCCACTATTGCCAGTCACAGCAGACCCAGCCGCCTGCGGTTCCACTTCATCCATGGGAATGGCCAGGCTTCCATCAGACAAGATTGATTATCGATTTTGCTAGCCCTTTCTTAGGTAAAAATTTTTTGTACTGGTAGACTCCACTCCAAATGATTCGACGTCCAGGAAATGAGTACAACGGCTTCGGCAGCCACCACTGAAGCTTTAAGATGGATTTTCGGGAGTCATGGTCTCCCAGAAGTCATAGTTTTGGATAACGGCATTGCCTTTACAGGGGAGGAATTCCAGCTTTTTGACCAGACTAATGGTATATACCACGGGCTGGATTCTCCGCAGCCCCGCTCTGAAACCACGTTTGGCACGCGGACGGAGAATCCACTTTTACGACAGGATTGCGCCTGGCACCGCTCCTGCGATTCTCCGGTCCCCTCGCATGCGAATTACACAGCGTGGCTGAGGGGCCATTGCCAGAGGCCCTCCCAGCGATGCTCCGGCCCCAACCGGCCAAATTCCCGATGGCGTGATTCTAACTCAGTCCGTGGCCGCCCTGGTGGGGGGGGGGGCTTATGGGTGGCCGGGACGGTGATTGGGCGGGATAGATCGAGGGGCGCGGGGCAGATCGTTGGGACCTTCTTTGTTGGTCCAGATCCGCCGGCTGAGTCCGCCATCGCGTTCGGCGTGGCCGCTGCAGGCCGCCGCCGTGTGCATGCGCGGACTTGCAACCGGAAGTGCGGGGGCCCGTTCGTGCAGCTGAAGCTGCCAGAAGCTCTCCGGGGCCCTGCCAGCCCTTCAAGGTAGGTGAATAGCTGTAAATTCTTTTATGAAAAGTCTGCCGTGAAATACCATCATTTTTACGCCGGCGTGGGGACATGGCCCCATTTTTGGAGAATCCAGCCCCACATCCGTACAGCCCCTTATCACCCGGCCTCAAACGGCCTGGTGGAAAGAGCGGTGCAAACCTTTAAATCCACAATGAAGAAGCAACCAGACAGGCCATTGCGTCCCAAGCCAGTTAATTTCCCCCTTTCATTCAACACCACTCCCCACATTACCACCGGGGTCACACTAGTGGACCTGTTGATGGGCCGTCGTCTCCATACTCGGCTTGATCTGGTATTTCCCAATTTGGCGGGAAGAACGGAAGCAAGGCAAACTACGCAAAAGAAATACCAAAGATATCAGATCCTTCGGGGCAGATGATCAAACTTTTGTCAGAAACTTTGGGGTTGGGTCAACATGGTTACCAGTAAAAATTGTAGCAATGTCTGGACTTGTATCTTATTTGGTGGACCTATAAGGGAGACAGGTGACAGCATGTGGACTACATTTAGGAGAGAGGCTGCAGCCTCGACAGCAAAGCAAGAGGATCCAGTGGTTACTACTGATGCTTCTTTATCAGAGCCAGAAATGAGGGAGCCGGGTGCTACTTCTAAGGAAACTGGAGAGGGGAGTGATGCCTCAGAGACTTCAAGACAATCACTGTTGCTGATGACCCGATGGTGGAAGAACCCATCATAAAATTGTTAGACTGACTTTATGAGATTGTGCTCTGCCACCCCTTTTGTGGTTCTGCCCGCATTGTAAATAATTATGTGTTATTATCTTGTAATGTATATAGGATCGAGGGACTTGAGGGGGGAGGGATGTGATAGCAAAGCCACTTTAAAGGGCGAACATTTGCTGGCCACATGACCCACCCAGGGCCTATCGCACGGGAATGTGTGAACCCTGGCTAATGGGAAGAAGGCACGGAGCCCAGAGAGCAGGAGTGCAGTGAGCGTGGATCTGGGAGTCGAGGAGTGAAAAACAGTATTTCAACTGCTGCTCCTGTAATATAGTTTAGCCTCGCTGTTTATTCCAATAAATCACGTTGTTATTTAAGAAACCTCCTCATTGATATCCCATGGTGATTGCCCAGAAAGTTTAACATTTCAATGGGCAACTACCCTGCCTAGGAACCATTCAAAATTCGGATTTAAATGGGAAATGTGGGAGATTTGACTCTCCTAGCAGGATAGTTACCCAGGAAATAATAGAAGAATTAAAATCACTTCCAATTTCTGAGTCACTATATTAGTGAACCCACCCCACCTCCCCAGCCACCTCCGACTACGCCGCCAACCCTGGTCATCCATATGACCAGAACCCCACACCCCTGAATGACCACCCAAAAAAACCCCAACTCATCCTACACCGAACAATCCTGCCCTTACCCATCATACCAACTAACCTTCTTCTCAAAGTTGCAGGAAGCTTTAACCTACCAGTTTTGGCAGCTAATGATGTAAAAGGAGGCATGGTTTCACTTCTACCGTGCTGCTACACAGCAAAAATGAGTCCCAGGAACGGTATGCTGCACATTTCTTCGCAGGTCTGAGTTAGAAGGTTTTTGGGTGAGAAACATGCAGCTCCCGACTGAAGTGTAAAAAGGAGTGGCGTGGCAATCAGAGTGTGATTGCCATTCCTTAGAAGTTCTGGCCCAACTTGAAGGGCTGAATTGGCCTGCTCCTGCTCCTGACCCCTTAACATGATTCTGCAATAGTAAGCGACACAGGTATTGCACTGGTAATGAAAATAGTGCCTGTGGTCAAAGGTGTGTGAAAAGATTTAAATAAATGGATTGAGAATCATTATAATTATGAGGAAAATGAAATACCGTAAGATTATAAATTACATTGGAAACTTGTAAAAGAACATACATGAGTGTGCAAAATAAATACACACAAAAACTATTAAACACAGACTAAAACAATTGCATTAAGATATTAAGATGAAATAAAGAGAAAGCTGATGAAGGGAGAAAGGTGAAGAAAAATGCTAACCTTCAAATGAAAGAGTATAAAAAGGTAATGAGAGAATTAGAAATTAGAGCATCTGCAGATGCTGAATACAACAAGAAGTTCTACCAGTCCTGTAACAGGAAGGAGTAGGATCAGAGAAGAATTTGAAATGTTCTTATTTAAAATGCTCGAAATACTCAACTGGTCAGGTTGCATCAGTGGAGAAATTATGGAGTTAATGTTTCAGATTAGTGTTTTTTTACCCAACTTTCTATTTCAGATTTCCAGAATTTGAGGTACAGGGCGGCACCGTGGCACAGTGGTTAGCACTCCTGCCTCACAGCGCCAGGGACCCAGGTTCAATTCCAGCTTTGGGTGACTGTGTGGAGTTTGCACATTCTCCCAGTGTCTGCAAGGGTTTCCTCCGGGTGCACCGGTTTCCTTCCACAGTCCAAAGGTGTACAGGTTAGGTGGATTGGCCATGCTAAATTGCCCCTTAGTGTCCAGGGATGTGCAAGCTAGGTTAAGAGGGGATAGGGGAGGGAAGTGGGCTTGGATGGGCTATTTCAGAGGGTCAGTGTAGACTCGATGTGCTGAATTTTTAAAATAGGTTTAAAGTACCCAATTGTTTGTTTTTCCAATTAAGGGGCAATTTAGTGTGGCCAATTCACCTAGCTTGCACGTCTTTTGGGTTGTGGGAGTGAGACCCACGCAAACGCGGGGAGAATATGCAAACTCCGCATGGACAGTGACCCGGGCCGGGATCGAACCCGGGTCCTCAGCACCATGAGGCAGCAGTGCTAAACACTGCGCCACCGTGCCGCCCATCGATGGCCTGAGTGGCCTCCTTGTGTACTGTAGGAATTCTATGAATTCCTGGTCACTAGTAGGTTACGGTTTAGAGTTCTTTTGCAGTTTTATGGCTCAAAATTGGAGTGCCTGCAGAAGACTCTGGATCATAGAAAAAATGTGATTTTATCAAGGGGCAAAGAATATAAGAAATAAGATTATGACCTTAGTTCAGTTGGTGTATCAACTTGGCTTAATTGACAGCACTTCTGCCACTGGGCCCAAAGATTATGCTTAACTTCAGGCTTCAGCAGTGGTACTCGGCGAACAGTTCAGTTCTGCATTGTCAGAGATGCCATCTTTTGGATGAGATAATAAACCAAGCCCTTGCCTGCATATTAAGTGGATAAAATAATTCCATGATACTTGTGACCTGGTCAACATTCCTGCCTCAAAGACTACCAAAATTTTAATCCGGTCATTTGCTGTTTATAGGGCCTTGCTATATACAAATTGCTTTCTGTGTTTGTCTACATAATGATATTGACTGTGATAGTTGTAAATTGCATTGAACATCTTTTGGCCATTGGAAACACTACATAAATGGAACTTCTTTCTTTTTCTGGAAATGGACAGATATAGCTCTGCTGTTTCAGAGCTCAGGTAACAAGACCTACATATACGATGCAATGATAAAAACAGCGCATGCTATTTGGCATAAAATAACAAGAACCAAAAAAAATCATTACTTGCTGATTGGTAAATCAGGTAAAAATCATTACTTGCTGATTCTGGGCGGGAGCCTGGTTAGTGGAGGAGGGAGTAGACCCAGACCCTTTGGTGGCAATATTGTTTCCATTAGCAGGGGAGACTAGGACCTGGGAGCACAGCCTTAGAATAAAAGGGAGTCACTTTAGAACAGAGATGAGGAGAAATTTCTTCAGCCAGAGAGTGGTGGGTCTGTGTAATTCATTACCACAGAGGGCGGTGGAGGCCGGGACGTTGAGTGTCTTTAAGACAGAAGTTGATAAATTCTTGATTTCTCGAGGAATTAAGGGCTATGGAGAGAGAGCGGGTAAATGGAGTTGAAATCAGCCAAGATTGAATGGTGGAGTGGACTCGATGGGCCGAATGGCCTTACTTCCGCTCCTATGTCTTATGGTAAACCAACCTGCTGCAACCTTAAAAGAATAAACACTTCTGTTGCACAGTTCAGTTAAGTTCCAATATTCCTTTGCTGTCAACAATCATTACACTGGTTTTCATTAAAATCTACAGAAGTACACTTCAACATGTTGGCAGTAAT
The DNA here is from genome assembly GCF_047496885.1 of Scyliorhinus torazame. Lineage (NCBI taxonomy): Eukaryota > Metazoa > Chordata > Chondrichthyes > Carcharhiniformes > Scyliorhinidae > Scyliorhinus > Scyliorhinus torazame. The sequence goes on along the minus strand of NC_092710.1, from coordinate 276,518,760 downwards.
AGATGTTCTTCTTTCATTATTGTTAAGAATAGAGACACTAACTCAATAATCTTAGCAAAAAGAGTGAACATTTAGGCATTGTAGAAGAATTACTTTTATCTACAGAACAATAAAGGCAATAGAAAACAGAAGTCAATGAAGACAACTTCTGTAAAATAAGCAGTTGAGAACTAAGGCGAATAATTCTGAGAATTAAGATAAGGGAGAATGTGGAGCTGCCGAAGGGTAGTGAGTGCAGGTATCTACAGGTTAGGGACTTTGCACGAAAGGTCTGGAAGGGGTTCCCTAGATTGCCGGGATACATCCTGTTGGAGCGACTGTTGCTTCCGGATGTGGAAGGGGAGGGAAGAATTGGGGATATATATAAGTGGCTGGGGGAGCAGGGAGGCGAGCGTGTGGTGAAGATCAAGGAGAAATGGGAAGTGGAGTTGGGAATGGAGATCAATTGGGGAGTATGGAGTGAGGCACTGCGAAGGGCAAACGGGACCTCCTCTTGTGCAAGGATGAGCCTGATACAGTTTAAGGTGGTGCACAGGGTGCATATGACTCCGGCGAGAATGAGTGGGTTCTTTCAGGGGGTAGCACATGAGTGTGAGAGATGTGGACGGGGGCCAGCGAATCATGCGCACATGTTTTAGGGTTGTGTAAAATTGGGAAGATTCTGGGCGGGCGTGTTCACGGTCTTAGCCTGGATAGTGGAGGAGGGAGTAGACCCCGGACCCTTTGGTGGCAATATTTGGGGTTTCAGAGAAGCCGGAGCTCATGGAGAGGAGGAAGGCCGATGTTGTGAGAAAAAGGAGAAAAATCTGTACAAACTGTATAGTTGATTGTTGGGAAGAATGTTTCCCGGGGTGTTTATTTGCTGTAAACTACTTTGATACAAGTTTGAATAAAATGCGTTTTTTAAAAAATAATTCTGAGAATTAAATCCATAGTGAGTTTTCTAGCAACACAGAAAGATGCCATTTGACTCAATTGCTTATAATAGCACGAGCCTTCTCCTACCCCGCTTCATCTAACACCATCAGCATAGCCTATTTTTTGCTTCCTCATTATTAGCTGGCTTTTCCTTCACATTGTGGTAACAAGTTTAATATTATAATCAATTTTGGGGGAAAGGAGTTTCTCCTGATAGGTTTGATTGGTGACTAACTATCTCATATTTGTGACTCATAATTCTGGTCTCACTCACAAGTTGAAATATACCTTTTATCTACTCTATTAAACCATTTCGTAATCTTAAAAACCTTTATCAGGTGACCCTTCGATTTTATCATTACTAAAAGAGGAAAGAGCCCGAGCTTGTTCAATCCTTCCCAAAAGATGTCAGACCTCCTGGTCTATAATTCCCTATTTTCTCTCTACCTCTCTTTTTAAATAGTGGGGTTACATTAGCCAGCCTCCAATCTGAAGGAACTGTTCCAGACTCAATAGAATTCCGGAAGATGACCACAAATGCATCCACTATTTCTAGAGCCACTTCTTATGTACTCTGGGATGCAGCTTATTAGGCACTGGGGATTTATCAGCCTCCAATCCAATCAATTTTCCCAACACATGGCCAGGATTCTCCAAAATCCCGGCCAAGTGTTAATGCCAACGTCAAAACCGGCGCGAGCGACTCCGGCGTCAACCGGCCTCCAGGCATTCACCCCTTCCTAGGGGGCTAGTACGGCGCCAGAGTGGTGTCCGCTGCTCGAAAGCCGGCGTGCCACAGCCGGCGCGGGTCCACGCATGCGCGCCACGGCCGGCGCGGGTCCGCGCATGTGCGCCACGTGTCCGCGCTGCGCGTGGGTTGCTGTCTCTGCACCGGCCTCCGGGGTAGGACCATACGTAACCCACCCCGGCGGGACACGGCGGGCACTCAGCCCGTCGAGGCGCGGAGAATCGCCGGGGGTGGGGGGGGAAGAGAGGGGGGCTTTCAACGGCCCCCAACCGGTGTGGCGGTGATCCCACGGGCGTGATTGGCGCCGATTCTCCAGTCGGAGAATCGGCGGCCCAGCGTTGGAGCGGCATGGCGCGATTCTCGCGCCCCCCCCCGGCAATTCTCCGACCCGCCATGGGATGGGCGAATCCCGGCCCATATCTCTAACATTAGAACATAAAACATACAGTGAGGAGGCTAATCGGCCCATCGAGTCTGCACCGACCCACTTTAGCCCTCACTTCCACCCTATCCCCGTAACCCAATAACCCCATCTAACCTTTTTGTTCACTAAGGGCAATTTATCATGGCCAATTCACCTAACCTGCACGTCTTTGGACTGTGGGAGGAAACCGGAGCACCCGCAGGAAATCCACTCAGACAAGGGAAAACGTGCAGACTCCGCACAGACAGTGACCCAGCAGGGAATCGAACCTGGGACCCTGGCGCTATCCACTTGTGCTACCATGCTGCCCATTGATCACCTTCAGTTCCTATCTCTCACTAAACCCTGTGTTCCCCAACATTTCTGGTACCTGATTTGTGTCCTCATTTGTTTAAACAGAACCAAAGTATCTATTTAGTTGCTCAGCCATTTCTTTGGTCCCTATTATACATTCCTGTTGCTGACTGTTCTGGACCGACATTTGTCTTCACATACCTATAGAAATGTTTGCAGTCAGTTTCTACGTTGCCTGTAAGCTTACTCTCATACTCTATTTTTTGCCTTCTTAATCAATCCCTTGGTCATTCTTTGCTGAATTGTAAACTGCTCCCAATCCACAGACCTGTTGTAATTCTTGGCCAATTTGTTTGCTTCTTCCTTGGATTGAATACTACCCCTAATTTCTCTTGTAAGCCATGGATTGGCCACCTTTCCTGTTTTACTTTTGTGAGACAGGAAAAAAAACAGTTGTTGCAGTTCCCCCATTCTCTCCTTGAATGTTTCCCTTTGCCGACCCACTTTCAGCCCTTTAAGTAATGTTCCCCAATCAATCAAAGCCAACTGACGCCTCAGATCATAGTAGTTTCCTTTATTAAGATTCAGGACTCTAGTCTCAGAATCAACTGCTTCACTCTCCATCTTGATGAAAGATTCTATCATATTATGGTCCCATCCCCAAGAGGTCTCGCACAACTATATTGCCAATGATTCCATTCTCATTACCCAGTACCCAGTAATAGGATGGCCAGTCCTCCAGTTCAGTGTTCTTCAAACTTTGTTTTACGGGGACCCATTTTTACCAACCGGCCAATCTTCGGGACCCAACCCGGCCGACCTTCGCGACCCATGCCGGCCGACCTGTCTCTTACCATTAATGCAAGAGGTGAGCCTGCTTGGTCCTCACTCCAATCAGGTTCACAGGAAGAGAGGGCTATGCGCATATCGGGTGAAGGATTCAGCCGGTTCCTTTGTGGCGTCTTCATCTTTGTGAGTACGGAAAATCCAACCTCGCACATGTAGGTCAGTGTGAAGGGAAAGAGCAACAACATGCTTGTTTTACTCAGCTCTGGATACTCCTCAGAGATGCTACTCCAGAATGCTGACAGCCTCATTGACTTGTGCCGTGTTTTTAATATGTTGTCACAGCTGAGGCGCAGAAGCTCAATTTCTTCATTTGGAGTCAGCTGCAAGTTAAGAACTGATTCTGGGGTCTCAAACTCAAAGGGAATTTTCACCCACCTCTTCTCTCTCAAAATCTTAGACTTCTCCTCTGGAAAGTAGCGACCAAAATTGTCGATCAGGGCAGCCAGATGCAACTGAATAAGGCTTGCCAATCCATTTACAGTTTCCTTACTAATGCTGTTTTCTTCGATGTGTCGTAGCAGTGTGGGAAACATGTACTAGTTTTGGCTTCGCACTCGTAATTGCCAAACTTTCAATATCTTTTGGAAAGCTTTGATTTCTTCAAAGTGCCGAAAGCAATCATCATCCTTCCCTTGCAATTTGAGCAATATCAGAAATTCGGTGAGCCACTGTGCCATCATTAAGTGTGATGCATTTCACTTTTTCAACAAATCTCTCATCTATGACCGTACAAACTGTATCTAATGCTGCAGGGAGAATTAATCTCTCTGCTACAGTGTGATGCATTTTCTCTTTAGCTATATGGTAAGCTACCATGCAAGAGGCTAATTGTACTTTGTCGTTCAATGTAACATTTCTGCTGAGGACTTCAGCTGACGATTTAATTTCTCATAGCATCCTTTGAAAAAAATCAAGAGGTTTGTCCTCAAACTCGCCATGCTTAGTCTTCAAATGCCTTTGAAGTTTTGAGGGGTTTAAACTTTCATTTGCCAGCATTTCCCTGCATATAACGTACATGGGCCTTGCATCCTGATTTGCATTGGCACGATTAATAAATCCATACCTTAAAAAATCTGCTTTGTGCCAAATTTCAGCTTCTTCTTAATGGACTGTTCACCAGAGGCCCTGGAGCTCACACCAACACTGCTTTGTCCTGCTGTGGACTCTTCTGAACAGCTCACACCACCACTGCTTTGTCCTGCTGTGGATTCTCCTGAGCCATTCTCTCCAGCGGGTTTAGTTGTGAGATCCTGGCCTGCTTGTGTCTGTGGCCCTCTCTTCCTTATGACAAAACAATCCATTTTAAATTTTACTGTCCTGTTGCTTGTTTGCTGCTAACAAAATGGAGGAATCACAATCGTGCCCAAAGCATGTGACGTCGACGTTCGGGGGGCGTGACCGGCTCTCTGCCTTCCTTTAGGCAGGAAGATTTGGTAGAATTTTAAAAAAAAAATCTTCTGCGTCTCTGCAGCAACCGGCTGCAAGCGGCCTTCAAAATGGGCGCGAACAAGTAAATAAATGCGGCCGCACTGCGCATGCGTGCCTAATCATCGGTGCGCATGCGCATAGTTTTACGCATGCGCACTGATGATCGGGTGAGCATGCGCAATGCGGGCGATTTTTTTCACATGTTCGCGGCCATTTTGAAGGCCGCTTGCAGCCAGCGTTATTAAAAGCCGGCTGCTGCGGCTGTTGGGCGCGGATTTGCGCAATCGGGAGCTCCGCGAAGGACGGCTCCGCGACCCTCCCGACACCTGCCGGCGACCCACCCATGGGTCGAGCCCCCGAGTTTGACAAGCACTGCTCTAGTTGGTTCCTCAATGTATTGGTCCAGAAAACCATCCCTCGTACACTCCAGGAATTCCTTCTCTACAATGTAGTGGCTAATTTGATTTGCCCCATTTATATCGGGCAGGAATTTGTGTGGATGGACACTCTCTCTCTCTCTCTCTTTCTTTGTCTCCTCCACCCCCACCTCATGAATACCCCCACCCTTTGAAGCTGCTGTTTTGTCAGTCGGCTCAGTTGCGCCTCCCGCTGGGCGACCGTGTCTCCGCCTGATGTAAACATTCTCTGTCTGAGGCAAACTTGGACTGTGGGGGGCTGAGCACCACCCCCCCTGTCTCCGCCGGCTGATGGTTTGTGATTAGACGATGCTGGCAGTGTCATTGCCCGATATCTGAGCCGGTCACCTCCCAACGTTCTCCGCACATCACCGCCCTCTGCCCACAAACCCAGCCGGCCACCGGGGTTTAGCAGTAAGACCCTCCGGATAGGGGTAGGGTGGAGAGGGGATAATGAGTAAGGCCCGGGACAGAGACTGACACCTAGCAGTGATGGATCGGTTAACGTGGGGGGCCATAATATAAAGAAAAAAACCTCACTCCATTCTGCTGTGTCTGGTACTGAGCTGGGAGATTGATTTTGCATTCTTGCATCAGTGTTTGAGTATTTATTTAAAAGATAGGAGGGTAACTTGTCCCGTCCCCCGCCCCCTGCAATTAGTCTGAAAGTTTGTGATTTTTTAATAAAAGTTTTAAAATGAAGCATTTGAGGAGTGTTCCAATGGCAGTTTTGAGCCACTCGACCTCTGATTATAGTGGAGTACGCTCGGAATCCCCGACGGGGGCCCTCGCAAGAAGGAAGCTGAGAGTTTGTCCAGCGATCCGATGCGTTAACTCGACCCGTCAGCCCAGTTTTGGTTTGTTCTTTGTGGGACCAAAGCTGATCTTGCCCCTCATCGCGATAGCTGATGGGATTCCCTTCCCCCCCAACCCCGAGGGACCAGTCAGCTCCTCTTTTTCTTCCCCCACCTTGGCACTGCTGCCTCACAGCGCCAGGGTCCCGGGTTCGATTCCCGGCTTGGGTCACTGTCTGTGCGAAGTCTGCACGTTCTCCCTAGTGTCTGCGTGGGTTTCGTCTGGATGCTCCGGTTTCGTCCCGCAGTCCAAAGACGTGCAGGTTAGGTTGTTTGACCATAATCAATTGTCCTTAGTGTCCAAAATGGCTGGGTGGGGTTACGGGGATAGGGTGGAGGTGTGGGTTTGGGTAGGGTGCTCTTTCTAAGGGCCAGTGCAGACTCGATGGGCCAAATGGCCTCCTTCTGCACTGTAAATTCTATGATTCTATATGCAATTAAAATAATCCATAATTAGAAATGTTGCTTTATCACAGGTCTCTAATTTCCTGTTTAATGCCTTTCCCAACATCACCACTGCAGTTTGGGGGTCGATATACGACGCCCGCTAATGTCTTTTGCCCCTTCGTGTTTCTCAGCTCGACCTATAGAGATTCCACATTGTCAGAGCTAATATCCTTCCTCACTATTGCACTAAATCCCTCTTTAACCAGCACTGCCATGCCACCGCCTTTTTATTTTTGTCTGTCCTTCCTAAATACTGAATACCCCTGGACATTCACTTCCCATCCCTGGTCATCCAGCAGTCATGTTTCCATAATCCCAATTAGATCATACCCGTTTACGACTATTTGCACCGTGAGTTCATCCGTTTTATTGTGAATACTCCACTCATTAAGGCTCAAAGCCTTTAAACTTGTCTTTTTAACATGACTCATCTCGTTCCCAATATTTTTCACTGTGGCCCTGTTTGAATCTGGCCCTTGGTTTCTCTGCCTATCACTTTTCTTATTCTCCTTTGTCTTTTGTTTTTGTCCTTGTTTCCTCCTTCTCGGACTCCTTTTAGTTTAAACCCCTTACAATGGCTCTTCTTACACCTCTTGTAAATCATTTATGCACTTGATGGTCCAACAGAGGTCTAATCCTCAGTGAGCTCAAGTGATGGCTCACTCAAAAAACTGGAGTGGGTCACTGAAATGACAGTAATTGATACATGGGGCGGGATTCTCCCCTACCCAGCGGGGCGGGGGGTCCGGCGTGATGGAGTGGCGGGAACCACTCCGGCGTGGGGCCGCCCCAAAGGTGCGGACGTCTCCGTACTTTTAGGGGCCAAGCCCTGACCTTGAGGGACTAGGCCCGCGCCGGAGTGGTTTCCGCTCCACCGGCTGGCGTGGAAGGCCTTTGGCGCCACACCAGACAGGGCCGAAAGGACTTCGCCGGCCTGTGTAAGTCCACGCATGCGCGGGAGCGTCAGCGGCTGCCATGGTGAAGACCATGCGAAGGCGGAAGAAAAAGAGTGCCCCCATGGCACAGGCCCGCCCGCGGATCGGTGGGCCCCGATTGCGGGCCAGGTCACCATGGGGGCACCCCCCTGGGCCAGATCGCCCCGTGCCCCCCCAGGACCCCGGAGCCCACCCGCGCCGCCTGCTCCCACCGGTAAGGTAGGTGGTTTAATCCACGCCGGCGGGAGAGGGTTGACAGCGGCGGGACTTCAGCCCATCGCGGGGCGGAGAATCGCCGGGGGTGGGCCCGCCGACCGGCGCGATTCCCGCCCCCGCCGAATCTCTGGCGGTAGAGAATTAGGGACACGGCGGGGGCGGGATTCACGCCAGCCCACGGCGATTCTCCGACCTGGCGGGGGGTTGGAGAATCCCGCCCATGAAGTCAGTCATGTTGGTCTCCTTTTATTAATCGCTGTACAAGAAAAGTGGTTTTATGTGGGGAAGGCAAGCAAGGCTGCATCTACAGTGAAAGCTCTGCTCACATGTGCTTCCTTCATTGGTGGTGAATTTACATATTCCAGACTGTTTTTAATGGAATCTTCAGCTACTCTCCTTTAAAAAAAAAAATACTTGTAAAAGCTCTCACAATTTGTTTTTATACTCCTGGCTATTTTACTCTCAAAGTTTTGAGCTGACCAGAGCTGAAAATGAATAATAAACTGAATGAGGATAGTGATAATTTTGAGGATGGCTTTGCTCCTGATCCTCCAATTCTAGCAGCCTGTCTCAAAATTCTGACATTCAATATTATATTCCATGCTCATCTAGTGAATCAAAAATGTTGGTTAATGTAGCAAAATTGAAGAAACAAACGTTAACTTTGAAGATATAATGGTTCAGTTTTTCAAAAAAAATGTCAATTTCTTTGTCCTTGAAACTTTAGATGCCTTTAAAATTGACTAGAAATGTTTGTGTGAATACAAGTAAATTCCTCTATTGTTAAAATAAAGCTATGATTGTACATAGTTTAGTTACAAAGAAATTCTGAAGTTATAAGTTAAAATCTTTACCATCATCCATTATAATCATAAAGGTACGCAAGGCTTCACTATATGGAATGTCTACAAATAATACTGCAGCAATTTGGGGGAATTAAAGCTGCATGATTCCTTCATTCTTTTTTTTAAACCAATTAAAATTTATTTAGCAAAAATACTAGCTTGTATTTTGGTAAAATGGAGAGTTTCCTGAGTTCAGTTTAAATGGAGTGTCTTCTCCAAATCCCAGCCAGGAATACAGTCAAAGTGCTAGATTTGGCTTCAGTATTCCTGGGTTAAGGAAGGGAATAAAACAGTCAGTCAGTCAAGGTTCCACTCCTAATCATTATTCAGCAAATGTTGTAAATAGGCGTTTGAGGGGGCAAGATGAGGCTTAGTTACAAAGCAGTGAATAACCTGCTGACATTCACAATCAAGTTTCAATCATGAATATTGTCCACTTGGGTATGATGTCAGAGAATGAGTGGTGTCTATGGAACTGTGCCCGAGCAGTGCAACAATACTTTCAGGAGAGGAGGTGGTGATGGTAGGTGAAAGAAAACAGCAGCAGCAATAGGGAAAAAGGAGATTGCCTTTTATTTCTGTGAAACCTTAGAATTCCTACAGTGCAGGAGGCCAGCATTTGGCCCATCGAGTCTGCACCGACCTTGTGAAAGAGCACCGTACCTAGGCACATTCCTCCGTCCTATCCTGTAACCACATAACCCCACCTAACTAACACATCTTTGGAAACTAAGAGGCAATTTAGAATGGCCAATCCACCTCGAGTGGCTGCAGCTGCTCTCTCTGTCACTGATCTCAATTTGCTGCTGTTTCCAGTGCTGGTGGCTGCTGAATTGCCTGGAAGGAGAAAGGAGAGAGAAAGGGAAGATGACATTTGATGCTGCCTGTTTTATCTCAGCGGATGTTACAGGAAGCTGCAAGAGAGGGAAACCAGTCTTCACAGGTGAAGGTTTGGCCTGGCCTGGATAGAGCTCCAGCCTGGAACTGGATTTACACTGCCTGCCTCCCGGCATTTCCACAGCCTGCAGCAGAAAGAGAGGAGAATGTGCCGGGACTGTTTGCTGCCTGTTCTATCTACAGGGCCAATGGAGCTGGGACGGTTTGCAGTTTGCTGAGTGTTTCATCTGCAGAGCCCTAGGGGCCAGAGGCCTCCCAGCAAACAGGAGGTTGCTGCAACACTTGGAAGGGGATGAAGCGGAGAGGAAGGTTGGTGCATCTGGACTTTATTTGTTTCAGCTGCTGATTACGCCGAGACGGAATAATATCCGTGGACTGTTTTGCTTGGCCCCGGCTGGGCTGAAAACCCTGTCCCCCACCCACCCGCTGCTGGATCAAAGACCTTTTGGGGGACCAGCCTGCAAGACTTTCCTCAGCACCGGCATGTCCATTTGTGCCTTTTCTTCCTGCTCCTCCCTCCCCTTTCCTCCCTTGTACTTGGGGCACACCGCGGTCCGTCCACCTGTGCCCCATCCTCCTGTGTCTTCCTCCCCTTCAGTTACTCTCTCCCTCCCCTTTCTCCCCTATTGTCCACCACTGACCGGGATGGCAGAAATGCCGCCTACGCCGGTGGTGGGGCCCTCTACAGCCACCTATGCAGGAGTGGTGGCCTCCACCCTCCCCACTGTTCCCGGGGCAAGGTCACTGTTTCGCCTCATGACCCAAAAACTTGGGGTGAAGTGCTATGCCCACCCCACCATGTCAATCGAGGCCTGCGTCTGTGTTATGGCTGAAGTTGTTGGCCCTTCGGCCATAGTTGCAGCCTCAAAAGGTGTATGGCAAAGCCGTCTTCTTTTTGAGAGTCGAGAGGGCGGTCCACCTCTCCCTGGAAAAAGGGCTCACGGTGGGCGCGATCTACCTGCCGGTGGGCCTGCTGGAGGCCACAGCCCAGATTGTTATTCTCTCTAATGTCCCGCCTTTTATTCCCACGGAGCTCTTCCTTGCCAACCTCCATCAACTGGGGGAGGTTCAGTCAGGGGTGGTACCGCTCCTGCTTGGCCTAAAAGACCCCACGCTCAAGCATATTTTCTCCTTCAGGCGCCAGGTCTTGGTTTGTCTGGCCCAGGTGGAGGCCCTGGAAAGGGCTTTTGAGATCCGTTTTGGGGACAAAGCCTATCACATCTTCTGGTGGCGTGTGGTGCCACGCCTGCAAGAAGCCCTCTACTTCCAATTAAGCCCCAATTCGGGGCAGCCATGCCGGCGCCCACTGACACCTCAGCTGCTGGTGTGGCGGTGAGGGGGCACCCGCGTGGCCGGAAGGCTGAGAAGGCGGCCACCAGGGCGATTCGCCAGCGGTCAGGTTTCGATCCTTCTGACCCGGACTGACCCAGTGCCCCTGGCTACTGCAGCCGTTACACCTCACCCCACCATCATCCAGCAATACCCTCAGTCCGGTGACATTTTGCCATCGGATGCTGGGCGATACTTCTGCGCAGGCCCCTATGGGTTGCAGTAGTGAGGTGCGTGACCTCAAACCAGAGGGTCCTCTGTCCCAGCCACAAATTCTAGACAGAAGCATTGAGGGACAAGGAGTCAGCCTGGAGGGGCCTCCAGAGATAGTCTCCCCACCGCACCGCAAATGGCATCACTCCAGGTTCATTCCCATAGATGTCACACCCAGTCCCCGAAAAAGAGGCAGGGGGAAGTGAGGAAATCCCAGCACCTGAGTAAGGTGCTTCGGTGTCAGGCGGGACCTTGGGGGGGGGGGTCTGTTCCACCCAGTACAATTCAGTATGCGTTTCTCACGGGAGGGGGACAGCGATAACCCCCTGCTTCTTAGCGGGTTACAGTTTGGAAAACCCTCTGTCCTAACCGCTATCTTCGGACACCTCCTGCCACCATTCCAGACCTGTTCCCGGAGTTATTTTCGGGGCCTTCTGGTGACCAGGCACCTGCACCACCACCTCCCGCTGTCCTGGGACCCCGGGAGGAGCCTGAGGAGATCCTGCCTGTCGATGATCCCGGTGGTGGGATCAAGGCAGGCCCTGGGTTGGTTGGTGGGCCCGTGTCGCCCGTCAAACTCCGTATGGTGGGGGATTTGTGCCCGGAGGGCGACTGTCCGAAGGCTGTCAGCCACCCAGTGTCAGGAGCAGAGGGTGCACATGAGGCTCTCTGCAGTGGGGTGCAGAGCTCACTCGTGCCTGACACACTGTTGCCCCTCACCTCCTCTGGGGGACTCCTGGAATCTGGCACATCATAATGGAAGGTTCTTTTGTTTTCTGCCTCCGTAGATAGTTCAGGTAATGTGCTATTGGGCCCCCCTCCACCAACACCCCTCCTCCCCTCCTCCCCACCACCCTCCATTCCCCTCTCTCCCCACCGCCCCCCTTCCTTTCCCTTCTGTCGGTACAGAGGCGAGGGTATCTGGTCTCTCCAGCGCAAAGTTTAGTGCTTGTACCATTTGTGTTTTGTACAACTGTGTAGTGAATTGTTTTAATAATCAGAGTATCATACCCCCCCCCCCCCCTCCCTGTACATAGGTACTGAGGGAAGGGTACCCTGTTTCTCCAACACCAAATTAGTGTTTGTACTGTTTGGCCGTGTATATATGTTTTACTGTTTTAATAAAAATATATGGTCAATCCACCTAACCTGTACATCGTTGGGCTGCATGATGGAACATGATGAAATTCACCACAATCAAGGCATAAACAAAATCACATATACAATTTGGAAGGACCAATCAATATTGCAACAGTCTAATCTTAATTTGAATGAAGCAAGCTTGACCCCTATTCTAAATCAAATTATTTAAGAATGCATTATTTTACTGAGTTTGCTTATTTCAATGAATGAATAACTCAAACTTTTGAAATTAGGAATAGAATTTATATGATTTAGTGGAGAGGGCAAATTGAAAGGAATGAGAATAGGGGATTGCTATAACACACCATTAACAAATGAAATATCTTTCATTGTTGAAGATAAAGAAATTGACACGATAAGTGGAGACTAAACAAAGGTGGCAATTGGGTCCAAAATCAATGAAAAGTAAGAATAGTTTATTCTTCAAAGCCTACAAGGAAAAGGGATAAGGATCAGTGAGTTTATTCCAAAATAAATAAAAGAGAAATCTGGACTGCTAGATTTAGCCTCAGTATTCCTAGGTTATGGAAAGAAAACAAACAGTTAGCCAAGGTTCTCACTCCTATGTGGAATTGTACACTAGCAGGATTCTACAGTCCCACCAAAGTGAATGGAATTTTGAACAGTTTGCCCCATTTTATAAACCCAACCCTGCCCCAAATGGGGTGTAAAATTCCTCTCCATATCACTATATTGCCAATGTGGCTGAAATTCAAAATTGATCATTTACGAACAATTATTCCTCTCAGAAATTACTAAGAAAGCAATGTCTTGGAAAATCAGGAGAGTGAGGAGCACCACAAGCCGCACCAATTATTGTGCAGGAGGTCATTCGGCCCATCGAGTCTGCACCGGCCCTTGAAATTGAAAGAGCACCTTACCTAAGCCCAAACCTCCACCCTATCTCCGTAACCCAGTAACCCCACCCAACCTTTTTGGACACTTGAGGGCAATTTATCATGGCCAATCCACCTAACGTGCATATCTTTGGACTGTGGGAAGAAACCGGAGCACCCGGAGGAAACTCACGCAAACATGGGGAGAAAGTGCAAACTCCACACAGACAGTGATCCAAGCCGGGAATCGAACCTGGGACCCTGGAGCTGTGAAGCAATTGTGCTAACCACTGTGCTACCGTGCTCCCAGAAATGCAACAAAGTGAAAAGGCTCTAGAGAAAAAGAAAACCATAAAGTAACTTTGTAGCACAGGAGGGCTAGCAGGCTTAAGTTTACAGGTAAACATTTAACTTATCCCTACCTACAAGTTAAACTGTCTCAAGTAATAACCAAATAAAAAAGGGTTAAACGGGACGGCAGCGCAGGTGGTATGCCATAATTGCAGCACTGGGAGTTTGTGGGAAGCACTGAAATTCAGGACAATCACATCTGCAATAGGTAAGTCTGTATCTTGAAAACCTTTGGGTGGAATCTTACCAAAAAATGGTAAAATGTCAATTCCGGTGAGAAAACGTGAATTCCGCCGGCAGGAAATCTCGTGGAATTTTGACCATCTCATGCATGTGAATCACGCAGTGCTCTTGGCAGCCACCCGCTGATTCCCTCGCCTTGGGGAAACTTAATCACTGCAGTCACTGGGGAGCTCCATTTAAACACTTCCCCAGCAATCATTCCAGATCCAACCGAGAATGGCAGCCAGGAAACCTGCTTCAAGAGTTTTGGAGGAGACCTGACCAGACTACTGGATGGAGATCAGCAGAAGCGGGGCCTCCTGTACCTGCATTCCAGAAGGCATCCCTCCAGCAAAGTGACCACCCCTGTCTGGAAGGCTATGGTTGTTTTAGTAAGTGCCAGCTCCCTCCAGAAAAGGACGGGGCAGCAGTGCCGAAAATATGAATGGTCTTCTTCCCGCAGCCAGGGTAAGTCTGCTTCCTCCAGTCTCTCACTGCACTCCCTCACCCACCCCTCGCACCTCCCAAGATAATCTCTCACCCAGCCACCTCATGGGTTGCCCACTTGTCATGAGGCCCTCCTTCCCCATCCCTCCGGAAATCCCTAAATCCCATGGTGCCCCCCAGTCTCTATTCTGCTGCTCATATCCCCACTCCTACTCCAGTCCCACGCATGCCACTCCACAACCATCTGAGCCGGTAGGACTCCCGCCTACAATCTCAACCATCTGTCTCCCTGCAGGACACAATAGAATACAGCAGGGGTGAAAGGGCACAGTCAACTTGAGTGATGCGGGCGTTTCTGCACCCTGAACCCCATATGTGGAAAGAGCCCTTGAGCCGGCAGGGAGGAGCTAGACTGCACCTATGCGATGGCACGGTAGGGGCAGCGAGCAAAAGGAAGAACCCCAACGATACGGTCATGCCTCAAGTGAATAAACATCTTGCATCATTTGTCCTCCGCCATGCCCCTTCCCTTGCAGGGCAATCAGAAGAGCAGCCCTGACTATCCTTACGCCCCCTGGATACCACAGATCAGAGCAGCTCAGCAGGGGACTCTCCATAGGAGGGGCAACACCTGCACCCTCCAATCGTGTAGATACTCACACCTTAAGTAGTCGGCAGGCTTCTGGGTCGCTCATTGGTGAGCACCTCATCGTTGAAGATCCACAGCAGGTGGAGGCAGGGACGTTCCAGGGATCCGGCACTCAGAGGAATGCCGGAGCTCAGGATACTGCTGACCACCTGTCATGGCTGGATCCGGTCATCCCAGAGCTGATGGAACTGCAAAGGCAGAGTCACAAGCATCAGAAAGGGATGAAAGAATTCCTTGGACTGTATGGAGGAATCCCATCGCCTTCTGTCTGAAGAGATGTTGTCGTCACTCCAATGCAGTGAGGCCAACACTGCGAGAGTGGTGTCCGCAGTGCAGATCTTGGTGTAGAAGGTGCACTCCATGACGGGGATGTCCGCTCTATGGCTCATGACCTCCATGTCTCAGTCCAAGTTTATATACACGTGGGCCCTCACATAAAGGGCATCTGTAACCTCCCTCATGCATTTAAGACCATCAGGAACAGGAGTAGGCCATTCGGCCCCTTGAGCCTGCTCCGTCATTCATTACGATCGTGGCTGATCCGACATTCCACCCGTCCACTCTCCTGCCTTTTCCCTGGAACCCATGATTCACTTACTGATCCAAGAATCGGTCTATTTCAGCCTTAAATATACACAAGTTCTCTGTGACGAGGAGTTTCAAAGACTCACAATCCTTAGAGAAGAAATTCCTCCTCATCTCAGTCCTAAATGGCACTCCTTTATTCTGAGATTATGCCCTCTGGTCCTAGATTCTCCCATGAGGGGAAACATTCTCTCAGCATTTACCCTGTCAGCCCCTGAAGAATCCTCTATATTTCAATGAGATCACCTCTCGTTAATCGCTGGTTTGAAAGCAGACCAAGGCAGGCCAGCAGCATGCTTCGATTCCCGTAACAGCCTCCCCGAACAGGCGCCGGAATGTGGCGACTAGGGGCTTTTCACAGTAACTTCATTTGAACCCTACTTGTGACAATAAGCGATTTTCATTTCATTTCATTTCATTCATATTCCAATGAGTAGAGTCCCAACCTATTTAACCTTTACTCATAAGACAATCCCTCCATACAGGGGATCATTCTAGTGAATCTTCCTGGAACCACCTCCAACTAAATAACATTTCTTTCAATAAGGGGACCAAAACTGCTCACTGTACTCCATATGTGGTCTCACCAGTACCTCGTACTGCAAGACTTCCCTACTCTTATACTCCAACCCCCTTGAAATAAGGGCCAACATTCCATTAGCCTTCCTGATTACTTGCTGCACCTGCGTGCTAGCTTTCTGTATTTCATGCACAAGTACCCCTTCAAGTCCCTTTGTGTTGTAGCTTTCTGCAGTTTTTTCTCCTTTTAAATACTCTGCTCTTTTATTCTCCCTTCAAAAATAAATAACGTCACATTTTCCCACATTATAATCCATTTGCCAACTTTTTGCCCACTTATTTAACCTATCAATCTCTCTTTGCAGACTATTTGTGTCCTTCTTGCAACACATTTTCCACTTCTTTTTGTGCCGTTTGCGAATTTGGCTACAGTACATTCGCTTCCTTCCTCCAAGTCGTTAATATATATTGTAAATAGTTGTGGATCCCCACTGGTTACAAGTCGCCAACCTGGAAAAGAACCGCTCATCGTTTCCTGCCTATTAGCCAATTCGCTATCCATGCCAATATACTGTCTCTAATATCATGGGCTCTTCTCTTATGACTTACCTTTTGTGAGGTACCTTGTCGAACGCCTTATGTAAGTCCAAATACAACACATCGACTCTGGTTGATATTTCCTCAAAATACGCTAATAAATTAGTCAGATTTCCTTTTCATGAAGCCATGCTGGCTCTGCTTGACTATAGCCAACAGCCATACCTGTTTGGAAACGCCTGAACTAGTCTGATCCCGGATGCTGCTTTGACTAATAATAATAATAATCTTTATTATTGTCACAAGTAGGCTTGCATTGACATTGCAATTAAGTTCCTGTGAAAATCCCCTAGTCGCCACACTCCGGCACCTGTTCAGGTACACAGAGGGAGAATTCAGAATGTCCGGAGAAAACCCACGCAGACTCCGCACAGTGACCTAAGCGGGAATCGAACCCTGGTGCTGTGAAGCAACAATGCTAACAACTGTGCTACTGTGCGGATTATGATTTTCCAATGCTGCTATTACATCCTTAATAATTGATTCCAATTGTTACGGGGGGTGGGGGTTTATGGTTTGTAAGGGGAAAAAATTGTTTTGTTTTGTTAAAAAAACCTTAATAAATATATATATTTAAAAAAAAATTGATTCCAACGTTTTTCCAACAATAGATGTTAGGCTAATTGGCCTATAGTTACCTGCTTTTCGTCTCCCTCCCGTTTGGAATAGGGGTGTCACATTGACAGTTTTCCAATTCTCCAGTACTTCTCCAAAATCCAAGGATTTTTGGAAAACTACAACCAATTCATCCACTATCTATTTAGCAACTTCTTTTCGGGTCCTAAGATGCAAGCCATCAGGGCCAGGCAACTTATCCACCTTTATCCCATTAGTTTGTCTAGTACTGCTTTTGTAGTGATGGTATTTAATTTCTCCCCCGTATTCTTTAGAGTTAATGGTATGTTCGAAGTATCTTCCTCCGTGAAGATTGATGCACAATTTGTGCGCAGCTGACTGGGAGATGCCACACAGATCATGGGTGCTGCCCTGAAACGAGCTGCTTGCATACAATTTCAGAGCGGTGGTAACTTTAAAGGCCAGAGGCAGTGGGTGCCCTCGCATTCTATGTGGTGCCAGCTCTTGTAGGGCATGGTCCACCGTCTCCTGGTATAGATGCAGTCTTCTCTGGCACTGAAGTTCCGGCATCTGTAGGTAGGATGTCAGACTTCAGAAGACCCCTTGCTGGAAGCGTCTCCTACGGGGCTCCACCATTTGCAGTGCAGCTCCGGGAACAGCTATGGGCCCAACCTTCCCCCCCCCTTCTACAGGGTCCTGGTCCTGGCTGCTGTCTATGGTGTTGCTCAATAGCTACGAGTAGAAAAGTCAACTCAACAGGCTTCAAGATTCTCCAAAATCATGCACTGAAAAGGAGAGAACACCAAAATGTGTGTCCCTGTCCCTCAGAACTCCACTCATGCGCTTCCCCTTAATGAGTGCCTCTCCACTAGGCCTTGCACTCTCCTCTCTCACAATGGCAAATCCCCACAGCTGTCGCTCTCAACATCACCAGGATTAGGGGAGAGTCTCAGTGGCACTTTTCCCCCCGACCTTTCCCACCTCGATAAACTTCCATTAGATGACAGGGCAATTGAGTAGATACACGGGACCAGCATCTACATCCTCACAGGGCACCCAAAAGGCACCACACGTGATGACCTGTAAAAGGGTGAGTGATGATTGATTTCATCATGAAGCCTTGCATTGGGGTTCACATCAGTGTAACGTGTGTGAAGTTAATTCTTTTTTGAGCATTGGGGTTCAATGCTTGGGACTCCAATCAGTAGCTTTGATGTTTAGCTCTTCAGATTTCATTGGCACAATTGACTAGTCAATGAATGGTGAGGAAGCATATCAGGAAAAGGACTGCCCTAGTGGCAGACGAGTGGATGCATAGGTTGTGCAGCTGATTAGAGTGATGCATGCAATTAGCATGACAAGCGCATCGATAGAGGACACCTTCATTCTTACAGTTTATAGCCAAACACACTAATTCCTGACAGTCAAACATCCCAGACACATGGAATTGAAACTCCATACAGCTTAACCTCTTTGTGCTGCCTGAGTGTAAAGTTCTACTCTCACTGTAGTCATGCTTCCCCAAGTGAGTGGATCTCTATTCCTTATGAGGCAGGGCGACAGCCTATTCCTCAGTCCCCCACTCTGCCCTTGCAGCCTGGCCTCTCATGGAACCCCATCCTAGAACCCCCCAGTGTTGACCCGCTATAGTCATCTCCTCCCACCAACTTTCCAGCTCCCACTAAGGATGGACATTTCCCCAGCGGCGATTTGAGCACAAGCCACCAGGGAGAACACAGGAACTGATACCTACATGCCAGCCTCCAGACCTCCTGAAGGGGTGCAAGGGGTGCCCTGAAATGAAGGTAAGGCCTATTAGCGACTCCCCCCGAATTGAACTTATCTGTTTCCTCTCCTGTGCACCCCATGCATTGAGGACCCTGGAGATTCATGGTTGCCTGAGTGCTCACCTCCGATATTCCTTCTTGGGAGGTGAGGCCGCCAGATTCATGTTTATGAAAACCTGCTGTAAATGGCAGCGGCGTAGTGCCATACCCGGCACCCGCTCAATATTCAAGCTGCACTGCTTCCCATTGTGTGAAACCCAAAACTACTCAGTTTTCCAATTGTGGGTTTACTAACATTTGATGCAACTTGACTTTTACATCTGATACTTCTCGCCATAATATTTAGCATTTCTTTAACTTTGTAATCCTGTTTTTAAGGTGTTGTGAACCTGGCCCTCTGTATTTGCACATGATCCAGGTTTTCCCTATTAATATTACTATGATTTTAAAACTTAAATGTACCATTACTCATTATTGGCACTGAGAAAAATCTGCCAATGATCATTTTTTTCTGCACTCTTTTTTCAAAGAGCCTTAAAAGCTCTTTTTGTTTCTCAGCATTATTTTGTGCCTCCCATTTCTGTAATGTCCTCAAATTTAAACACTAAATCCTCTAGCCCAATATCCAATTCACTGATAGGAACAGTGAACAGAATTATTTTGAGCAGAGAACCCTGTTAGATATTGCAAACCACTTCTGGAACTACCCAAACCCGAGCTGTCGCCAATTTAACAAAAAGATGGTAAAATGTAGAGCAGTCTGCATGCCCTCACCCTAATTGAGACCCTTATGTGACCAATTAATGGCTACTTAAGGGTCATTTCCCACCCCAGTCTTAATTTTGTGGTTGGGAGGAGAGGTTCAGGGATCGGGGATTGCATGTCTGGCATTTTCCTTGCTTGGTCTGGTATTCTCTCAGTATTACCTCAGAGATTCATTAGTGGCATTCTCAATGGTCTTATTTCATAGAATTTACAGTGCAGAAGGAGGCCATTCTGCCCATCAAGTCTGCACTGGCTCTTGGAAAGAGCACCCCTCTACCCAAGGTCCACACCTCCACCCTATCCCCATAACCCAGAAACCCCACCCAACACTAAGGGCAATTTATCATGGCCAATCCACCTAACCTGCACATCTTTGAACTGTGGGAGGAAACCGGAGCACCCGGAGGAAACCCATGCACACACGGGGAGGATGTGCAGACTCCGCACAGACAGTGACCCAAGCCGGAATCGAACTGGAGCTGTGAAGCAATTGTGCTATCCACAATGCTACCCTAATAATAACCTTTTATTGTCACAAGTATGAAGTTACTGTGAAAAGCCTCTGGTCGCCACATTCCGGCATCTGTTCGGGTAAGCTGGTATGGGAATTGAACCCGTGCTGCTGGCCTTGTTCTGCATCACTAACCAGCTGTCTAGCTCACTGAGCTAAACCAGCCCTATCTCATTATCTATGGCTAGGTGAAGTTAATGATCTTAGCCCTCAGAAAATAATAGTGCCTATTATTCATGAAGGCCAGATCCAGAGCCTAACAACGGATTATGACCGTGCCATAGTCAGGAGCCATGGGCTCACTGTACTCATTCCTAAAAAAGGAGAAAATCTTTGTGAAGCTCCATCTCCAAACTGAAGCAGTCATTATTTCCATTGTTCTTAGCCTTGCACAGCAGCGTGCAAATTGTTTTTCCATGACTTTCCAGCAGTACTCCCAAAAATGTACCGAATTAGAGATTCAACTTTATCCAGATGATCCATCTGCTCCTTACATACTATTCAAAGATAGGGATGGCATTTTTAAAATAAATGAGACAAGGCATTCAGTCCTTTTAACAGTAACAAAAAGTACTGTTACATGATAGTATAGATGAGTATAAATATGGAAATATGGTCAGGCAACAAAGCAATTGTAATCAGGAAGAATTCCCTTAAGAGTTCAGGAAACTGAAATAAAACAGACAAATTGATCTGTTAGTTTTCAACTCGGAGGAACAAAAGATTTACGGAAACAAACATTCCTTTTGTTACTATAAATGATCTCAGCTAACAATTTCTGATTTGTCGCCAGAGCTTCGAGACATGCCAGAAGGTGTAGCCTCAGACCCTGAGCAATTTGGGATTATGAAGCATGCCTCTCCTTTCTCAATAACACCTTTAATTTGTGTAGTACCTTTAATGTAATAAAACTGCCCAAGGTACTTCATAGATGTGTTGTGGGAAAGATTTGTCATTGATCCATAACAGGAAATATTAGGCCAGATGCCTAATAGCTTGGATGAAGAGATAGGATTGAATGAACATATTAAAGGAGGATAGCGAGGAGGTGATATAGGGACTGAATTCAACTATAGTGCCTCGGCAGCTAAAGGCAAGGAATGCTCAAAAGGCCAGAATTGGCGGAGTCCTGCAGGGGAAGTTTTGTACAGCTATGGGAGATTACAGAGTTAAGAAGGGACAAGGTGATAGACTTGAAAACAATGATGAGGATTTTAAAATCAAGGTGTTGCTTGACTGGGAATCCCCACCCGAACTAAAAGAAAATGGCTGCACGTACCCTGGTATTTCCCCCCCTCCAGTATCCGGCTTGATCTCTATCGCAGCAGCTATCCAGCCACTTCCCTGGGTTGTCAGCCACTCCCAGTGCTAAAAACGTAAAACTATAAAGCAAAACACCAACACTTGCACATGCATGCAAGTGAATTTTGCAACTTGGTTGTGCAAGCAGGTTTTATTTTAATCATTATCTGTATATTTAGAATAGCAGCATAAGTGACAGCTCAGATAAATGGCTGGTGCAGAGAAACGGTTTCCTGTAAAAGATGAATAAATGTAATTTTTATTATGGGGCAATTTATGTTAAAGAAACACGTTAGCAATGGTCTTAGATGGTGACATCTCTCTCTCTCTTCCTCTGACCAATTTGTAACAAAAAAACTGTTGTTGGATGCAATTTTATATTAGTTGAATTGGTATATGCTGTGTAGAAAGCATACTGAAGTACTGGTACATCCATGCTATCAGAAATCAAACAAGTTGGTTATTTTAATGAAATTTTTCATTTTCTTTTTTAAAGTGGAAGGACTTCCATTGTTGACAAGGAAGACAAAAATTCAAGCACAGTCCTCTTAAATGTGGCACTACAAAGTTCAAGAAGGGTTAAACTGACTCTTAGCCATCAATCATATAAATTATTTTCAGGTGTGAACATTTTTGTCACGTGAAAATAATGATCTAGGGAAAAGTATACAAACAGTATAGTGCTCATTGTCATTGTAACTAAACAGCAAGACTATGAGCGTATAGGTATTATGTAGGTTACACATCAAATACCTGTAAAACAATAAAAGGAAAAAAACGACCAAAGTGCAAAATCCACAGACTGCATTCAGATCTTTGCATTTTCTCATCAAATTACTTGTTTTCTTTAAAATTTTGAATGTAACTAATATGAAGGGCCCAGGTGAAAGTCAGCCTCAGGGGGGATAAAAAGCCCAATACCACAATTTTACCAGGGGCAGGGAGTTCAACCAGTGTCCCTACATTAAAGGCTCTATATAAATGCAACTTGTTGCCCCGGGCAACGTTCTACCTTTAACTCAGGAGTTCTTAACTTCTTTGCCCCCAAGGCCAGAAGGATTCCACAAACAACAAATTAATGATCATCCACATACCCATATAAAACACCACAATATCACCACATCCATGCCGTCTCCCCCGCAAAACAGTATTTTGCTTCTTTTTATGTACCTGATATGTAGGATCTTAAAAGCGCAATAATCGCTCTCCCTTCCCAAAAGAGGAACTTTCGAGGAACTATAAAGTTATAAAATTATAAAACTAAGAAACTTGTGAATCTCCAGCAATAGGAGTGTGTCACTCATGTTGGTTTAATCATGTGCCTTACCGTGTAGATGCCACTGATGATTAAACACCCCGTGTGTCTTGCAAAGAGCCGCAAGCTGCCTCCCTCCAATGATAAAACTGATTCTTACCATTGTCCCGAAATGTTTCGAACTGCTTGTTCCCTCCCATGAGTGTGGATCAAAGTCCCCAGATACTGGCCCCAAACTTAAGCTTTAGCTGAACCATTTCACTGCTGATGTCCACTTCACTTGCTTTATTTGTTCCTTCTAGGGCTGCTATCTCGGATCTAGCTAACATGCTATCGCACAGTGTGTAAATGCCACAAATAATAACAATCTCTCATTATTGTCGCAAGTAATAATAATGATAATAATCTTTATTGTCCCAAGTAGGCATACATTAACACTGCAATGAAGGTACTGTGAAAATCCCCTAGTCGCCACATTCCGGCGCCTGTTCGGGTACACTGAGGGAGAATTCAGAATGTCCAATTCACCTAACAAACACCTCTTTTTGGGACTTGTGGGAGGAAACCGGAGCAGATGGAGGAGACACGCAGACACGGAGAACATGCAGACTCCGCACAGACAGTGACCCAAGCGGGAATCGAACCCAGGGCCCTGGCATTGTAAAGCAACAATGCTAACCACTGTGCTACTGTGCTGCCCTGACAAGCATCAACCGTGCTACAGCCCTTGTGTATACCACTTTGTTTGGGCAGTCAGACAAAGGAGATGGTGGCCAAATGTAGGCAAAAAATACCCATCAGGTGAACAAGTAGATTTTACTTGTGTGTTGGATGGTGAAAATGGCAGCGGCAAGTATGGTATATTTTTGATTAGTATTGGAGAACCACTGGAAACGCTCATTGATCCTAGCTGAGAACCCTTAACCAACAGGCCTAAATATTAACTGATTGATCATTCATTTTGTGTTTGTGGCATCCTTCTGGCCACAAATTCGCAACCAGATTTGATCACGTAACAACAATTATTCTATTTTGGAATGTCCTGAGAAAGTAATAAGGCACAAGTTCTTCCTTCAAACTAAGAACTATAGGTGGAGTCATTAAAGAGAATGTTGGTTACAGTTACAGAAAACATGGGACTGAAAGGAACTGTAAGGGTGAGGAGAAGATGAAGATTCAGAGATTCGACAACTACACTGTAAAATCTTAACTGTGGATGAGGAAGGTCATTTGCTCTATCTGAGTTTATCCAAACAGAAAGAACACCCTAACGTACCAGCTAATTATTACTCAAATGATCTCAGAATTCTCATCTCTTTATTTCGCTTTGGAAATCCCTTCTATGGATTGATCATAGTGGGTGAAGAAATAATTATTATTCATCCTAAATTTGTCCTTACTAGTTTTATCCCTATCCCTGCTCTTAAAATTTTAAATATACAGATTTATCTTTTATATTCTTTTACTATTTTACTTATCTCTGTAACATCATCTTCTCAGCAACTCCTTTGAAGACTGAAAAGCCCAAGCTTAGAGTCATAGAATCATACAGCACAGAAACAGCCCTTCGGCCCACCATGTCTATGCTGACCATCAAATAGCAATCTATGCTAATCCCATTTATCGCAATTGGTACATAGCCTACTCTGCCTTGGCGATCTAAGTGCTCGCCCAGATGCTTCTTAAATGTTGAGAGAATACCTGCCTCCACCGCCTTCCCGGGCAGCGTGTTCCATATTTCCACCACCCTCTGGGTGAAAAAATGATTCCTCAGGTCCCCACTAAACCACTTATCCCTCGCCTTAAACCTATGCCCTCTGGTCTTAGACACCTCTGCCATGGGGATAAGATTCTTATAATCTACCCTATCTATGACTCTCATAATTTTGTACAGCTCTATCAGATCCCTCCTCGGCTTCCTCTTCTCAGGGAAAACAAACTCGGCCTATCCAGTCCCTACTCATAGCTGAAACCTACCATCCCAGGCAACATCCTGGTGAATCTCCTCTGTTTCCCCTCCAGTGCAATCACATCCTTCCAATGGTGCGGCGATCAGAACTGCACATCTGTGACCTAACCAATGCTTTATAAGGTTGCACCAAGACCTCTCTGCTCCTATATTCTGTTCCCCGGCTAAAGAAGGCAAGCATTCCATATGACTTCTTCACCACCCTATCTACCTGTGCTGCCACCTTCAGGGGTTCATGAACTTGTATACCAAGGTCTCTTTGTTCCTCAATACTCCCTAGGGGCTTACTGTTAATTTTGTATATCCTACCCTTATTAAACCTCCCAAAGTGCATCACTTCACACTAATCAGGATTATATTCCATATGCTCTGCCCAACTTATCAGCTGATCAATACCAGGCTGTAGCCTCCTCACTATCAACAACACCACCAATTTTCTGGTCATCTGCAAACTTGCTAATCATACGTACTACATTCACATCCAGGTCATTAATGTATATAACAAACAGCAAGGGTCCCAGCACCAAACCTTGGTCCCAGACTTCCAATCATAGAAGAAACCTTCCACCATCACCCTTTGCTTCCTGCTAACAAGCCAATTTTGGATCCAATTTGCCAACTTGCCTTGGATCCCATGGGCGCTAACCTTTTGGAGCAATCTTCAATATGGGACGTTGTCAAGGGTCTTACTGAAGTCCAAGTAAAACACATCAACTGCGCTACTCTCATCAACATATTTAATTACCCTTTTAAAAAAACTCAATTAAATTAGTTAGACAGGATCTCCCAGAGCAATCCCTGCCTTTCTAAGTGTTGATTAATCCTGTCCCTCAGAATTTTTTCCAATAATTTCCCTGCCACTGATGTTAGACTAACTGGCCCAGCCTATCCCTAGCTACCCTCAGTCATTTGACACTTTACCTGTGGCCACTGAAGATTTAAATACCTCAGGGCCACAACAATCTCTTCCCTTGCCTCTCAAAGCACCCTGGGATACTCTCATCAGACCCTGGTAATTTATGAACCATTATGCCGGGAAAAACATCTGATACCTCATCTAACCCTTTCCTGTAGCTCAGCTCTTTAACACGAGGCGTCAGGCACAAGTCAGCTTCAATGCCTGTGTCTTCCTTCTGTGTTCATGACCAGAACTGGTCACAGTACTTAAGGTATGGTCTGATCAGAACACTGCAGTTTGACTATGACTTACTCTGCCTTGTCTTCTACTGTCTGAGCTACAAAGTTAAAGAGGTGACTGGAGATTGTACTAAGGACCAGTGATCTGAATGGAGGAGTGGAATTATCAACAACAGAGTAAGCAGGACTTGATGAAGAATGGAACTGAGCACCGATAAATAGAAACTGAGTGGATGAGGGACAGAACTCTGGGAAATCCGAGTTAATATAGATAGAATAAAAGGATGAGGCATTAGCTACAGCACAAAGCAATGAAAGAGGTTAACTCAATAGCTTTGAAAATGACATCGCCAAAATAACATATGGTTATATGTTTAAACTGCACAGAATCAGACACTATCTAAGGTTTTGGAGATGTCCAAGGCAATGAAAGATGATTCATGAAAATGTTCAAGACCATAAGCAAAATAATCATGCTGAAAAACATACCGACAAATATGGGTTAGGTCAGAACTTTAAAAAATTATATAATGTGTGATGGCTATTTTTGCACCTTCCATAAACTTTAGCAAGTATAGATTAAAAGATGTTATTTTCAATAATATTTCCAGAACAAATAGATAGTTTGAAAGTAAGATTGGATTACCTGTCTTCGGAATAGGATGATCATTAACAAATTTCTAAGACAGACAGACATGTGGACTGAAAGAATGAAGAAATGGCATAAGACAGGGATGGATTTAAATGTACCTATTTGAAGGATGGTGGTGGAATACCATTGGGACCAGAAGTGATAATGCAAACAATCCAGCAGTGATAAAAACTTAAGATTGCCAAAAATGGTGCAATAGAACTAAGCAATGCAGGAGGTTCTTTACAAATACCATCACAATAAGAGTTCAGAACAGTTGGCCAAAAACATAAGCTTTCTCTTTGGGAGCTAGCAACTGCACCATCAACACAGAGAAGGAATGGAAATGAGAGTTTGCAGAAGTTGCCAGACAACTTTGGGAAGGGAACAGGTTGAGCAGCTGTTGGAAAGTCAAAAAGCCAGGAACACTTGCTTATTTTGAATGAAGACAACTATTGGAACATTAAGATGGAATTGCACTGTGAATACTGTGAAATAATGTTTGAAACTTTCGATAAAATAGCAGAAAACAGGAAACCAATATGTTTTATTGAATGCTGATCTCTAGATAAACATTTCCTCTGTCCATTGATGTTGCGATCATACCATCAATAAAATAACATTTATACTCTTACTTTCTCTCGGCTTTTGAGCTTTTAACTCCAACCTGTGCTGTTCGTGCTCTCGTTTGAGTATTTCTTCACACACTCGCTCATGTTCTTGTAGTTCCTTGTCTTGTCCCTTGTCTTGTCTTGGACGATCCGTCCATTCCAGGGTCTCACTGTCAAGTTGCTCTTGCGTCTATAAGAAATTTGTTATAACAAGCATTATTTATAGCATTAAAATTCCAAAGGTGTACAATGCATTCATTGTCCACCGTTTTGATCCAATGAGTGATTGTGCAAACGCTAGTGCTTATTCTCCAATTTCACATTTGCACTGTGAAGCACCGTCTAGTTTCCTACAGACTGAGAAATGGGTCAAAAATAAACTGATAAAGCAATGAAATAAATCAGCAGACAACTCTTACATTATATAGAAGCCAATGTAAGAAGCCAATTAGGGGCTGGTTTAGCTCACTGGGCTAAATCGCTGGCTTTTAAAGCAGCACGGTTCAATTCCCGTACCAGCCTCCCCGAACAGGCGCCGGAATGTGGCGACTAGGGGCTTTTCACAGTAACTTAATTGAAGCCTACTTGTGCCAATAAGCGATTTACATTTCATTTCATTTCAAGATTGACAGAACCTCAAGTAAAATTGTTGTTTTAAAAACAGAGAAAAGTAATATACCTGGGGAGGATTGTGGTTTCGATGTAATCTGCTCTACCCTGGGAGGCCAAACACAGATTGGGTGAAGACTTTGCGGAACACCTCCGTTCAGCCCACAAGCATAACCCTGAGCTTCTGGTCGCCTTGTCATTTTAATTTGCCATCTTGCTGTAAAGCTGACGTCTCTGCTCCTGCAGTTTTCCAATGAAGCTCAATGTATGCTCATATAACAGCAACTCATCTTTTGATTAGCAACTTTACAGCTTTCCAGAATCAACAATTGTTCAAACAAATTGTTCAACAATTTTAAACTATAATTTCTTCCCTTGTTTTGTTTCCTTTTTCTTTGCATGTTTTGATTTTCCTCCAATTTATTTCATGTTTTTTGCTTTTGATGGTAGTCGTGTCTCCTTTTGTCATTCACCTCCCCTTTAGTTCCATTTTATAAAATGACCCTCAAAACCTAAATATACCAATTTATCTTTTTTATATTGTTTATCATCTTACACATCACTATAATAACATTATCTCTATAATTAATTTTGGTACATTTATTTACAGATTTCAAGCTTAGAACTCTTTATCGCAACAACCACAGTTGGCATCTATTTATATGGGTAATAATGAATCCCCAGTTATTTCACACAACCTGTGAACAATTAAACACGATTGATTTCAATCTAATGAATTGAAAATGGTAAATCTGCTTGTACTTCAACTGCATCAGATCAGAATGCAATAACAGGGCATTCAGAAAGTCAAAACGCAATCCATCAGTCAGCACGGTTTTTGGGGTAATTTATTAGATTGGATAGAAGACTGGCTAACCGACAGAAGACAGAGTCGGGATAAATGGGTCTTTTTCTGGTTGGCAACATGTAACTAGTGAGGTGCCATAGCGTTCAGTCCTCGGGGCCCCAACTGTTTATGATATATATTAATGACTTGAATTGAAGGATAGAAGGTATTGTAGACAAATTTGCAGGTGACACTAAAATAGGTGGGATAGTAAGTTGCCACGAGGAAATAAGAAATTTACAAATAGATAGGTAAATGAGTGAGCCAATATTTGGCAGATGGAATTTAATGTGGATAAGTGCGAGGTTAATAGTAATAATAATCGCTTATTGTCACAAGTAGGCTTCAATGAAGTTACTGTGAAAAGCCCCTAGTTATCCATTTTGGTCAGAAAATGGAAAGACAACTTATTATTTAAACGGAGAGAAACTTCACAGTGCTTTGGTGCAGAGGGATATGGGTATCCTCGGGCATGAGTCGCAGAAAACTAGTCTGCAGGTTCAGCAGATAATAACGAAGGCAAATGGAATTTTGGCCTTTATAGCTAAAGGGATAGAGTATACAAGTAGGGAAATGTTGCTGCAAATGTACAAGGCATTGGTGAGACAGTATCTGGAGTATTGTGTACAGTTTTGGTCCCCTTATTTGAGGAGGGATGTAGTGCATTAGAGGCAGTTCAAAGGAGGTTCACTAGATTGATTCCAGAGATGAGGGGCTTGTGTTATGAAGAGAGATTGATTTTTTGATTTGTTTTAATTTATTATTGTCACATGTATTAGTGTACAGTGAAAAGTATTGTTTTTTGCATGCTATACAGACAACGCATACTGTACATAGGGAAGGAAGGAGAGACTGCAGAATGTAATGTTACAGTCATAGCTAGGGTGTAGAAAAAAGATCAACTTAATACGAGGTAGGTCCATTCAAACGTCTGATGGCAGCCGGGGACAAGCTGCTTAGACCGATACTCTCTTGCGTTTAGAAGAATGAGAGGAGATCTAATTGTATATAAGATGATAAACAGTATTGACAAAGTAGATGTAGAGTGGATGCTTCCTCTTGTGGTGCAATCTAGAACGAGAGGTCATTATTTTAGGATAAGGGGTAGCAGATTAAAAATAGAGATGAGGAGACAGTACGTCTCTCAAAAAGTCGTGAATCTGTGGAATTAACTACCCCTAAAGAGCAGTGGATGGCAGGACTTTGCGTAAATTTAAGGAGACAGACAGATTTTTAATTAGTCATGGGTTGAAGGGTTATGGAGAACGGGCAGGAAAGTGGAGTTGAAGCCGAGAGGAGATCAGCCATGATCGTATTGAATGGCGGAGCAGGCTCGCGGAGCTGAATTGCCTACTCCTGCTCCTAATTCTTATGTTTTTAATGTTCAGAGCTGAGTAGTCGGGAATGTAACAAGCAAAAGTTTAAAAAGTAGCAGGAAAATCACCAGAAAATTATGCTGATAAAAAAATCCAATGTTGAATGACCACTCAGGAAAACGTTACACTGAAAGGGAACCAATACAATTGTCCAGTCATTTTCAAAATGTTTTCATCCACAATTCCTCCCGCTAAACAACCAATGTCAAACTTAATACCAGGATTATAACTTGTTTTAATACACTAACAACTTGTATTTATGTAACACCTTTGATGTGACAAAACATCCAAGCATTTAGAAAGTACTGCTTTGCAATAATATGATTAAGCACAGCTAGAAGCCATAACTTCGGACTATCAACACGGAGGTTGGCCTGACCAATTTGCAAAGCTGTAATTGCTACTGATGTGAGTGTTGGGTTGGTTTGGGACAATTATCTGGTAGATATGCCCACTACTAGTTTAATTAGGCACTGCAGGTCAAAGATAACTTGTAGATAAAGATATAATTTTATAGTCTTTTATTTTACTCATTGCACACTTGGCTGGAGGATTGCAACAACTCTGAAAGCGCAGGATCTATTACTGAAGGAGAAATTGGAGTGCAGAGTGAAAAGCTGCAAATCATAATGGTAGAAACATGAGGAATTAGGACAAAGTGTTGGAGATAAAGCAGCAACTATTACACTAATGTATACTATAACTATACAATGTATACTAAAAAGGGCCATTCTATATGAAACTCGGAACTGTAAAGGAGCAGAGAGATCCAAGGATACAAATCATTTAAAAAATTGTAGCCAGATACAAAAAGAACCAGCAGGCTAACTGGATTGTTTGCCTTTATCTCGAACAGGTTGAAATACAAGAAGTTAGTTATGAATCAGTTGTACAGAACCAAAGTCAGAATACATCTGGAGTACTGCTTCAATTTGTGGCACCGTGCCTCGGGAAACCTTGGTGGGGTTAAATCCAGATTCACCCGAATGATACCAGGGTTAGAAGTTAAATTAGGAGGACAGATTGCATAAACCTGGCTTCTACTGCTTTGAGTACAGAAGATTGAAGGATGATCTGATCAAGGTGGTTAAGATGTTAGAGGGATTGGTGGTGGGAAATCAAGATCAAAGGCACATTATCTTAAAAACAGATCTAGTCCATTCAATGCTGGGGACTAAATATTCAGGAGGGATGGGGAACTTGGTACCCATGATTCATTGAAGACATTCGGAATCATGCAGAGGAGAGAAAAAAACCAGGTCAGCCATGATCTTACTGAATGGCCTACTCCTGTTCTTAAGTCCGATGTTCTCATGATCTGCTGAGTATTTGCAGCACTTTAGTTTTACTTCAGATTTCCAGCTTCTGCAGTATTTTGCTCAGTCCAAGAATATGTTTCTGCAATATATCGCTGCATACATTTGGTGGCTGATCCCCAATCTCACTTTATCCGTACATTATTTTTCTCCATCTCTGTACTATTCCTCTGGTTTCCAGTTACAATCCGTCAATCTGTACTGCTAGTCTCCCTTTGGATAATTTCTCCCTTTGTCTCCAACAGTTCTCTCTCTTCACTGGATTTCTCTCTATATATATTTATTTCTCCATCTTGCACCTAATCACCATCTTGCGCGGATCAGCTGGCAGGGGTATTCGCAGACATCGTCAACCTCTCTTTACAACAATCTGAGGTCCCTATCTGCTTCGAGAAGACGACCATCATCCCTGAACCAAAGAAAAGCCAAGCAGCGTGCCTTAATGACTATCGTCCAGTGGCTCTGGCATCCATCATTATGAAGTGCTTTGTAAGGTGAGTCATAGAACAGACAGCCTCCCGGATTGCCTTGTTCCACTACAGTTCGCCTACCCCTGCAACAGGTCCACAGCAGACGCCATCTCCCTGGCCCTGCACTCAACACTGGAACACCTAGATAACAAACACACCCATGTCAGACTCCTATTTATTGACTACAGCTCAGCCTGCAACACTATTATTCCTACAAAATCATCTCCAAACTCTGTGACCTGGACCTCGGCTCCTCCCTCTGCGACTGGATCCTGAACTTCCTAACCCACAGACCACAATCAGTAAGGATAGGCAACAACACCTCCTCCACGATCATCCTCAACACCGGTGCCCCACAGGGCTGTGTCCTCAGCCCCTTACTATACTATGACTGTGTGGCTAAATTCACTTTCAACTCGATTTTCAAATTTGCTGATGACACCACCGTAGTGGGTCGGATTTAAAACAATGACAAGACAGAGTACAGGAATGAGATAGAGAATCTGGTGAACTGCGACGACAATAATTTCTCCCACAATGTCAACAAAACGAAGGAGATTGCCATTGACTTCAGGAAGCGTAGAGGAGAACATGCCCCTGCCTACATTAATGGGAACGAAGTAGAAAGGGTCGAGAGCTTCAAGTTTTTAGGTGTCCAGATTACCAACAAACTGTCCTGGTTCCCCCCCATTCCAACACTATAGTTAAGAGAGCCCACCAACAACTGTACTTTCTCAGAAGACTAAGAAATTTGGCATGTCAGCTATGACTCTCACTAACCTTTACAGGTGCACCATTGAAAGCATTCTTTCTGGTTGTATCACAGCTTGGTATGGTTCCTGCTCTGCCCAAGACCGCAGGAAACTACAAAAGGTTGTGAATGTAGCCCAGTCCATCACGCAAACCAGCCCCCCATTGATTGACTCGGTCTACAATTTCCACTGCCTCGTAACGGCAACCAGCATAATTAAGGACCCCACGCACCCCGGACAGACTCTCTTCCACCTTCTTCTGTCAAGAAAAAGATACAAAAGTTTGAGGTCACGTACCAACCGACTCAAGAACGGCTTCTTCCACCTCAGAGCCCCCAATGGGGGAATCCGGGTTGAAACGGTTCCTTGATGGACTGGACATACCAGTCATGGGGGAGGGCAGAAAACGGGGCCGGGAAGCACCACTAGCACTGGGAGAGTATTAGCTCCATGCAGGCGGGGAAGGCGCCGGGACCCGACGGGTTCCCGGCTGACTTCTACAAAAAATTTGCGACAGCACTGGCCCTGCACCTGCGGGAGATGTTCACAGACTCGCTAGCACAGGCCTCAATCTCGCTGATACCTAAGAAAGATAAAGAGCCAACGGAATGTAGGTCATATAGACCTATCTCACTGCTGAACGCAGATGCCAAAATACTGGCCAAAATCCTAGCCAAAAGGCTAGAAGACTGAGTACCGTGGTCGCAGGGGACCAGACGGGCTTTGTCAAAGGTAGAAAGCTCTCCTCGAACATCAGGCACCTGCTGAACGTGATAATGACCCCCTCCGGGGAGAGACTACCAGAGGTAATCGTCTCCCTAGACGCAGAAAAGGCCTTCGACAGGGTCGAATGGAAATACCTTAGAGGTGCTGGAGCAGGTCGGGCTTGGAACAGGGTTCACCTCCTGGGTAAAATTCCTATACAACGCTCCCATGGTGAGCATACGGACCAACAACACCAACTCCCGATACTTCCAGCTGCACAGGGGCACCAGGCAAGGATGCCCACTGTCCCCGCTGCTGTTCACTCTAGCGATCGAGCCACTAGCAATTGCGCTCAGAGCAGCAAAAAGCTGGAGGGGGATCCGAAGGGGCAGCAGAGAGCAGAGTCTCACTCTATGCAGCTGACCTGTTCGTCTACATCTCGGACCCACAAAGCAGCATGGACGGAATCATTGCGCTCCTGAAAGAGTTTGACGCCTTCTCGGGCTACAAACTCAACTTGAGCAAAAGCGAGATCTTCCCTAACGTGACTGCCGTTTAAACAAGCCCGACACAAATTCCGCTACCTGGGGATCCAAACAGCCCATGACTGGAAAGGGATCCACAAATGGAACATCACCAGTCTGACAGAGGAAGTAAAAAAGGACCTGCAAAGATGGAACCAACGCGGGGAGAGTCCAGACGATCAAAATGAACGTACTGCCCAGGTACCTCTTCCTACTTAGATCCATTCCGATCTACATCCCCAAGGCCTATTTCAAAGCACTAGACAAACTAATCATGGAGTTCGTATGGAGGGGCGGGTGGAAGAATGCTAGGATCCCAAAGAAGGTCCCACAAAAAACAAAATCTGAGGGGGGGGGGCTAGCCCTCCCAAACCTATAATTCTACCACTGGGTGGCAACGGCCAAGCGAATAAGGGGATGGATCAAGGAGCCAGAAGCCGAGTGGGTGCGCACGGAAGAGGCTTCCTGCATGGGGACCTCCCTCCGGGCCCTCGCCACGGCGGCACTCCCATCCCCACCCAAAAAACACTCCAGCAGCCCAGTGGTGATAGCCACCCTCCAGTCCGGGAACCAACCACGGCAGCAATTTGGCCTGACCAAAATGTCGGACAAAGCTCCCATCTGCAACAACCATGGGTTCACACCAGCGCTGACTGACGCCACCTTCAAAAAGTGGGGACAGGACGGAGGGACACTGGCAGTCAGGGACCTATACACGGACGGCAGGATCGCAACACTGGATGAACTAACAGAGAAATTTCAGCTAGCCAGGGGGTACCTGCAACTCAAAAACTTCCTACGCATGGAGACAAGGATGTACCCACAACCGCCATGACAGACATTACTGGAAGAGTTACTGGATGCAAGCACACTAGATATGCACGTCCTCCCCGTGTCTGCATGGGTTTCCTCCGGGTGCTCTGGTTTCCTCCCACAGTCCAAAGATGTGCGGGTTAGGTAGATTGGCCATGCTAAATTGCCCGTAAGTGTCCAAAAAGGTTAAGTGGGGGTTACTGGGTTACGAGGATAGGGTAGATATGTGGGCTTGAGTAGGGTGCTCTTTGTAAGGGCTGGTGCAGACTCGATGGGCCAAATGGCCTCCTTCTGCACTGTAAATTCTATGATAAAGGAAACTGTAGCGGCATGTATGACCGACTGGTAGAAAGAGCCGACACCGTACTGGACGCAACAAGAAATAAATGGGAGGACCTGGGGATTGAAATAGGGTGGGGACTCTGGAGTGAAGAACTGCATCGGGTCAACTCCACCTCCATGTGCGCAAGGCTCAGCCTGACGCAACTAAAAGTGGTACATAGAGTCCACTTAACAAGAATCCATATGAGTAGGTTCTTCCCGGAGGTGGAGGATAGATGTGAACGGTGCCAAGTAGGCCCAGCCAACCACGCCCACAATGTTCTGGTCTTGCCTCAGTTTTGCGGGGTACTGGACAGCCTTCTTCGAGGCAATGTCCATAGTAGTGGGGATGAAGGTGGAGCCATGCCCAAAAGTGGTGGTCTTCGGGGTATCAGACCAGCCAGATCTATTCCTGGGGTGGAGGGATGAACGCCCTTGTCTTTGCCTCCCTGATCGCCCGCCGTGGAATCCTGTTTGGCTGGCGGTCAGCAGCACCGCCCAAAGCTGCAGACTGGCTGTCCAACCTCTCAGAATCTCTCCAAATGGAGAAAATCAAATTCACCATCCGAGGGTCAGACGACGGCTTCCACAGAACGTGGGAACCATTCACCCAATTGTTCAACGTGGGAACCATTCACCCAATTGTTCCGGGACCTGTTTGTGGCCAACGAACAAGCAGAAGAATAGCCAGGTAGCCAAGAATCAGGGGAAAGTAGCCAAGGCATGAGAGGGATAGACCGGGAGAGAGAAGGGGGACGATGACGACCGCTAAACCTAAAAGGAAAGAAAGGCGAACCACAGAAGGTGGGGGGGGGGGAAAGAGTGAAGAGACAGGGTAAAATAGAGGAGAACCAGGGAGGTTGGGGGGGGGGGAAATGATAGCTGGAAGGAGGGCATGGGAAACGATAACAAACTTGGCATCTACAGGAACAGAGAGCAAGGAGAATCCAGGCGAAAGACGGGACGAACGGCTGAAGCAAAGGTGAGCGCGAGACGACAACGGCAGCGAAACCCGTCTGGGAAAAACAAGTGACAACACCAACACCAGATCCATTTGAGTATTGCCCTCTGTAATTGTTTCTCTGGCACCCAAATGTATATCTACCTCCCCAGTCTAAACACAAGAGAGTATCGGTCTAAGCAGCTTCTCCCCGGCTGCCATCAGACTTTTGAATGGACCTACCTCGTATTAAGTTGATCTTTTCTCTACACCCTAGCGTTGTCTGTAACATTACATTCTGTAGTCTCTCCTTCCTTCCCTATGTATGGTATGCGTTGTCTGCACAGCATGCAAGAAACAATACTTTTCACTGTATACTAATATATGTGACAATAATAAATCAAATCTGTGTAGCTCTCTAATCCTTATTTTCATCCATTCATTCTCTCGCTTGGATTATAAAATCTCTGACTCACTATGAACACCACCAGCACAGAATGCCTAATAATGTTAAATAATATTTATAAAGCGAGTCTGATGAATAAGTTATAAATGATTTCACAAAGAAAATTCCTCTACATCCGAATATCTGCCTAAAAGGCCAGTGAAACAGTACAATATGTCAATGCTTTAATATATGATGTCACATTGTGACATTATCAGGGCTCACACCCACAGTTTTCCCACATCACACATGCTATCGAACATGAAGAGTCAGGTTAAACCAATCTGAAATATATTAACAGCTAGCTGAGCAAAAATGTTGAAGAGGCTTGCGCATTTTATTCTTGAGGAATGGACTGCAGTATACGATGAACAAAAAGACATTCCCAATGCTAAGAGTTTCTTCAGTAAGTAGGTGAGCTCTGCATACTAGGAAACCTGTAGAAATAATTTCCTATCTGTGCTGTTAGCTAATCTTAGCCTGGTCAGCAGTAGAGGGCATGACGATTGGCCTCAGCACTCCTGAGTAGGGATTAATCAGGATTCCTACTCACTATTCAGTGACCTCAAGTGTGATTGTGCATAAATAAACATCAAATGAGGAAAATATTAGGCTCAATGATGATGCAGGAAATGCCTCATGAAACTGTTGACGCTCATGGGGACGAGTCACAATGATGAAAGCTGACAGACGAGCTGCCAAGAGTGGACTGGATACAACTATAAGAAGGAAAAACTGTGTCAAAGAAGTGGGTGACAGTGCAGCATGGCGGCACAGTGGCTAGCACTGCTGCCTCACGGCATCGAGGTCCCAGATTCGATCCCAGCCCTGGGTCACTGTCCATGTGGAGTTTGCACATTCTCCCTGTCTGTGGGTTCGCCCCCACAACCCAAAGATGTGCAGGGTAGGTGGATTGGCCACGCTAATTTGCCCCTTAATTAAAAGAAAAGTGCGAAACATTCAAAGGTGAAATTCTACATGACCCCATAAAGAAAAAGGGCGGTACTGCCAAATCTAGAGCCCCCTGCTTGTCCAGTGCCATAGAGGCCAAGATGAAACAGAAAAGAAAGACTGTCAAAAGCCTAGAGGAGTATAAGGTATGGTAAAGTAAAGTCGCCATCGCCCCTTTGAAGGGGAGAGCTGACTGGTGGTGGTTTAACCTGAGGATCACCACACCACAGGCGAGGGGCAAGGTTGAGAAGGCGGGCCTCCTGAATAACCTCAGCCGATATGGGAATTGAACCCGTGCTGCTGGCCTTGTTCTGCATCACAAACCAGCTGTCTAGCCCACTGAGCTAAACAGGCCCCCCCTCCTGAGGAGTATAGAAAGTACAGGGGTGAAGTAAAAATGCAAATTAGGAAAGCAGAGAGAGGATATGAAAAAATAATGGCAAGCAAAATCAAAGAAAATCCTAAGATATTTTACCAATACATTAAGAGCAAGGGAATAAATAAAGAAAAGGTAAGGCCTATGAGAGATGTACAGGGTAATTTGTGGGTTGATTCAGAAGGTGTAGGCAGGGTTCTCAAGGAGTATTTTGTCTCTATCTTCACTAAGGAGATAGACATCGAAGACATTCTAGTGAGAGAGGAAGTACTGGAGGAATTGCATTATTGAAGATGGAAAAATCACTGGGGCCAGATGGATTGCGAATGCAGATAAGGTGACCAAAACTACACACAATATTCCAGGTGTGGCTTCACCAAGGCTATGTATAATTTCAACAAGACATCCCTGCTCCTGTACTCGAACCCTCTCACTCTGAAGGCCAGCATACCATTTGTCTTCTTTATGGCCTGCTGTACCTGAATACTTAATTTCAGCGATTGGTGTACGAGGACTTCCAGGTCTCGTTGTACACTCATCTCTCTCAATGGGCTAGGAGTGGGGCCGCGAGGAACTCGGGGGGCGTGACGCGAAAGCAGCGTCGTAAGCACGCGACGCCCGAATGACGCCGCGCAGCGCCATAAAGGGCGCGATCCGCACACGGAAGGACCCAGGAGGAGGAGAGATGGCTGAGCCCCGACGAGCCGCAGGACACGGACCTGGACACCCTCCTCGATGAGGTTGAACAACGAAGGGCCACCCTTTGCCCAAGACGTGGGCATCGCCAGCCGTCCAGCACGATGAAGCGCGGCTGGCGTGACGTTGGCCCCGCTGTGAGGCACACCCCCCGGTCCAGGGAGCAGTGTAGGAAAAAGCTGCACGACCTCACTAGGGCTGCCAGGGTAAGTGCCACGAGGGCACCCCCGGGTCACAACACCTTCCTCTCTTCTCCTCCCCCCCCCCCCCCCCCCCCCCCCACACGGTGCACAACATTGTACTCGACCCACATGAGCACCGCAACCCCCTGGAGAGATGCCAAGGCGTGGCTCCAACACTCTCCTCACCCAACATTAATATAGCCTATATCTGCACGCCCTGATGATACCCGCCTAATTGTGATGCTTTATCCAATCCCCCCTGCACAGGACAAGACAGCTCACAACCATCGTGAACATCTGAGAACCGGAGGGGGTTCACCTATGCTGCACCCCCTAAACGTTCACGAGCAGAGGGTCCTGGGCCTTGCTGGGGGATCCGCCACCCGGGAGGTCGCGCCATGCCAGGTCGGAGGCGCAGAAGCAAGCGAGACAACCTTGCATGTCCTCTCCCCTCCCCCCACCCCCTCAGCCCGTCATCGTCCCCCTCACACTCTGGCCACTGCACCCCCGATCCCCTCCCCCCTCACACTCTGGCCACTGCACCCTCGATCCTCTCCCCCCTCACACACTGCCCCCACCACCACCATACACCCGGCCCAGCGTGTCTACCGAACCCCATATCGTTGTGATCCCCAGGGCCAGCCGCTGAACGCCCAGGGTCGGCTCGGCCAAGACACAGCCGACCATCTGCAACCTCAACCCAGGGATGCACGCCAGAGGGTGGCAGGAGGGCCATCCTCTCAGTCTGGGACGCTGGAGGGGGACGCACAGAGACAATACTGAGGGGCACAGGACGGACAGTGACAAAAGTGATGGCCGTGCATTGCCTGAAGGTAGGGCCATGTGCCACGACGGGGACAGGACGGGGACAGTGGACGGTGACAGAGGACGGCCACACAGTCCACGGAATCACCTGGAGCGGAACATGACATGGGCCACATGCACCCTGCGCCGGGCCATGAGGGGGACCAGGACACACCAGACTTCTTTACAGACGATGACCTAGAGCTAGCGGCACTGCTGTCTCCCACACCATCCACCATCGCAGAGACACTCACCTCGGTTGGACAAATAAGTGATGAGGCTCTCGGGTCACGGTCTGGTGCGCACCACACAGCCGAGCCGGTACAGCAGGTGGAGTTTGGAGCAGCTGAGGGGCTGGTCGGTCAGAGGGCAGCCCAGGCCCAGCAACCAGCTGTCGCCCAGACGGTTCCCAGGTTCCTGGATGTACTTGACCCACCCGATGCATGTGGACACCCAGGGACTGAATAACGGGATGAGGGCCATCTTCAGGACCTGCACACGCAGTTGGTGGAGTCCATTCGCGTCCAGGAGCAGGGAGTGGTGCTGCTCATCGCAGCCACCCAGGCCGACATTGCACGGGTGGCGTCCGCGGTGGAGGCAATGGGTGAAACGGTTTTGGCCATTGGCCAGGTTCTGCAAGGCGTTGGATGACACATGCACGTGAAGCCCATGGCCCAGGAGAGGGCTGCCCTCGCACAGGTAGCCATGCGCCAGAGCCAACACGACATTGCCGCCGCTCTCCAGGCCCTGGCCGAGTCTCACCATGCCATGGCCCGGTCCCAGCAGGCCATGGCACAGTCCCACCAGTCAGTCGCGGAGAGCATAGACCGCCTGGCGCACGTGATGGATGGCGTAGCGCACTCACAGGTTGAGATAGCACAGTCCCTGGCAGGAATGTCGCACTCCCTGGGCTCCGTCTCTGCGAACATTCGGACCATGGTCGATACCGCTGCAGGCCTCCAGGACTGGCAGCGCCAGGTGTCGGTGGTGCGACGGGGCATGTCTCCGATCGCACCTCCGTCCAACAGTGAGGCCCGGGGGCCACCGGGCTCCCCGAGGGAGGTGGTGGTTCTGGGGCCCGTCCCATTCCCTCCATTAAGGGACGTCCCGGTACACTCGGCCTCCCCACGTTCCGTCCCTGGCGCATCTGGTGGGGAGCGGGCAGGTCAGGGTGGTACCATGCCATCCAGCACGCCCGCAGAGCAGCCTGGCCCATCGAAGCTGGGCCGCCACAGGAAATGCGTGCCAACGGGGAGCCATGTCGCAGGGCGTTATTCTCAGCAGTCCACCCCCACTCTTGCTGTACCATCTGGGGAGCCACCTAGACGTAGTGGTAGGGCCCGTAAGGCAAAGAAGTTAGAAACAAAGTAAGTTGGCATGGGTGCAGGGCACAGTTTAATTGTAGGGGGTTGGGTATCTGTATGTGAATGTCACAATTAAACTCACTGTTGCACTTAACTTGTAAGACTCTGTGCAATGTCCGGTACCAGGGGGCTCGTGAGGGTGACCGAGTGGTACTGGGGTCTATGGACGGTTCAACGTCGGTGCCGGATGTGCTGTCCCTTTTCTCCCCAACCTCCCAAAATCGGACACCGTAGTCCTCGGCACTCCGACGCCAGGTACCCCACACGGGTAATTGATGAAGTGTCCGTGACGAACGCTGTGACCACCGGTATGGATGGTTCAGCTATAGCCATGAGTCAGACCTTGGCTGGCGAATCTGAGCTCCACTCATCGCAGAGCGGGCTGTCATCATTCAACATGGCACTGATCACAACCGCTTACACAATCATCAATGTAGTGCAATCCCGTAGTGTCGCAGTGGTAAGGTGATGTGGAATTGGTGCCGTGTGCGCGGTGCGGAGGTACGGGGGTGCTGTGTGGTGCCCGTGTGCAGGACTGGCGGTGCAAGTGGCAGTGTTCAGCGAATCCCTCCCCACGGTGCGTGAACCGCGCGGCCACCAACGCGTCGCGTGAACCGTGCGGCCACCAACGCGTCGCGTGCCCGCTGTCCTCGACGGTGCTGTCTTGCAGCCTCCTGGACGTAACCAGCACCCAGCCCGTGTCTGTGTCCTCCACCCCTCTCCTCACCCTGATGCACGCCATCCTCCTCCTCCCCTTCGTTTGCGATAGCTCCGGTGTCATCGGGTCCTCCCTCCCACTCCTCCACCAGGGCATCTCCCCTCTACATGGTAATGTTGTGCAGCGCACAGCAGACCACAACTATGTGACCGACCCTGTCGGGCCGGTATTGCAAGGCCCCTCCGGAGCGGTCCAGGCATCTGAATCGCATCTTCAGCAGGCCGAAGCACCGCTCCACCACACCCCTGGTTGCTGCATGGGCCTTGCTGTATATGCTCTCCGCGTTGGTCTGAGGCCTCCGTATTGGGGTCATCAGCCATGACCTCAACGGATAGCCCGTCGCCCAGCAACCAGCCCCTCAGCCGGGGGGGGCATTCATCGAACATTGCGGGATGAACGACTGTGCCAAAATGTAGGCGTCATGCACACTCCCGGGGTACCATGCGCACACGTGCATGATCTTCATGTGGGGGTTGCAGACCACCTGAATGTTCATGGAGTATGCGCCCTTCCTGTTCATGAACACTTCCCTGTTGTCTGCAGGCGGGCGAATGGGGACGTGCACACCATCGATGACACCCTGGACCATCAGTATCCCGGCCACCTTGGAGAATCCACGTGCCCGTGCTTCCTGCTGTGCTCAGTCCTCGGGGAAT
This sequence comes from Scyliorhinus torazame, assembly GCF_047496885.1. NCBI lineage: Eukaryota > Metazoa > Chordata > Chondrichthyes > Carcharhiniformes > Scyliorhinidae > Scyliorhinus > Scyliorhinus torazame. The sequence continues at coordinate 276,477,189 of NC_092710.1, read as the reverse complement.
TTAATGTACCTGTCCGCGATGGCGTACAAGGCGTCGGTCACGGCCCGGATGCACCTATGGACCGATGCCTGAGAGATTCCTCACCGTCTGGGGGTCAATGTTCCTCTAGGCATCCCCCGGACATTCCGGGCCTGAGCGCCTGCGGGGCGATGACGGGCCACTCCGCGGCCACTGTGGGCCATCGCAGTCTACGCTGCCGGATGGCCACCTACAGTGCTGCGGCTCCAACCACGGCAGTGAACATCGCTGTCTGGTTGGCATACATGGTGACCTGCAGGAGGGTGGTGGGGGGCAGAGAAACGACATGTTACACAGAGGTTCTTCCACACCTCGGCAACCGGGTTGCATGGGATACCTGTGTGCCCTGGTGGCCTGGTCCCGCTGCAGACATGCAGCCAACCTAACCCCTGGTCACTGTCTGCGTCCAACCGTCAGTTCACACCGTCCTCCTCACCAGTGTGCCAGTCGCCTGTGCCCATCAGCCACACGACAACCTGCGGCCGTGTCCTCGTCACCGTCCTGCCATATCAGGACGGCTGACATGTGGCATCCGCGGATGGACGACACCCTCCACACTCTCCCTCCCCCCCTCCCACCTCCACTCCCTCCCTCACCCCTCTCCCACCTCCACTCCCTCCATCAACCCCCCTCCCACCTCCACTCCCTCTCTCCCCCTCCCCACCTCCACTCCCTCCCTCACCCTCCCCACCTCCACTCCCTCCCCCCTCCACTCCCTCCCCCTCCCACATCCACTCCCTCCCTCACCCCCCTCCCACCTCCACTCCCTGCCTCACCCCCCTCCCACCTCCACTCCCTACCTCATCGCCCCTCCCACCTCCACTCCCTCCCTCACCGCCCCTCCCACCTCCACTCCCTCCCTCACCCCCCCCCCCTCCCACCTCCACTCCCCTCCCACCCCCCCCATTGGCCGCAGCGTTCTCGGGGAAGCCGACCCGGTCTGCAGGAGCTCTGGAACAGTCCGCTCACCTCCTCCCTGCTCGACTGGCTGACGACTTTATTTACCAGGTGTGGACGGCGACGGCGTGAACTGGGGTCACGCCGTCGGGACTTCAGCCCATTCGGGCCGGAGAATATCGGGGGTAGCGGAGAATCGCCATTTTGGGTGTCTCGGGCGATTCTTCGGCCTGTGCCGCGCAGAACTCGACGGGGCCGAGCTCGCTGCTTGGGTGCATCACGGGAGGGCGTCGGACCGGCGTCGCGTGGAAAGCTGCCGCGGCAGGCGATTCTCCCAACCGGCGCAGCATCGGAGAATCGTGCCCAATTATTCTGGGATTTGTATGGGCAGGGAAGTACCCGCGGGTGAAGAGGGTGATGCTTGAAAGGAACGGAGGGGAAGGGGGGCTGGCATTGCCGAACTTCAGCAAGTATTACTGGGCGGCCAACATAGCGATGATAAGGAAATGGATGGTGGGCGCGAGGTCGGTTTGGGAGCGGATGGAGGCTGCTTCGTGCAGGGGCACTAGCTTTACAACCTTGGTCACAGCGCCTCTGCCGCTTCCGCTGGCACGGTACTCCACCAGCCCGATAGTGGTGGTGGCTCTTCCGGATCTGGGGCCAGTGGAGGAGCATGTAGGAGAGGTAAGAGCATCGGTGCAGACACCAATCTGCGGCAACCACCGATTTGCCCCGGGGAACATGGACGGGGGGGTATCGACTGTGGAGGAGGGCGGGGATTGTGAGAATGGGGGATCTGTTCCTGGAAGGGAGCTTTCCGAGCATGAGGGCGCTGGAAGAGAAGTTTGGGCTGGCGAGAGGGAACGACTTTAGATACTCGCAGGTGAGGGATTTTGTACGCAGACTAGTGCCGTCCTTCCCACGTCTCCCGCCGAAGGGGAGGCAGGACAGGGTAGTTTCTAGGGGAGAGGTGGAAGAGGGTAGAGTTTCAGACGTCTACAAGGAACTAATGGGAGCTGAAGATACGCAGACCGAGGACCTGAAGCTTAAGTGGGAGGAGGAGCTTTGAGGGGGGGGGGGGGGGGGGGGGGGGGACAGAGAGAGAGCGAGCCGGAGGATGGTATTTGGGTAGAAGCCCTGAGCAGAGTAAGCACGACCGCAACATGCGCCAGGCTCAGCCTGATGTTTAAGGTCATGCACCGGGCCCACATGACGGTGGCCCGGATGAGCAGATTCTTCGGGCTGGAGAACAAGTGTGCTAGATGCGCTGGAGGGTCGGCTAACCATGTACATATGTTCTGGTCGTGCCCTAAACTCAGATGGTATTGGCAGAGATTCGCAATGTCATGTCCCGGGTATTGAAAGCTGGGGTAGTAACGAGACCGGAGATGGCAATCTTTGGGGTTTCGGAGGACCCGGGAGTCCATGAAGAGAGAGAGGTCGACGTTCTGGCCTTTGCTTCCCTGGTAGCCCGGCGACGAATACTGTTAGCATGGAGGGACTCAAAGCCCCCGAGGGCTGAGGTATGGCTATCGGACATGGCGAGCTTTCTTGGCCTAGAGAAAGTCAAGTTCACCGTGAGAGGTTCGCTACTGGCCTTTGTCCGAAGGTGGCAGACATTTATTGACTTCTTCGCAGAGGAGTAAGCGTTAAGGGTGGGGGGCAAGGGTAGAGTAGAGTAGAATAGGGGGATATTGAGACAGGTCCGTGCGTGAACAGAGCCGTGGTTTGCACTATGTTTAATTTGTAATTTGTGTCTTAACTTCTTTTTTTTGTACTGTACGATGTCGTTTTTTCTATATGCCTACAATACCTCAATAAAATAGTTTGTTAATAAAAAACAATTACGCAACTCTTCCTCGAGACTTTTCCCTGCCTGACTGATGTTGATGCTCTGTAACTACAAGAGCTGAAAGGATAAAGACTTATTAAGAGCTTCTCCTCACCAAGGGCACTTCAGGCTAATCCACAACCAACAACCTGCTCTGAAAACCCTGTTCACAGTTTAAAGCTGTGACAAATGCCATCACAACAGCTGACAAAATGCACAAAATTCTAAATCACACAACGTTCTAAATACAAGGTAATACAATATTCTTTAAAAAAACATCAAGTATCCCAATCTTACCAAAACTTTTTTTAAAAATCTAGATTCCAGATGCAGATCCACACCTTCGCCAAAATCTAATCAATTCTTCCATGGACCACAACCTCTGTAACACACTTCCTCAAAATTTGGACATTAGTTTTTGAGATATATTGTTTACAAACCAACAGGTCAACAAACAGGGATAAAACATTACCTCTGTCCACCTTCAGTGGTGAAGGTAAAAATACAGAATATTAGAGCTTCTGGCAGTTAATTGTTTACCACCTGGGTGTTCAATTGTATTTAGGTGGCAGGCAAGAATTGAGAACTTGTGTGCTCGAATATTTAAGATCAAAATGAAAGAAATGTTGATGGTTAGAGACCATCAACAATAGGCAATGAGGTCTCTCGTGTTCAATCCTTCACTGTCTGGCTATCTACATTATAACATTGATGTCTATCTTTTATATCATTAGACTTTTTAAATTACATATAACCTACGCCATAGTCCTCAGCCATTTTGTAAAAAGAATATACATTAGAAAAAACACATACCATTTGTGAATTTTCTCCTTTATCCCTCAGTTCTTCTTCGCCACTAAAAGCTAGGGGTGGAGTTGGGAATTCTAAAGGCAAGAAGTACTCTTCGGTCTGTACTCCTTTCACAGTGTTAGGCACTGTAGCTAAAAAGTATAGAGAAAAACAAGCAATTATAAACCAGATTAATTAAGTTTTTGTTATTCATTTACATGAATATATCTTGATTGCTATTGCACATTGGAGTAATTATCTTCTGTTATTTAGAACCCAACTTAATCCATTAGATAGGACAGTTCTGCTTCATTGTCAGCTGGGACTTATATTTAGAGATTACACACACAACAGGAGGGAAACTCATACACAGAAAGTAACAAGGAAACAAGCTATTCAGATGCTCCATATATGCGTTAGTCTTTTGTGCATTAAAATGTTCTTAAATGTCTATTTCAATAAATTTATAATATTGTAAGTAAGTCTTCAGACTGCATTGTTTACATGATTACTTCCCTCAGCAAGAAAGAGGACAAATCAAACCCGACCAATTACTGCTCCATCAGTTTACTCTCGATCATCAGTACAGTGGAAGGAGTCAAGAGCTTTCAAGCGGCATTTACTCAGCAATAACCTGCTCACAGACGCTGTTTGGGTTCCACCAGGTTCACTCAGCTCCTGACTTTATTACAGCCTCAGTTCAAACATGGACAAAGGAGCTGAATGCCAGAGGCGAGGTGACATCAAGGGAGCATTTGACCTACTATGGCATCAAGGAGCCCTAGCTAACCGGGAGTCAATGGGAATCGGGGGAAACCCCTCTGCTGGCTAGTCATACCTGGCACAAAAGGAAGATGGTTGTGGTGGTTGGAGGTCAATCATCGGTGCTCCAGGACATCACTGTAGGAGTTCCTCAGGGTCGTGTCCTAGGCCCAACCATTTTCAGCTGGTTCGTCAATGACTTTCATCCATGAGATGGTCAGATGTGGACTGCACAATGTTCAGTACCATTCGCAATAAAGCAGATAATGTCCAAATGCAGCTGGACAATATCCAGGCTTGAGCTGACCAGTGGCAATTAACATTCACGCCACACAAGTGTCAGGCAAGCCATCTCCAACATGAGGGGATCTAACCATCGGCCATTGACATTCAAAGGCATTACCATCACTGAGTCTCGCACGAACAAAATCCTGGGGAGGGGTTATCATTGACGAAAAACTGAACTGGAGTAGCCATATAAATACTGTGGCTACCAGAGCAGGTCAAAGGCTAGGAATCCTGCGACGAGTCACTCACCTCCTGACTCCCCAAAGCCTGTCCAGCATCTACAAGGCACAAGTCAAGTGTGTAATGCAACACTCTCCACTTGTTTGGATAAGTGCAGCTCCTACAACAGTCCAGAAGCTCCAGATCATCCAGAACAAGCAGCACGCTTGATTGCTAACCACTCAGTAAATATTTGTGCTCTTCATCACCAATGAACAGTGGTAGCCATGTGTACCATCTATAAGATGCACTGCAGAAACTCATCAAGGTTCCTGGGACAAAACTTTCCAAACCCATGATCACTATAACGTAGGTGTTTTAGCCCCAAGAGCTGTATCTCATTTTTTCTTGAAGTTACACAATGTTTTCACCTCAATTACTTTTTGTAGTAGTTAATTTCAAAAATTCACAACTCTCTGAATGAAGAAATTTCTCCTCACCTCAGTCCTAAAAAGGTTTACCCCTTATCCTCAAACTATGACCCCTAGTTCTGGACTTTCTCCACCATCAGGAACATCCTTTCTGAATCTACCCGGTTTAATCCTGTTAGAATTTTATAAGATTCTATGAGATCCCCCCTCACTCTTCGAAACCCCAATAAATATAATCCTAACCGATATAGTCTCTCCTCATGAAAGTCCCGCCATCTCAGGAATCAGCCTGGTAAACCTTTCCTACATTCTCTCCATACCAAGAACATCCTTCCTCAGATAAGAACACACAAACTGCACACAATACTCCAAGTGTGGCCTCACCAATGCCCTATACCATTGCAGTAAAACATCCCTATTCCTATATTAAAATCCTCTCACTGTGAAGGCCAACATAGCATCTTTTACTGCCTGTTCCTGCACGCTTACTTCCAGTGACTGATAAACAACGACATCAAGGTCTTGCTGTGTATCCACCTCTCTCAATTTACACCCATTCAAATAATAATCTGCCTTCCTATTTTTGTTACCAAGTGGATAACCTCACATTTATCCACGTTATACTGTATCTGCCATGCATATGGCCACTCACTCAACCTGTCCAAATCTCACTGAAGCATCTCTGCATCCTCCTCACAGCTCACCCAACTTTGTATCAGCTGCAAATTTGGAGATAACATATTTAGTTCCCGTGTCAAAATCATTAATATATAATGTGAACAGTTGGGATCCGAGCACAGTTCCCTGGGGTATCCCACTCGTCACTGCCTGCCAATTGGAAAAAGACCCATTTATCCCAACTTGTCTGCTAACCAGCTTTCTATCCATCTCAAGACTCTACCCGCAATCCAATATGTTTTAACTTTTCATAGTAATCTGCTATGTTAGTCCTTGTCAAAAGCCTTCTGAAGCTCCAAATAAACCACATCCACCAATTCTCCCTGGTCAAGTCTACTAGTTAGAGCTTCAAAGAATTCTAGCAGATTTGTCAAGCACGATTCCCCTTTCGTAAATCCATGCTGACTTTGTCTGATTATACCACTGCTTTCCAAATGCTGTGCTATGAAATCCTTGATCATGGACTCCAGCAACTTCCCTGCTACTGAGATAGTCTCTTCCCCCAACATCGCCACCTCTGCCCCTTAAGAAGCAATCCGATCACTATGCTCTGTGACCATCTCCTCCACCTTCCGAATCGTCGAGCCCTACATCTCCATCCATTGCTCCACCAGATCCAAAGTTACACGAGTGGGTGCCAACGCCAGTCACCTTTGTCAGATCAGCGGAGACCACTTGTCTCTGTTTCTTGAACTCCTGTAGTAAGGAATTCCACTGACCTCTCAGTTGTCCACTGGGAGGGCAACGATGACACAGGGGTCTCCACAATGTTCTCCCCACCTGCGACACGAGGGCCTTCCAAGTCAAATGAGGACCCTTTAATCGATTTATTCCTCATATTATAACAACATTGCTTAATTAGGCAAAAAGGGCCAAAAACTGAACCCCCAAGCAGGAGCCTCCTTACGTGCAACTGTTCACCTCATCACTGCCACCGGACGTCCACCTCAGCTATCTTATCGCTTTTTTCAACATTATGGTGGTTTCAGCCATGAGTTTCTTTAGGATGTTTAGATTATGGATTCTACAAACCAACCAGTTGCGCAGCATATTACTAAGCACGGTCCTAAACTCGTAATGCTCAGCAAGCTAACGAAGTTTAGATATGAAGGCTGTAATGGAATCATAGTATTTACAGTGTAGAAGGAGGCCATTTGGCCCATGGGGACTACACCGGCCCCTGAAAGAGCACCCCACCTAAGCCCACACCTCCACCCTATCCCCGTAACCCAGCAATCCCATCTAACCTTTGGACATACTGGGTAATTTAGAGTGATGAATCCACCTAACCTGCACATCTTTGGACTGTGGGAGGAAACCGGAGTAGCCGGAGGAAACCCACATCGACACGTAGAGAACGTGCAGACTCCACACAGACAGTGACCCAAGCCGGGAATCAAACCCAGGTCCCTGGCGCTGTGAAGCAACAGTGCCACCTTTCACGGTTCCTAATCGCAGAGTTGAATTCATAACGTTGGGAGGATAATCGAAGGCTGTGGATTCACGTGTTCCTTGACCAACTTGACTATCTGATTGAAGGTCTTTTGAGTCAGATGCCTCTGGGAACTTGAGGTTCCTAATTAAATTATAGGTTTGAGGCCCACAAATGTCTGATGTATCACCTTCTGCTCATCTCCCACTGTGATCTTATTCGCAGTGAAGAAATAGCAGAGCCGTTGTATGTACTGGCTCTAATCTTCAGCCTCTCGGTCAAACGAGTCTAGTTTACCAATAATAGGCATTTTCATTCATGTTTCGATGGTTCCCAACTCTCATTGGTCCTTTCTTCCCACCTCAAATCATGAATTATTGCAGGCTGTGATTAAACCTTTTACCTCGTCGCCAATGTGGTGGCTCGAGTGACATTTTGGACGCTTCCAGTGGTAACAAAGGGGTTTATTAACAAAAGGCAAAGGCTGTGATATATACGGAACAGATCACATTAGGTCTCATCTCTTCGACTCCAAATCCGTACTGCCCAGGCCCGCACTAACTCAATTGACTGGAGTTTGCGTGCTCCCGAGTGTTTGGCCCCGAGCCAGTCATGTGGTCTGCCAGGCCCTACCCTTAAAGGGGCCTATGTCCTTTATGCCTTCTTAATCAACTTACTTACCTGCTATGTTAACTTCAGGGATCTGGAGACTTGCACATCAAGGTTCCTGTTTTTTCTTTATTCTATTTTTTAAAATTCATTCATGGGATGGGGGAAATCGCATTTATGTCAGCATTTATTGCCCATCCCCGAGGACATGGTGCTGTGGATCTGGAGTCACAAAAAGGCCAGGCAAGGATGACAGATTCTCTTTGTTAAATGACCTGACCAAGACACCCTCCGTGTTTAAGTGAAGGCAAGCATCCAGCAGAGAGCAGCAGAGCGGAGCCACTGATTGGCTGTTGCGGGGAAAATTTGCATCAGTGCATTGCGGTCACTGTATCCAGAAGGTGGTTTGTGGAGGAGCTTTGTCAAGTGCCAGTTAAACCCAAAACACTTCTTCAGTGTTTCCCTCCCTACCCCCTCCTCTAACCAAAATAAAACAATCACTGTAAGGATCTCAGCCAAGTGAAGATCAAGAGGGAGACTCGAGGGCAGGGAGAATTAGAAAGAAGTTGAACCGTGACGTCACAGCCAGCAGGTAAGTGGTTGGCTGGTAACTGGTAAGTAGTTTTCCTTTTCCCTGAGGTGTGTTGATAAGGTAAGGTTTTTCTATTTCTATCTTTTTTTATCGTGTGATTGGTAACAATTTTTCTTTTTTTTTCTTTTTTCATTTATCTACTATTTGATATTAAAGTTTGACTAAGTTAAGCTTAAGATTAAAAATGGCAGGAGATCTCAGACCTGTGTTATGCTCCTCTTGCTCAATGTGGGAGCTCAGGGATGTGGCTGATGTCCCTGGCTCCTTCACGTGCGGGACGTGTGTCCAGCTGCAGCTCTTGTTAGACCGCATGACGGCTCTGGAGCTGCGGATGGACTCACTTTGGAGCATCCGCGATGCTGAGGAGGTTGTGGATAGCACGTTTAGCGAATTGGTCACACCACAGATTAGGATTGCTGAGGGAGAAAGGGAATGAGTGACCAAAAGGCAGAGAAAAAGCAGGAAGGCAGTGCAGGTGTCCCCTGCGGTCATCTCCCTCCAAAACAGATATACCGTTTTGGATACTGTTGGGGGAGATGGCTCACCAGGGGAAGGCAGCAGTAACCAGGTTCATAGCACCGTGGCTGGCTCTGCTGTACAAAAGGGTGGGAAAAAGAGTGGAAGGGCTATTGTCATAGGGGATTCAATTGTAAGGGGAGTAGATAGGCGGTTCTGTGGTCGAAAACGAGACTCCCGAATGCTATGTTGCCTCCCAGGTGCACGGGTCAGGGATGTCTCAGATCGGCTGCAGAACATTCTGAAGGGGGAGGGTGAACAGCCAGTTGTCGTGGTGCATATAGGCACCAATGATATAGATAAATAACGGGATGAGGTCCTACAGGCAGAATTTAAGGAGTTAGGAGCCAAGTTAAAAAGTCGGACCTCAGAGGTAGTAATCTCAGGATTGATACCAGTGCCACATAGTAGTCAGAGGAGAAATGAAAGAATAGTCAGGATGAATGCGTGGCTTGAGAGATGGCGCAGGAGGGAGGGGTTCAGATTTTTGGGATATTGGGACCGGTTCTGGGGGGAGGTGGGACTACTACAAATTGGACGGTCTACACCTGGGCCGGACTGGAACCAATGTCCTTGGGGGTGCTTTTGCTAATGCTGTTGGGGAGGGTTTAAACTAATGTGGCAGGGGGATGGGAAACAAACGAGGAGGTTCGTGGACAGTAAGGAGGTGGTAACTAAAGCCTGTAAGGAACTAAATCATGAAGCCAGCGTGACTAAGGGGTAGAGTAGGCAGGGAGCAGATGATGAACGCAAAGGGACTGGTGGTCTGAGGTGCATTTGTTTTAATGTAAGGAGTGTAGTAGGTAAGGCAGATGAAATTAGGGCTTGGATTAGTACCTGGGAGTATGATGTTATTGCTATTACTGAGACTTGGTTGAGGGAAGGGGATGATTGGCAACTAAATATCCCAGGATATCGATGCTTCAGGCGGGATAGAGAGGGAGGTAAAAGGGGTGGAGTAGTTGCATTACTGGTCAGAGAATATATCACAGCTGTGCTGAAGGAGGGCACTATGGAGAACTCGAGCAGTGAGGCGATATGGGCAGAGCTCAGAAATAGGAAAGGTGCGGTAACAATGTTGGGGCTGTACTACAGACCTCCCAACAGCGAGCGTGAGATAGAGGTACAAATATGTAAACAGATTATGGAAAGATGTAGGAGCAACAGGGTGGTGGTGATAGGAGATTTGAATTTTCCCAACATTGACTGGGTCACACTTAGTGTCAGAGGTCTAGATGGAGCAGAATTTGTAAGGAGCATCCTGGAGGGTTTTCTACAGCTGTATGTAAATAGTCCAACTCGGGAAGAGGCCATACTGGTCCTGGTGTTGGGGAATGAGCTCGGCCAGGTGGTTGAAGTTTCAGTCGGGGATTACTTTGGGAATAGTGATCACAATTCCATAAGTTTTAGAATACTCATGGACAAAGACGAGAGTGGTCCTAAAGGAAGAGTGCTTAATTGGGGGAAGGCCAACTATACCAAAATTCGGCAGGAGCTGGGGAATGTGGATTGGGAGCAGCTGTTTGAAGATAAAATCCACATTTGATATGTGGGAGGCTTTTAAAGAGAGGTTGATTAGAGTGCAGGACAGACATGACCCTGTGAAAATGAGGGATAGAAATGGCAAGATTAGGGAACCATGGATGATAGGTGAAATTGTGAGACTATCTAAGAGGAAAAAAGAAGCATACATAAGGTCTAGGCGACTGAAGACAGACAAATCTTTGTAAGAATATCAGGAATGTAGGACCAATCTGAAACAAAAAATCAAGAGGGCTAAAAGGGGTCATGAAATATATTTAGCTAACAGGGTTAAGGAAAATCCCAAAGCCTTTTATTCATATATAAGGAGCAAGAGGGTAACTAGAGAAAGGGTTGGCCCACTCGAGGACAATGGAGGAAAGTTATACGTGGAGTCAGAGAAAATGGGTGAGATTCTTAACGAGTACTTTGCATCAGTATTCACCGAGGAGAGGGACATGGCGGATGTTGAGGTTAAGGATAGATGTTTGATTACTCTAGGTCAAGTCGACATAAGGGGGGAGGATGTGTTGGGTATTCTAAAAGGCATTAAGGTGGACAAGTCCCCAGGTCCGGATGGGATCTATCCCAGGTTACTGAGGGAAGCGAGGGACGAAATAGCTGGGGCCTGAACAGATATCTTTGCAGCATCCTTGAACAGGTGAGGTACTGGAGGACTGGAGAATTGCGAATGTTGTCCCCTTGTTTAAGAAGGGTAGCAGGGATAATCCAGGTAATTATAGATCGGTGAGCCTGACGTCAGTGGTAGGGAAGCTGCTGGAGAAGATACGGAGGGATAGGATCTATTCACATTTGGAAGAAAATGGCTTATCAGTCTTACCAACTTAATAGAATTCTTTGAGGAAGTGACAAAGTTGATTGATGGTGGAAGGGCTGTAGATGTCATATACATAGACTTCAGTAAGGCATTTGATAAGGTGCCCCATGATGGAGAAAATGAAGTCTCATGGGGTCCAGGGTGTACTAGCTAGATGGATAAAGAACTGGCTGGGCAACAGGAGACAGAGAGAGTAGTAGTGGAAGGGAGTTTCTCAAAATGGAGAACTGTGACCAGTGGTGTTCCACAGGGATCCGTGCTGGGACCACTGTTGTTTGTGATATACATAAATGATCAGGAGGAAGGTATAGGTGGTCTGATTAGCAAGTTTGCAGATGACACTAAGATTGGTGGAGTAGCAGATAGTGAAGGGGCTGTCAGAGAATACAGCAGAATATAGATAAATGGAGAGTTGGGCAGAGAAATGGCAGATGGAGTTCAATCCGGGCAAATGCGAGGTGATGCATTTTGGAAGATCCAATTCAAGAGCGAACTATAGGTGAAATGAAAAAGCCCTGGGGAAAATTGATGTACAGAGAGATCTGGGTGTCCAGGTCCATTGTACCCTGAAGGTGGCAACGCAGGTCGATAGAGTGGTCAAGAAGGAATACGGCATGCTTTCCTTCATCGGAAGGGGTATTGAGTACAAGAGTTGGCAGGTCATGTTACAGTTGTATAAGACTTTGGTTCGGCCACATTTGGAATACTGCGTACAGTTCTGGTCGCCACATTACCAAAAGGATGTGGATGCTTTGGAGAAGGTGCAGAGGAGGTTCACCAGGATTTGCCTGGTATGGAGGGCGCTAGCTATGAAGAGAGGTTGAGTAGATTAAGATTAATTTCATTAGAAAGACGGAGGTTGAGGGGGGACCTCATTGAGGTCTACAAAATCATGAGAGGTATGAACAGGGTGGATAGCAAGAAGCTTTTTCCTCAGAGTGGGGGACTCAATTACTCGGGGTCACGAGTTCAAGGTGAGAGGGGAAAGGTTTCAGGGAGATATACGTGGAAAGTTCTTTACGCAGAGGGTGGTGGGTGCCTGGAACACATTGCCGGCGAAGGTGGTAGAGGCGGGCACGATAGCGTCATTTAAGATGTATCTGGACAGATACATGAACGGGCAGGGAGCAGAGGGATACAGATCCTTAGAAAATAGGCGACAGTTTTAGATAGAGGATCTGGATTGGCGCAGGCTTGGAGGGCCGAAGGGCCTGTTCCTGTGCTGTAATTTTTCTTTGTTCTTTTAAAAAATATATATATTTATTGTTTTTTAACAAAACAATTTTTTCCCCTTACAAACAATAAACAAGGAACGGTTGCCACCGCCTGTAGAACCCCTGCGCAGACCCCCTTAAGGCAAACTTCACCCTTTCCAACTTTATGAACCCAGCCATGTCGTTTGTCCAGGCCTCCACGCTAGGGGGCTTCGCCTCCTTCCACATTAGCAAGATCCTTCGCCGGGCTACCAGGGACGCAAAGGCCAGAATGCCGGCCTCTTTCGCCTCCTGCACTCCCGGCTCGTCCACTACTCCAAATATTGCTAGCCCCCAGCTTGGCTTGACCCGGACTTTCACCACCTGAGATATTGCTCCCGCCACTCCTCTCCAGAACCCCTCCAGTGCCGGGCATGACCAAAACATATGGACATGGTTCGCCGGACTCCCTGAACATCTTCCACATCTGTCCTCTACCCCAAAGAACCTACTCAACCTCGCCCCCGTCAAGTGCACTCTGTGAACCACCTTAAATTGTATCAGGCGGAGCCTAGCACATGAGGAGGAGGAATTGACCCTACCCAGGGCATCAGCCCACAAACCTTCCTCGATCTCCTCCCCCAGCTCCTCCTCCCATTTACCCTTCAACTCTTCTGCTAGCGCTTCCCCCTCTTCTTTCATCTCTTGGTGCATTGCCGAAACCTTGCCCTCCCCGACCCATACACCCGAGATCACCCTGTCTTGAATTTCTTGTGCCGGGAGCAACGGGAATTCCCTGACCTGTCGCCTCACAAAAGCCCTCACCTGCATATATCTGAATGCGTTTCCCGGGGGTAGCTCAAACTTCTCCTCCAGTGCCCCTAGGCTCGCAAATGTCCCGTCGATGAACAGGTCCCCCATTCTTCTAATCCCCGCCCGGTGCCAGCCCTGGAACCCCCCGTCCATCTTCCCCGGGACAAACCGGTGGTTACCCCGATCGGGGACCACACCGAGGCTCCCACTGCACCCCTATGCCGTCTCCACTGGCCCCAGATCCTTAACATTGCCGCCACCACTGGGCTCGTGGTGTACTTTGATGGCGAGAGCGGCAACGGTGCCGTCACCAGCGCCCCCAAGCTCGTTCCTTTGCAGTACGCCATCTCCATCCTCTTCCATGCCGCCCCCTCTCCCTCCATAACCCACTTACAGATCATCGCCACGTTTGCTGCCCAGTAGTAGCTCCCTAGGTTTGGCAGCGCCAGCCCTCCTCGGTCCCTACTGCGCTCCAGGAACCCTAACCTTACCCTTGGGGTTTTGTTCGCCCAAACAAACCCCATAATACTCCTACCTACTCTCTTGAAATAGCCTTTGGTGATCACGATGGGGAGGCACTGGAACACAAACAAAAACCTCGGAAGGACCACCATTTTTACCGACTGCACTCTACCCGCCAACGAGAGCGGCAACATGTCCCATCTTTTAAAGTCCACCTCCATTTGGTGCACCAACCTCGTCAGATTCAGTTTGTGTAGGGCCCCCCAGCTCCTGGCTATCTGGATCCCTAGATACCGAAAACTCCCCTCCGCCCTCCTCAGCGGTAGGTCCCCTGTCCCTCTTTCTTGGTCCCCTGCCTGTAGTACAAAAAGCTCGCTCTTCCCTACATTGAGCTTATAGCCCGAGAACTCCCGAAACTCCCTCAAAGTCTGCATGACCTCCACCATCCCCTCCATTGGGACCGCCACGTACAGCAGCAGGTCGTCCGCGTATAGCGACACCCGATGCTCTTCTCCCCCGCGGACCACCCCCCTCCATTTATTAGACTCCCTCAGTGATATGGCCAAGGGTTCGATCGCCAATGCAAACAACAGGGGGGACAGAGGGCACCCCTGCCTCGTTCCTCGGTACAGCCGAAAGTACTCCGACCTCCGCCGGTTCGTCACCACACTTGCCACCGGGGCGCTGTAAAGGAACTTAACCCAGCTAATAAACCCTCCCCCGAACCTACGCAACACCTCCCAGAGGTACTCCCACTCAACACGGTCAAAGGCCTTTTCCGCGTCCATGGCTGCCACTATCTCCGCCTCTCCCTCCTCCGATGGCATCATTATCACGTTTAAGAGCCGCCGCACATTCGTATTTAATTGCCTGCCCTTTACAAATCCCGTCTGGTCCTCATGTATCACCCCGGGACACAGTCCTCAATCCTCGTGGCCAGCACTTTTGCCAATAGCTTAGCGTCCACATTAAGGAGCGAAATCGGCCTGTACGATATACATTGGCTGTGGGTTCTTGTCTCGCTTCAGAATCAAGGAAATTGTCGCCTCCGACATTGTCGGGGGCAGGGTCCCCTCCTCTCTTACCTCGTTAAAGGTCCTCACTAGTAGCGGGGCCAACAGGTCAGCATACTTTCTATAGAACTCCACCGGTAACCCCTCCGGCCCCGGGGCCTTCCCCGCCTGCATGCTCCCCAAAACCTTCCTCAGCTCCTCCAACCCGATTGGTGCCCCCAAACCAGCCACCTCTTGCTCCTCCACCCTCGGGAACCGCAGTTGGTCCAAGAATCTTCCCATCCCCTCTTCCCCCCCCTGGGGGCTGGGATCTGTACAGCTCTTCATAGAAGGCCTTGAATACATTGTTTATTTTCGTTGCACTCTGGGCCATGGCTCCCCCACCATCTTTGACTCCCCCTATTTCCCTTGCTGCCGCCCTCTTACGGAGCTGTTGTGCCAGCATCCGACTGGCCTTTTCCCCGTACTCGTTGGTCGCCACCTGCGCCTTCCTCCACTGTGCCTCCGCCTTCCCCGTGGTCAACAGGTCAAACTCCATCTGGAGCCGTCGCCTTTCCCCAAGTAATCTTTCCTCCGGGGCCTCTGCGTATCTCCTGTCCACTCGCAAAATCTCCCCCACTAACCTCTCCCTTTCCATGCCCTCTGTCTTCTCCCTATGAGCCCTGATGGAGATTAGCTCTCCCCTGATCACCGCCTTCAACGCCTCCCATACCACCCCCACTCGCATCTCCCCGTTGTCGTAGGCTCCAAGTACCTTTCAATACACCCCCTTACCTTACCACACACCACCTCATCTGCCAACAGTCCCACATCCAACCGCCACAGTGGGCGTTGGTCCCTCTCCTCTCCCAGCCCCACTTCCACCCAGTGCGGGGCATGGTCCGAAACGGCTATGGTCGAATACTCCGTCCCCTCCACCCTCGGGATGAGCGCCCTGCCCAGCACAAAGAAGTCTATCCGGGAGTATGCCTTGTGCACGTGGGAGAAGAAAGAAAATTCCCTGGCCTGAGGTCTTACTAAACCTCCATGGGTCCACTCCCCCCATCTGGTCCATAAACCTCCTGAGCACCCTGGCCGCCTCCGGCCTCTTTCCCATCCTTGATCTGGAGCGGTCTAGTGCTGGGTCCAGCACTGTGTTAAAGTCCCCTCCCATTATTAGTACTCCTACCTCCAGGTCAGGCGCCCCAACATGCGCTTCATAAATCCAGCATCATCCCAGTTCGGGGCGTATACATTTACCAACACCACCCACGTCCCTTGCAACCTACCACTCACCATCACTTATCTCCCTCCATTGTCCGCTATGATAGTCTTGGCCTCAAATGACACATGTTTTCCCACCAGAATTGCCACCCCTCTGTTTTTTGCGTCCAGTCCCGAGTGAAATACCTGTCCTACCCATCCCCTTCTTAACCTAACCTGGTCCGCCACCTTCAGGTGTGTCTCTTGGAGCATAGCCACGTCTACCTTCAGGCCCTTCAAGTGCGCGAACACTCGAGCCCTGTTCACCGGTCCGTTCAGGCCCCTCACGTTCCATGTTATCAGCCGGATTGGAGGGGCTCTCCCTCCTCCTCCTCCTCCCCCCCCGCCCGCCGACTAGCCATCTCCTTTTCTGGGCCAGTCCCGTGTCTCCCTCACCTCCGTCCTGACCACCTCTTCTGTATCCCATTCCCTTTCGGCCAGTGCAGCAGCAACCCTGTTTCCCCCCCCGCTAGATCCCTATTTAGCTTTTTTGCTCCCCCCATATAACTCCCGTAAGTCAGCTGACGCCTGCTGACCCCGGCTTCCCCCGCCATCGCTTTGACCCCCCCCCCCCCCCCCTGTGGGAATCTCCCCATCAGTAGACGTTCCTATGCTCCCCCTCCCACCTTTCTTCCCGCGCGCGGGAGAAAAACCTGCGCTTTTCAGAGCCTGCCCCGCCCCCCCGACGCAGCTTCTGTTGCGGCCTTGTCTCTCGTCCCCAGCCCATATAACATTCCCTGCACGTGCTTGCCCCCCTTTATACATCCGCCATCATACTTCAACCCTCAAATACCCCCCACCCTCACAAACCCTCAATTAGAGTCCAACTTTTCAGTTAATATAAAGGTCCACGCCTCTTCGGGCGTTTCGAAGTAGTGGTGTTGGCCGTTATATGTGACCCACAGTCACGCTGGCTGCAACATTCCAAATTTCACTCCTTTCCGATGCAGCACCGCTTTGGCCCGGTTGAAACCCGCTCTCCGCTTAGTGACCTCCGTGCTCCAGTCCGGGTATATTCTAATCTCAGCCTTGTCCCACTTGCTGCTCCGCTCCTTCTTGGCCCATTTCAGGACCCTCTCTCTGTCTGTGAACCGGTGAAATCTCACCACCATCGCCCTTGGTGGCTCGTTTGCTTTGGGCTTCCTCGCCAGCACCCGGTGCGCCCCTTCCAGCTCCAGCAACCCCGGGGGGGCTTCCGCACCCATCAGCGCCCCGATCATTGTGCCCGCATATGCCGCGGCGTCGGCCCCCTCCACTCCTTCTGGGAGACCCAGGATCCTCAAATTGTTTCTCCTCAACCTGTTCTCCAGGTCTTCGAGTCTTCCCGCCCACGTCTTGTGTAGCGCCTCGTGCCGCTCCACTCTCATCGACAGGCCCAAGAGCTCGTCCTCATTCTCACTCACTTTGTCCTGGATCTCCACCTCGTGGGCTTTCTGGGTTGCCCCAAGTCCTTCAATTATTGCCAGCATCGGCGCCACCATCTCCTTGCGCAGCTCCTCGAAGCAGTGCTTGATGAATTCTTGCATCTCTTCTTTGTCCCCGGCCGCCGCCATTTTGTTTATTTTACCCTTCTTCTCCCGCTGCTCCAGTGCCGTTTTTTTGGCCGTTTCGCTGCGGGTCCGGTCCATACAGGATCGTGGGGGACCTCTCTTCTCTCTTCCCCACGGGTTGGCTATGTGAAAAGTCCCGTTGGGGCTCTTCTATCGAGCCCGAAAGTCCGTCTTCGCGGGAGCAGCCGATTCGTGCGGCTTAGCTCCGCATAGCCGCAACCGGAAGTCTTTTTCTTTGTTCTTTGACATTAGTGAACCAGATGATTCATGGCTATCATTAGACTTTTAATTGCAGATTTTTTATTGAATTCAAATTTCACCATCTGCCATGGTGGGATTCAAACCCGCGTACCCAGAATGTTACCCCGAGTCTCTGGATTACTAGTCCAGCGACAATACTACTACGCCATTGCCTCCCTTTTATTGGATCTTCCTTGCCTTGGTTTACTTCTTCCAGTGCATTACCTCATACTTTCCAGATTGAATTCCATTTGCCACTTTTCTGCTCACCTGACCAGTCCATTTATATCTTCCTGAAGTCTACAGCTTTCCTTTTCACTATCAATCTCTCTGGCAATTTTTGCATCACCTGCAAATGTCTTAATCATGCCCCCTACATTTAAGTCCAAACCATTGAGATATACCAGGCAAAACAAGGGAGCTCAGCAGAACCTCACTGGAAACAGTTTCCTCATCTCAAAAATACCTGTGACCACTACCCTATGCTCCCTGTCACTGAGCCAATTTTGAACCAACTTGTCACTGTCGCTTGGTTTCCATGGGCTCATACTTTTCTGATGAGTCTGCTATGGGAGACCTATCAAAACAACAGAAGAACACAAGAAATTGGAACAGACCATAAGGCCCACCGAGCTAGCTCTGCCATTCAATATGATCATGGCTGATCTTGGGCTTCAACTCTACACCCGCCTGCTCTGCTGAAATACCAAAAATCTGTCTACATCAGCTATAAATAGCGATGCAGCATCCACAACCCTGTGGACGTAGAGATTTCCAAACATTCACAATTCTGAGTGAAGAAATTTCTCATCTCTGATTGACCCTCAATCCCAATATGGTGCCCCTCTAGTCTAGAGGTAAGCCAGCGGAACCAACCTCTTGGTATCTACCCTGTCAAGCCCCTTCAGTATCTTGTATGTTTCACTGCGATCAGCTCGCATTCTTCTAAACTCCAGAGAATATCGGCCCAATTTGTTCAGCCTCTCATCATAGGATAATCTTCTCATCTCAGGCACCAATTTCATGAACCTTTGCTGTATTGACTCCAATCCTTCCTTAAATATGGAACCAAAACTGCATGTAGTACTCCAGGTTACGATCTCACCAAACCCCTGTACAATTGTAGCAAGACATACTTATTCCTGTACTCCAATCCCCTTGCAATAAAGGGCAACATGACATGTGCCATCCTAATTTTCTGCTGTACCTGGATGCTAAATTTGAGTTCCTCGTTAGAGCATACCGAATTTTGTCTGAACACCAACATTTACATATTTCATTTTATCTAAAACATATTCTGCTTTTTTATTAAAAGTAAATAACCTCACTCTTCTCCATTTTATAATCCATCTCCCACCTTGCTGGCCATTCATCTAACCCATCTTTATTTCTTTGCAGCATCGCTATGTCCTCCTCAAAACTCACATTCCCATAAAAGGTCTTGCTAAAATCCATGGAGGCGACATCAAAAGTGGCACCCATCTCCATCCTCCTTGTTAACTCCTCAAAATAATTCAATCAAGTTAGTCAGATACAACCTTCCCTCAACAAATCCTGATTTACCGTTCTTAATTAATGTAACCAAAAAAAACTTGGCTCTTTCAGTCAGCTTAAAGCAGTGGCCTTGGTCAAAAGGCCTGTAAACAGGGCCATTTGTCAGATTTTTTGAAACGGTCAGTTTGTTATTGAAGTTAACCTTTACACAGCAGTATTTAGTCCCAATTCTAATGATTAAAGTTACAACACAATACATGAATGTTTTTTTAAAAAGGTCCAGTGCTCTGATTTTAGGATTATAGAAATTTACTCATTTATCAAAATGGATAACTTACAAAAACAGTGCTTTTTTATTTGTTGCTTGTGTCTAAATGAACAAAACAACATTAACACTGCTTAAGACTCTATATGAAAGATCACCTTTTACAAAATGCACATAACTTTCACATTCAATTCGATTTTGGTCTTGAGAGGGCCGAAAGCAGTTTTAGCAACAAGGAACAAAAATACCTTTTTTCTTAGGAATGCTTTCAGCATCTTTCTTTGGTGAAGCTTTGATTAGGCGGTTGGCATAAATATTCTTTATATCTAGCTCCTTTTCCTTCCCCTTTGAATAAATATGAAAAAAAATAACTTTTCACATTTTAGAAGAAACAGCTAAATGCCAGCCTACATATACTTTTCACTAGCCCGACTATCACATTACTACAGGCACCTAGGCTAAGATCAGCTCATTTAGAATAGTTTGCAAGCAGACCTAGTTTTCTTGGGATATACAGCTAAGTTTCACTCAGGGCAGTGAATTTACTAATTGAGTACTGGG
Source organism: Scyliorhinus torazame (assembly GCF_047496885.1). Classification (NCBI taxonomy): domain Eukaryota; kingdom Metazoa; phylum Chordata; class Chondrichthyes; order Carcharhiniformes; family Scyliorhinidae; genus Scyliorhinus; species Scyliorhinus torazame. The sequence goes on along the minus strand of NC_092710.1, from coordinate 276,456,995 downwards.
GAGCTCAGCTTTAATGTTAAAGGTAAATGGTCATTTCAAATGGTCATTGGATAGACATATGGACAATAAGGGAATAGTGCAGATGGGCTTTAGAGTGGTTTCACAGGTCGGCGAAACATCGAGGGCCGAAGGGCCTGTACTGCACTGTAATGTTCTATGTTCTAAATCACAGTGGCATATGGGTTAGCACTGCGGTTCAAATCCAGCCTAGGGTCACTGTCTGCACGGAGTTTGTACGTTTTCCCGTGTCTGCGTGAGTTTCCTCTGGGTGCTGCGGTTTCCTCCCACAGTCTAAAGATGTACAGGTTAGGCGGATTGTCATGCTAAATTACCCCTTAGTGTCCAAAAGATTAGGTGAGGTTACTGTGATGGGGGGGGGGGGGGGGGTACTAGGTAGGGTGTTCTTTCACAGGGTTGGTGCAGACTCAATGGACTGAATGGCCTTCCTCTGTACTGCAGGGATCCTATGATTCTAAGTGATAAGATCAATCCAGGCTACAGTTAGCATTCTGCGTATTGTTTTTTCCATATATTTTCTTCTGCAGTTAGTTTTACAAAGTAATGTATGTAATACAATGTCTAAAATGAAGATTACTAAAGCACAGTGAAATCACAAAGGAAGCTTTATACAGGAAATAGAAGTTCTCAAAAAAAACAATACTCCCTTCATGTCTTATCCATTCAATTGAAACTAATTTTAAATACAGGGAGTTTTAAGTATATATATGACAATGGACTTTTAAAAAAATTCCACACTCATTTACAGCTTTCACCTGGCATGAGATCACAGTAATATTTACAAAGGCTTAGAGTATATCTTGACCAAAAATAATAAATAGTTTAAAATGAAAACGGCAATTCGCAGATACAAAATCACGTTGGTAAATTAATTATAATCACAATTTGTGTCCAAATATTCCTATATTGTTCATGAAAATTTATTTGAAGCATGGTTGCATTTTCAGTGCAAAAATTTCATTAGAGTAAACTTAATTTGGCTATATTGTCATGTGAGAATACCTTTAAGAAATGGGTGTTTATAAATGGGTATGTATATACATATCTGTAGTGAGAGTACCTTTAAGAAATGGATGTTTACTACTGCAGTGATGTCAGAGAGCGGGTGGAGCTGGGCTGTCTGTCAGCTTTTTGCTTTTGTTTTTGAGCAGGCTGCAGGGTGTGTTTTAGTTTCATTTTCAGAGCTGGATAGCTGCAGTCACAGCCAGAAGGTGTATGAATCTCTCTCTGTAATCTAAAGACTGTAAATCGATCCTGGTGATTTAAAACTAATAACAGTAGTGACTTTAATCTGATGTGCTTCTGGTAAATGGTGTTTTAAGTCGAATGGATGTTAAAAGGAAAGCTTAATGGATTACTTAGTGTTGTATTCTTTGGGGGTTGTATTTGAATTAATGGTTGTTAAGATGTTCACTGTATGTTTTAAAAAAGTTAACTTGAGTTCATAGAATAAACATTGTTTTGCTTTAAAAAATGCTTTTCCATTTCTGCTGTACCTCACCTGTAGAATGGGCCGTGTGCTCCCCATACCACAATCTATTAACAGTTGTGGGTCAGGTGAACCCCATGCTACACTTTGGGGTTCTCTAAACCCTGGCCCATAACAATATATTTAAAAAACATTAAATTTATTCTGAATGGGAGCTAATAACTTTACTGAAAACAAAACAAGGTTTTCCAGCATATTAACAATACCACAATACAACAACTTTCACTTATTAGTTAAATAATGCCTATTTATATATGACTGCTAACTGGTCAGAAGACATTTCTTCCATTCAACAAAACTGCTATACTGCAAAGTACCTTTAGTTTCTGATTAAGATGCTGGATTGTCTCCTGGAGATTTTGAACATTTTCCTGAGCCACATGTGTCTTCTTCCGCTCAGATGTCACTTGCCGAAGGAAGCTATTGTTGCTCAGCTCCATGTTTCTCTCCAGCTCCTTAATTTAAGAGATAAATTTAAGAAAATTAACTTGATGTTTCATATTGTCTTCAACTTTACCTTATCCTTCAATATAAATTGTTTTTAATCTGCCTGGTTGCACTCAAGGTTAGAGTTTCATTTGGAGAACTCATAATTTTAATTACAATCATCATTCCACAAATTTATCACGGTTGATGCTACGAGCACACAAAAAATTTTGAGAATTTGTGCTGGACTTAAGGCCTTCCTGTGATCCATAGAAAAAGATCTCACCCACACTGTCAGCTAATTATGCAACTACCCAATATTGAATAAATTGGTTTTGAACAACCATCAGCCCAGAATTATGAGTGCTCAGAGCTTCTGTTGGAAAAATAATTTCCTTTGGCAATCTGGGAAATAGGTCCGACTCCAGATTTAACGGGCAGCCGAAGATTGCTGTTTTATGAACAGTTAATTTTTAGAATGCTAAAATGGGATCCTCAGGATACATTTATTTATTTATTTTTTAAAGTCTTTTTTATTGGCATTTCTCATATTTATAAACGGATGTGTATATATATCACATTTTTCTTACCCGCGCTAATTTCCTTTATCATGCAGAGGTTTAGTTTGTCCTTCGTTCAGCTGACCCTTCGTGCATTTCATTGCCCTCTGGATCGGTCTATGGTTCCTCCCCCTTCCCCGTTCCCTCCCCCCTCCCCGGCTGTGCTTTTCTTTTATTTTCCGGACAGAGTGGAATCATCTCTCGTGGCTTCCCCGCCTTCCTTCCGCCTCCACCCCCCCGGGGGTTGCGCAGTCTTTTAGTACCTCATCTATCTTGTTGTTTTAAAAAAAAATTCTTATTAGGTTACTCCTCATTGTTGGCCTCAAACACGTTTTGGAACAGACCAACAAACTGCCCCCAAGTATCCAGGAAGCCTTCCTCTGACCCTCGGGTGGCATATTTTATTTTATTTTTCTTTAAAAATTTAGAGTACCCAATTCATTTTTTCCAATTAAGGGGCAATTTAGCGTGGCCAATCCACCTACCCTGCACATCTTTGGGTTGTGGGGGGGAAACCCACGCAAACATGGGGAGAATGTGCAAACTCCACACGGACAGTGACCCAGAGCTGGGATCGAACCTGGGACCTCGGCACTGTGAGACTGCAGTGCTACCACTGCGCCACCGTGCTGCCCTCGGGTGGCGTACTTAATCTTCTCAAGGTGGAGAAATTCCGAAAGGTCAGCGAGCCAGTCTGCAGCTGTGGGTGGTGCTGCCGATCGCCAGCCGAGCAGGATTCTCCGGCGTGTGATTAGGGAAGCGAAAACAAGGGCGTTGGCCCCCTTCCCCATGTGTACCCCTGGCTGCTCCGATACCCCGAAGACTGCCACTATTGGGCATGGCTTCACCCTCACCCCCACAACCTTGGACATTGCCTCGGAGAAGGCTGTCCAGAACCCAGCAAGCTTGGGGCAAGCCCAAAACATGTGGGTGTGGTTGGCCGGGCCCCTCTAGCACCGCTCACATTTGTCCTCCACCTCCGGGAAGAACCTGCTAATTCGGGCTCTGGTCAGGTGCGCTCTGTGCACCACTTTGAGCTGCATTAGGCTCAGCCTTGCATAGGCAGAGGTGAAGTTCACCCTGCTCAGTGCTTCGCTCCAGAATCCCCATCCTACCTCTGTCCCCAGTTCGTCCTCCCATTTTTGTCTGATCTCGTCCAGTGGAGCTCTGTCCAGTAGCTGTCCGTATATTTTCCCACATAGCCCCCCCTTCTCGTTGCTTGTGCCTAGCAAGTCCTCTAGTAGTGTGCTTTCTGGGGCCCCAGGGTACCCCACTGCCTCTTTGCGGAGGAAGTGTTTTATTTGGAGGTGTCTCATTTCCTGTCCTTTTGCTAGCCTCCACTACCTCGTCAGTTCATCTAATGTCGCCAGTCTGTGCCCTACGTAGAAGTCCCCGACCGTCAATGTGCCCCTGTCCCACCTCCATCTTTTGAAGGTGGTATCTAGCATGGCTGGGGGGAATCTGTGATTGCCGCAGATGGGGGCCATTTTATTTATCCCGAAATGGTGTCTGAGCTGGGTCCATGTTCTCAGCATGGCTGCTACCACTGGGCTTTTTGTGTATCCTGTTAAGGGGGATGGGAGTGCTGCTGTAGCCAGGGCCCGGAGGGTCGTTCCTTTACAGGATGCCTCCTCCATTTGTACCCAATCTGTGTCGGGTTCTCGTACCCATCCTCTCACTCTTTTTGCCGTTGCTGCCCAGTGGTAGTATTGTAGGTTTGGTAAGGCCAAGTCCCCTTTGATTTTCCTTCTTTGCAGTGTCTGTTTTGGGATTCTCGGGTTCTTACCCCCACACACAAACGCCATGATTAGACTAGGATACATTTATAAACATTACCACCTTGCATGTATCGGGCCTGACATTTCTATTATAAATCGGAAAACAATGAATATGTTAGGATGCACAAAATAAATAACTTCTGCTACATTTGGACAATTCCTCAGGACAAATATTTATCCACACTCAGCCTGCTGAGGATATTGGGCACATTTCCGAGGAGATAACTGAGGAAATTTTAAAGACAGCTTAATTCAACCAAAATATAATTTTTGTTAATATGTGTGAATATTGCTTCAAATTACATGCTGGTACATGTTTGATGAAAGTAGACTATAATATCTAATTTTTTACACCACTGGCTGCAGTTGCCCCCATAACTTCCTCATCAGGGTCATGTCAATGTAAAAATGATTGATCTTACTAATCACCTTGACAGCTTGCTTGGAATATGGACAAATATGTGAATGAGGAAGAAGGAGGGGGTAAAGAGAAGGAGAGAGAGGGGGGCAGCAAGAGATCAAGAAGAGTGGGGTGGGGCTGATTGGTGAGAGAGAGGATGGGGTTAGGCCGCGACAGGGAGTGGAACTGCAACAAGGGGATTGAAGATGCAAGGGAGCGGAGGGATATGTAGCAGTGTGAGAGAGTCATGGAAGGGAGAGGGTCGGGTAGAATAAGTGGAATCAAAAGAATTGATGTTTCAGGTTGATGACCTTTTGCCGGAGCTGGAAGACATTGGAAACATAACAGCATTTATGTACAGAGACTTAAAGCACTCATTAAGGATTTCACCCACTTCCTGTGGTTCCATGCATAACTTCCCTCCATTGTCTTTGAGTGGGCATACTCTTTCTCTTGCTACCCTCCTGGTCCTAATATATGCATAAAAAGCCTTGGGATTCTCCTTGACTATGTTTGCTAAAGACATTTCATGGCCCCTTTGAACCCTCCTAATTCCACTTCTCAAGGGCTTTGTCAGTTTTTAGATGCCTAGGCCAATTGTATGCTTCCTTTTTACTAAGCTTACGATTTCCCTGGTCATCCATGGTTCCCGAATCCTGCCATTTCTATCCTTCATTTTTGCGGGGACATGACTGTCCTGCACTTCAATCAAATGGCTTTTAAAACCCTCCCACATGTCAGAGAAGGATTTGTCCTCAAATACATAGATACATAGAACATACAATTCAGAAGGAGGCCATTCAGCCCATCGAGTCTGCACCGACCCACTTAAGCCCTCACATCCACCTTATCCCCATAATCCAATAACCCCTCCTAACCTTTATTTTAGACACCAAGGGCAATTTAGCATGGGCAATCCACCTAACTTGCACGTCTTTGGACTGTGGGAGGAAACCAGAGCACCCGGAGGAAATCCACGCAGACACGGGGAGACTCCACACAGACAGTGACCCAGCAGGGAATCGAACCTGGGACCCTGGCGCTGTGAAGCCACAGTACTAGCCACGTATGCTACCGTGCTGCCCAAATAAACCCTCCCGAACAGCACAAGCAAACCTCTGCTCTAACAGGTATACCGTTTTAGATACTGTTGAGAGGGATAGCCTAACAGGGGAAAACAACAGCAGCCAGAACAGTGGCACCACAACTCACTCTGTTGCTCAGCAGGGTAGGGCAAAGTGCAGGAGAGCAATAATTATAGGGGACTCTATAATAAGGGGCACAGATAGGCACTTCTGTGGAAGTGAAAGAGATGCCAGGATGGTGTGTTGCCTCCCTGGTGCCAAGGTCCAGGATGTCTCTGAACGAACGCAGGAGATCCTGAAGGGGGAGGGTGAACAGCTAGAGGTCGTAGTACTCATGGGTACTAACGTCATAGGCAGGAAAAGTAAGTGATGAGGTCCTGCAGAAGGAGTTCAGGGAGTTAGGCAGTAAGCTAAAAAGCAGGACCTCGAGGGTTGTAATATTAGGATTACTCCCTGTGCCACGTGTCAGTGAGGCTAGAAATAGGAGGACAGTGAGCTAAACATGTGGGTAAACTGGTGGTGTTGGAGGAAGGATTTCATATTTCTGGACCATTGGGATCTCTTCCGGGGCAGCTGGGACCTGTACAAGAAGGACGGGTTGCATCTAAACTGGAGGGATTCCAATATCCTGGCTGGGAGGTTTGCGAGTCACTCGGGAGGATTTAAACTAGTATGGTGGGAGGTGGGAACCTGAATGGGAGCCTAAAAAAGAAGATAGTGGAACAGTAGCAATGGCAGGGGTTTTTGGGGGTTATTTGGGAGACACAACAGAAATTCATCCCAAGGAGGAGGAAATATGCTAAGGGGAGGACGTGGCATTCATGGCTGATGAGGGGAGTCAAGGACAGCATAAAAGCTAAAGAAAAAGCATACCGAGTGGTGAGGATTAGTGGGAAGCCAGAGGATTGGGAAGCCTTTAAAAGCGAGCGTGCAAGCTAGCTAGTAATAGCAAGTTTTTTTCAATATATAAAAGGTAAGAGGGAAGCAAAAATAGACATTGGACCACTGGAAAATGTGGCTGAAGAAGTAATAATAGGAAACAAAGAAATGGCAGACAAACTGAATAGTTACTTTGCATCAGTCTTCACGGTGGAAGAGACCAGTAGGATGCCAGAGCTTCATGAGAATCAGGGGACAGAGCTGAGTGCAGTGACCATCACTAAGGAGAAGGTTCTGGGGAAACTGAAAGGTCTGAAGGTGGATAAATCACCTGGATCGGATGGACTACACCACAGGGTTCTAAGAGATAGCTGAGGAAATTGTGGAGGCATTGGTGGTAACCTTTCAGGAATCACTGAAGGCATGGAGGGTCCCAAAGGACTGGAAAGTGGCTAACGTAACAGCGCTGTTTAAGAAGGGAGGGAAGCAGAAGACGGGAAATTATAGGTCGGTCAGCCTGACTTCGATCATTGGTAAGATTTTAGAGTCCATTCTTTTTTTTTAAATAAATAGTTTTATTCTCCATTTTCACATTTTCTTCAGAATTTACACCCCACCAACAAACAGTAAATGGTAACGAATACAATGTCAATCCCCTTATCAACAACAACGATCCTATCCTCCAAACACCCCCCAAACAACGACCCACCTGACAATATAAGCATCAAATAAAACAAACCCTCCCAAGGTGGACAAAAAAAGGAAAAAGGAATCAGGAATCGCCTACGGTCACCATTGACATATACAGTCCACACCCCGCAACCTCCCTCCCCCTAATATTCAATGTCATTCAATCCCCGAAAGAGTACCATGAATGACACCCAAGAATTGTAGACACCCCACCCCCTTCCACTTCCTCTTATAAACTCCTCCCCCAACCTCGGTTCCTTCACCCAACTTTTCACCCCGGCTAGACTCACCAAAATCTGTTCTACCAGGCTCCGATGGCCGCAGCCCCTCCCCCCACCTCACTCCCGTTCACTGGCCGGCTTAAACTGGCCAGCGTGGAGGCCCCCACCCAGGTCTCCTTCCCCTTGTCCGGTCCCAGGAAACACACCCAAGCCCCAAAGAACCATCGTTGCAAATGAAAGTCCCATCTCGTCCCTTGTCCAAATATACAGCGTCGACTCATTTAGTACATACACCAACATGCAATAAAGTTACATGAGGCTACATCGATACACGGTCATTTCTCAATTCTGCCACAGTCCTTCTGCCTTCGCAAACTCCTCCGCTATTTCCGCCGCCCCAAAATAAAAGTCCCTGGATTTGTAGGTCACCCTCAACTTAGCTGGATACACCATGCCGCACTGCACCTTACTGATGTACAGCGCCTTCTTCACCCGGCTGAAGGCAGCCCGCCTCCTCGCCAGCTCCACCGCAAAGTCCTGGTATATGCGTATACCAGCTCCAGCCCACTGCACCACCCGCTTCTGCTTTGCCCAACACAGGACTTTCTCCTTCACACTATACCTAGAAACACAGAGTTACTACTCTTGGCGGCTCACTCGCCTTTGGTATAGACCTCCACGACCGATGAGCCCGATCCAGTTCATATCGGGAGGGATCGTCCCCCTCCCCCAATAGCTACGCCAACATTGTGGCAAAATACTCAGTCGGCCTCGGACCTTCCACCCCTTTGGGCAGACCCACAATCTTGCCGGTTCTGTTGCCTGTATCTGTTTTCCAGGTCTTCCATTTTGGCTCGCAGACCCTTGTTGGTCTCTATCACCTTCCGCAACTCCTTCTCCATCGAGGTGAGTTGATCACTGTGCTGCGGTAATGCTTCTCCCACTTCCTTCAGTGTCTCACCTTGCTCCTGCACCTCCGCCACTGCGCTTGATACCGCTGCCCTCACCTCCTCCACCAGCACTTTCAATACCGCCCGATCTTCTTCATCACCTCCCATGTGCTTTGTGAGCTGTTTTTCAAGTTCCACAGCCATCACCTTGGTCACTTCTTCTGCTCTGAGCGATGCGGCCTCCCCGGTGCTCCAGCCTCCGCTTTCCCCTCAGTTCCTGCGCTGACTTTTTCACTCCCCGGCGGACTTCCGTTAATCCCCTTTTTCACGCCCGTTTTTCTCCCAAACGTGGACATTTCTCCTCCCTGTGCTTTCTTACAGCCTTTTCAGTCTCCGTTGCCTACTGACCGGGCGTTAAAACTCCGAAATTCCTATTCCCAAGCGGGAGCCCTCCAGTGAGTGGCTGCCTCCCGCCCGCCGTCACCAGAAGTCTTTAGAGTCCATTCTTAAAGAGAAGATCGCAGAGTATTTGGAAGTGCATGATAAAATAGAACTGAGTGAGACTTCCGGATGTGGGAGACTTCCGGGTGCGGCGCTGACCAGCTGAGTCGCACGTTTCGGCAGCTCCCGGTGAAACGGACTTTTGGGCTCTTGATAGGAGCCCCAACGGCAATTTTGACGGCTAAAAACACTGTGCGGTAAACCAGAAGGGAATCCCCCCTGGATACGGATGGAAAAAGGAGGAGAAAGTGGCCGGATTGCAGTGGATCCTTTAGAACAGCGGCAAGGAAGGCAAGCAAAAACCAAGATGGCGTCGGAAGGTGGCAGTTTAATATGGGGCCCTGAACAACAAGAGTTCTTGAAATGCTGTGTGGAAGAGCTCAAAAAGGAAATGAAGAAAGAGCTTTTGGCCCCGATACTACAGGCGATCGAAGGGCTAAAGGAGGAACAAAAGACCCAGGTGCGGGAGCTTCGGGTCGTGAAGGCAAAGGCAGCCGAGAATGAGGACGACATACAGGGCCTGGTGGTGAAGACGGAGACGCATGAGGCACATCAGAAATGATGTGTGGAAAGGTTGGAGGCACTGGAGAACAATGCAAGGAGGAACAACCTGAGGATTCTTGGTCTTCCTGAAGGTGCAGAAGGGGCGGACGTCGGGGCATATGTGAGCATGATGCTGCACTCGTTAATGGGAGCGGAGGCCCCGGCGGGTCCGTTGGAGGTGGAGGGAGCATACCGAGTGATGGCGCGAGGACCGAGAGCAGGAGAAATTCCCAGAGCCATAGTGGTGAGATTCCTCCGTTTTAAGGATAGAGAAATGGTCCTTAGATGGGCAAAGAAAACTCGGAGCAGTAAATGGGAGAACGCGGTGATCCGCGTTTATCAAGTGCGGAGGTGGCGAGAAGGAGGGCGAGCTTTAATCGGGCCAAGGCGGTGCTTCATAAAAAGAAGATAAAATTTGGAATGCTGCAACCGGCAAGACTGTGGGTCACATATCGAGGGAGGCACCACTACTTTGAGACTACGGATGAAGCGTGGACTTTTATTGTGGAAGAAAAACTGGAATGAGCGGGTTATTAAAAAGAACGTTTGAACAAAGTGGTGGGGCGAATGTGGGGGGCGAAGAGGGGGGTTAAAAAGGGGGGAAAGAGGAGTTTTATGTACTAATCCTGCGATGTGGTAACTTTTCTCTCTTCCACAGGTGGTGATGGGGGGAGGAGAGGAGGTGGAGGAGATGGGGCGTTGGCCATTGGGGGCGGGGCCAAGGGAGAAGCGCGGGCTTGGTTCCCGCGCTATGATAATCATGGCGGGAATGGAGAAGCAGGAAGGAGGGGGCGTCGCACGGTGCGAGCCGAGGTCACGGGGGGGAAGCCGAGGTCGGCCAGAGTTTGCTGACTTCTGGGAGCAACATGGGGGGAGTAATTACACTAGCGGGGGATCTAGCGGGGGGGGGGTGGGAGGGGGGAATTACTGGGTTGCTGCTGCTGGGGAGAGGGGGGAGCTGGTATGGGAGGGGATGGGCGGGGGGGGCACCGCCTGGGGGAGATACAGCTGCGTGGGAACCGGGTGAGGAGCTGAAAAAAGGGGATGGCTAATCGACAAGGGGGGGGCAGGAAGCCCCCCAACCCGGCTGGTCACGTGGAACGTGAGAGGGCTGAACAGGCCGATAAAGAGGGCACGGGTACTCGCACACCTTAAGAAACTTAAGGCAGATGTGGTTATGTTACAGGAAACGCACCTGAAACTGATAGACCAGGTTAGGCTACGCAAAGGATGGGTGGGGCAGGTGTTCCATTCGGGGCTAGATGCGAAAAACAGGGGGGTGGCTATATTAGTGGGGAAGCGGGTAATGTTCGAGGCAAAGACTATAGTGGCGGATAACGGGGGCAGATACGTGATGGTGAGTGGCAAACTACAGGGGGAGACGGTGGTTTTGGTAAACGTATATGCCCCGAACTGGGATGATGCCAATTTTATGAGGCGGATGCTAGGACGCATTCCGGACCTAGAGATGGGAAAGCTGATAATGGGGGGAGATTTTAATACGGTGTTGGAACCAGGGCTGGATAGGTCGAAGTCCAGGACTGGAATGAGGCCGGCAGCAGCAAAGGTACTTAAAGATTTTATGGAGCAGATGGGAGGTGTAGACCCGTGGAGATTTAGCAGACCTAGGAGTAAGGAGTTCTCGTTTTTCTCCTATGTCCATAAAGTCTACTCGCGAATAGACTTTTTTGTGCTGGGAAGGGCGTTGATCCCGAAGGTGAGGGAAACGGAGTATACGGCTATAGCCATTTCGGATCACGCTCCACACTGGGTAGACTTGGAGATAGGGGAGGAAACAGGAGGGCGCCCACCCTGGAGAATGGACATGGGACTAATGGCAGATGAGGGGGGGTGTCTAAGGGTGAGGGGGTGCATTGAAAAGTACTTGGAACTCAATGATAATGGGGAGGTCCAGGTGGGAGTGGTCTGGGAGGCGCTGAAGGCGGTGGTTAGAGGGGAGCTGATATCAATCAGGGCACATAAAGGGAAGCAGGAGAGTAAGGAACGGGAGCGGTTGCTGCAAGAACTTTTGAGGGTGGACAGACAATATGCTGAAGCACCGGAGGAGGGACTGTACAGGGAAAGGCAAAGGCTACATGTAGAATTTGACTTGCTGACTACGGGCAATGCAGAGGCACAATGGAGGAAGGCACAGGGTGTACAGTACGAATATGGGGAGAAGGCGAGCAGGTTGCTGGCCCACCAATTGAGGAAAAGGGGAGCAGCGAGGGAAATAGGGGGAGTGAGGGATGAGGAAGGAGAGATGGAGCGGGGTGCGGAGAGAGTGAATGGAATGTTCAAGACATTTTATAAAAAATTATATGAAGCTCAACCCCCGGATGGGAGGGAGAGAATGATGGGCTTTTTGGATCGGCTGGAATTTCCCAAGGTGGAAGAGCAGGAAAGGGTGGGACTGGGAGCACAGATCGAGGTAGAAGAAGTGGTGAAAGGAATTAGGAGCATGCAGGCGGGAAAGGCCCCGGGACCGGATGGATTCCCAGTCGAATTCTATAGAAAATATGTGGACTTGCTCGCCCCGGTATTGACGAGGACCTTTAATGAGGCAAAGGAAAGGGGACAACTGCCCCCGACTATGTCTGAAGCAACGATATCGCTTCTCTTAAAGAAGGAAAAGGACCCGCTACAATGCGGGTCCTATAGACCTATTTCCTTCCTAAATGTAGATGCCAAGATACTGGCCAAGGTAATGGCAATGAGAATAGAGGAATGTGTCCCGGGGGTGGTCCACGAGGACCAAACTGGGTTTGTGAAGGGGAGACAGCTGAACACGAATATACGGAGGCTGTTAGGGGTAATGATGATGCCCCCACCAGAGGGGGAAACGGAGATAGTAGTGGCGATGGATGCCGAGAAAGCATTTGATAGAGTGGAGTGGGATTATTTGTGGGAAGTGTTGAGGAGATTTGGTTTTGGAGAGGGGTATGTTAGATGGGTGCAGCTGTTGTATAAGGCCCCGATGGCGAGCGTGGTCACGAATGGACGGGGATCTGCATATTTTCGGCTCCATAGAGGGACAAGGCAGGGATGCCCTCTGTCCCCATTATTGTTTGCACTGGCGATTGAGCCCCTGGCGATAGCGTTGAGGGGTTCCAAGAAGTGGAGGGGAGTACTTAAGAGGAGGAGAATAACACCGGGTATCTTTGTATGCGGACGATTTGTTACTATATGTGGCAGACCCGGCGGAGGGGATGCCAGAAATAATGCGGATACTTGGGGAGTTTGGGGATTTTTCAGGGTATAAATTGAACATGGGGAAAAGTGAGTTGTTTGTGGTGCATCCAGGGGAGCAGAGTAGAGAAATAGAGGACCTACCGTTGAGGAAGGTAACAAGGGACTTTCGTTATCTGGGGATCCAGATAGCCAAGAATTGGGGCACATTGCATAGGTTAAATTTAATGCGGTTGGTGGAACAAATGGAGGAGGATTTCAAGAGATGGGATATGGTATCCCTGTCACTGGCAGGGAGGGTGCAGGCGGTTAAGATGGTGGTCCTCCCGAGATTCCTCTTTGTGTTTCAGTGCCTCCCGGTGGGGATCACGAAGGCTTTTTTTTAAAAGGATTGAAAAGAGCATCATGGGTTTTGTGTGGGCCGGGAAGACCCCGAGAGTGAGGAAGGGATTCTTACAGCGTAGCAGGGATAGGGGGGGGCTGGCACTACCGAGCCTAAGTGAGTATTATTGGGCCGCTAATATTTCAATGGTGAGTAAGTGGATGGGAGAGGAGGAGGGAGCGGCGTGGAAGAGATTAGAGAGGGCGTCCTGTAGGGGGACTAGCCTACAGGCTATGGTGACAGCCCCATTGCCGTTCTCACCGAGGAACTACACCACAAGCCCGGTGGTGGTGTCTACACTGAAGATTTGGGGACAGTGGAGACGGCACAGGGGAAAGACTGGAGCCTTGGGGGGGTCCCCGATAAGAAACAACCATAGGTTTGCCCCGGGGGGAATGGATGGGGGATATGGAATGTGGCAAAGAGCAGGAATAACGCAACTGAAAGATCTGTTTGTGGATGGGAAGTTCGCGAGTCTGGGAGCGCTGACCGAGAAATATGGGTTGCCCCAAGGGAATGCATTCAGGTATATGCAACTGAGGGCTTTTGCGAGGCAACAGGTGATGGAATTCCCGCAGCCCCCGACACAAGAGGTGCAGGACAGAGTGATCTCAAAGACATGGGTGGGGGATGGTAAGGTGTCAGATATATATAGGGAAATGAGGGACGAAGGGGAGACGATGGTAGATGAACTAAAAGGTAAATGAGAAGAAGAGCTGGGGGAGGAGATCGAGGAGGGGCTGTGGGCAGATGCCCTAAGCAGGGTAAACTCGTCGTCCTCGTATGCCTGATTCAGTTTAAGTTATTACACAGGGCGCATATGACTGGAGCACGGCTCAGTAAATTTTTTGGGGTGGAGGATAGGTGTGCGAGGTGCTCGAGAAGCCCAGCGAATCATACCCATATGTTTTGGTCATGCCTGGCACTACAGGGGTTTTGGATGGGGGTGACAAAGGTGCTTTCAAAAGTAGTGGGGGTCCGGGTCAAACCAAGCTGGGGGTTGGCTATATTTGGGGTTGCACAAGAGCCGGGAGTGCAGGAGGCGAGAGAGGCCGATGTTTTGGCCTTTGCGTCCCTAGTAGCCCGGCGCAGGATATTGCTAATGTGGAAAGAAGCCAAGCCCCCGGGGGTGGAGACCTGGATAAATGACATGGCAGGGTTTATAAAGCTAGAGCGGATTAAGTTCGTTCTAAGGGGGTCGGCTCAAGGGTTCACCAGGCGGTGGCAACCGTTCGTCGAATACCTCGCAGAAAGATAGATGGAAGGGAAAAAAGAAGGCAGCAGCAGCAGCCCAGGATCGGGGGGGGGGGGGGGGGGGGGGGAACCAGAAGGACTCTCAGGGTTGTTAATATATACTATATAATATGTATAGGTCGTTGCTACAGATAATTATATATTGGACTGTTAAATTATATTTTTGGAGAGTGTTACTTGTGATAAGGCAGTTGCCAATTAGGGTTATTTTTCATTTTTGTTATTTATTATATATTCATTTTCTGTTTATAAAATAGGTCATTGTTATTTGTGTTGTTATAATATTGTGTAAAGGATGCACAATGTACTGTGTTGGTCGACCAAAAATTTTCAATAAAATATTTTTTTAAAAGATTTAAAAAAAAAAAAATAGAACTGAGTCAGCATGACTTCGTCAAGGGGAGGTCATGTCTGACAAATCTGTTCGAGCTCTTTGAGGACATAACAAGGAAGTTAGACAAAGGAGAACCAGTGGACGTGATTTATTTAGATTTCCAGAAGGCCATGGACAAGCTGCCGCATAGGAGACTGTTAAATAAGTTAAGAGCCCATGGTGTTAAGGCATGGCATGGATAGAGGATTGGCTGACTGGCAGAAGGCAAAGAGTGGGTGCCATTTTCAGGATGGCAGCCGGTGACTAGTGGTGTTACTCAGGGGTTGGTGCTGGGACCACAGCTTTTTGCAATATAAATTAATGATCTGGAAGGAGGAACTGAAGGCACGGTTGCTAAGTTTGCAGATGATACAAAGGACTGTAGAGGGACAGGTAGTATTGAGGAAGCAGGCGAGCTGCAGAAGGACGTGGACAGGCTAGAGAGTGGGCAAAGAAGTGGCAGATGGAATACAATGTGGAAAAGTGTGAGTTATGCACTTTGGAAGGAGAAATGGAGGCATAGACTATTTTTTAAATGGGGAGATGCTTAGAAAATCAGAAGCACAAAGGGTGTTGGGGTTCCTGGTTCCCGATTCTCTTAAGTTAACGTGCAGGTTGAGTCGGCAGTTAGGAAGACAAATGCAATGTTAGCATTCATGTCGAAAGGGCTAGAATACAAGACCAGGGATGTACT